>NC_042998.1:156520263-156525263 GCF_006345805.1 Octopus sinensis | reverse complement strand
ATATAGCAGATGCGGAAATACACATACCACAGTATGTTGTATTACGGACCGCCGATAGAAAAGAAAGGAGTCATGGTGGAGTTGCTATGTACATCTGCAAGGACCTCACACCCCAGGTTCTTTTGCCATACTCAAATTCGGTGTGTGACACACTAATCGTACATATAAGGCAACTTGGTGTAGTTATATGTGCTACATATCGCCCTCCAGATGCTCCAAGTCATGTAGGCAAGTTTCAAGACTGCCTTACAAAAATACAAGTTCTAGTCACATTTGAACAACACATAAGTGTACTTCTTATGGGAGACTTCAATCTGCCCAATGTCAGATGGCCCAATGCCAAAGAAACAGCTACGGTGCACTACAGGATAGAGCCACTCCTTGAAAGAGATGGTACACTCACAGGAAATCCAATGAGGATAAGTGAAATACTAAATGAGCAATTCAAAAGTATTTTCACTCCACTCCTAGGGCATTTTCAAGTCAGCAATCCAACTGACTACTTTACCACTACAGATATAAAATCAGAGGCAACAATGATCGATTACATCAATATAAAGGAAGACGATGTAATAAGGGCTAAAGATGAAATGAACCCAAACCCAGCCACTGGCCCTGATGGATTCCCAGCAATCCTTCTAAAAGTATGTAAGCGAGTCCTAGCAAGACCACTGCAGTTCCTCTTTCAGAGCTTCCTTGCAACTGGCAAACTTCCAAGAAAACCGAAGGAGGGTAAAATATGCCCTATTCATAAAGGAGGTAGTAGAGCAGAGGCCAAGAACTACAGACCTATCTCTCTGACCTCATACATCAGCAAGGTCATGGAACGAATAGTCAGAAGGAAACTAATCGCCTTCCTTGAAGAAAATAACTTGCTGCCTGACACCCAGCATGGTTTCCGACCAGGAAGAAGCTGCCTAACTCAGCTCCTACAACACTATAACTGGGTACTGAAACAACTGCTCAACCACTCAAATGTGGAAGTGATATATCTAGACTTTGCAAAGGTCTTTGATAAAGTCGATATGTCACAAACTGCGTGATCTTGGCATAGTTGGAAAATTGGGAAAATGGCTTCATGACTTTCTGAAGGATAGAAGTCAGGTGGTAGTAGTCAATGGGGGCCACCTCCAATAACATGCAAATAGTGAGCGCTGTTCTGCAAGGCACTGTTTTGGGATCACTGCTGTTCATAATGGCCCTCTCAGACATGCCCTCAGCCATGCAGAGAGCCACAATCACAAGTTATGCAGATGATACAAAAGTTTCACAGGCAATACAGAACCCTGAAGACACTATGCACCTGCAATGTGAGCTGGACAAAATATACAAGTGGGCTGAAAAGAATAGCATGCAGTTCAATGCTGAAAAGTTTCAAGCTTTATGCTATCAGCATGCAAAACTAAATGCAATACCCAATAAATACACTGGACCTGGAGGGATTGCAATCCCAGAGGCACAATCAGTGTGAGACCTGGGTATTTACATGAGTAATGATGCAACCTTTCATGTGCATGTTGCTAAATTGGCAATGAAATGTAGGCGGCTGACCGGATGGATTCTTAGAGCCTTTAGAACAAGAGACCAGGAAACCGTGATGGTCCTCTGGAGGACACTTGTCCTAAGCCACTTTGACTATTCCTCTCAGCTATGGTCACCAACGAGTCAGATTAATCACAGAACTTGAGGCGATCCGACAAAGCTACACGAAGAAGATAGCCTCTATAAGCTATTGGGAAAGACTCAAGAGATTAAGACTCTATTCCTTAGAGCAGGGGTGGGCGAACTTTTTTGATCGCGGGCCGCACAGTGCGTCTTTGGAACATTGGCGGGCCTCATTTATAAAAATCAAGTGAAAATATTTTTAAAGGCGGTTATAGACCTATAAACACACAATTGATTGAAAGGAAATTTTGTGAAATATTCCTGGTTAAAGTGATTTAATTTATTTTTTAGAGTATCGGGTTCATGTTTTTCGGTTATTTGCTCCTATAGTTGAAATTATTACAGGAACCTCGGTTATTTTGGACAGCCTGTTATTGCTTACAAATTGCCAGGAATGGAATTTTCCTAGTAACATCTGCACTAATTGTGGACAACCACCTCTTAATATTATGGACAACCATGATGAATATTATACTTAAATTCTAGGATACCCAAAATAAAAGATTTTAAAGAGAAATAACAGTTTTTTAATATGAATTGATATCTGAAATTAGAAACGTCACCTGAAACATTTATTTGAAAAACAAAGCGGCTCTGTAAATAACAATGTCAATGAGAATGATGCAGCTGACTACTGTCATTTACCAGTTTGTCAAAATTAGGTGTCAATTTGCTTGTGCTGATTCTTAACACTGACTGAAGATTTGAGTCTGTGAGAAGTGATCGATTCTTCCCCTTGTTAATTTTCATGATGGAGAAAGTCTGCTCACATATGTAAGTTGATGCAAACAACACAAACATCTTTCTTACAAATTTTTTAGATTTTGAAACTTTTTTGAATGTAGAGAAGCATAAAACTCGACCAGTGGTTTACTTTCAAACATCATCTTTAAAGAATTGTCGGCTTGCAAATGAATCAGTTCTATCTGCAGTTCCTTGGTAGTTGTTTCAATGTCACAGGCAAGAGGTGAGTTAAGCAAATCGAACAGGCCTTCAACTGCCTTGAAATCAGCAAATCTTCTAATGAATTCCTTTTGTAAAGCCATCAACTGGGAACTGTACTTGTCCGATGATTCTTGTGTAACAGACTGTGTTTTCAGCAGAGGGAAGTGAATAAATTTTTGCTCATTCAGCTGCTTGGCAAAAAGTCCAAGCTTCCATTGAAAAGCTTTCACTTCCAGGTACAACATGAGCAAATATACCTTTGCCTTGCAGTTTTGTGTTAAGTTCATTCAGCTTCTGCATTATGTCCACAGCAAATGCAAAATCACAAACCCATTCGTCACTCTCCATTTCATTTAAAAAGTCACAGGAGATGTCTTGCATTTTGAGAAACATAAGAATCTCTGCTTTGAGGTCCCATACTCTCTTAAGAACTTTTCCAATGCTTAACCAGCGGACATTTGTGTAGTACAGCACATCAGTAAAATCAGCCTCCACATCCTCCAAGAAACTTCAGAATTGCCTGTGTTTCAATCCCCGTGATCTTATTAAATTCACTGCACGTACCACAGGTTCGATGACATGTTTGAGTTTTAAAGATGACTTACAAAGGCTTTCTTGATGTATGATGCAGTGAAAAGACAACACACTGTGTAGTGGAAAATCTTCTTTGATTTTGTCATTCAACAACTTCACAAGGCCGGAATGTTTACCGGTGAGTGAAGGAGCTCCATCGGTTGTAATGCTGGCCAGTTTATTTAGGGTTAATCCAGACCTGATTGAACTGTTAATGACACTGTTGAACAAATCTTTTCCAGTAGTAGTGTCTTTGAGAGACTCCATAGATAACAATTCCTCTGTAATTTCAAAGTTTTCGTCAATTCCTCTGATGTAAATGAGTAACTGAGCAGTATCCTGAATATCAGTACTCTCATCTAAAGCAATAGAAAACCACTGAAATCGACCACTGGCTGTTAACAGCTGTTCATGAATATTCACGGCAATTGCATCAATGTGACGAACAATAGTTCTTCGTGACAGGGAAATGGCTTCTACTTTTGATTTAACTTCAGGACACACAACGCTGACAGCATCAACCATACAATCTTTGATAAATTCTGCTTCTGCGAATGACTTGTTTTGCTTTGCAATTTTGTTGGCCAATATAAAACTTGCCTTTGTCGCGTTCCTTTGTAAAGAGGAAGTTTTATCAAACACATTTTGCTGTTGCTTCAAATGTTTTGCCAGATCATTTGCTTTCTTTTGCAGTTCTTGTTTTGATAAATTGTGTCCAAAATTGGCGTGCTTCGTTTGAAAGTGGCGTTTCAAATTATATTCCTTGAACACAGCAACTGTTTCAGAACAAATTAAACATGCAGCTTTCACTCCAACGTCGGTAAAGAAATACTTTTCAGTCCAATTTTCATTAAAAACACGACATTCCTCTTCAATTTTTCGCTTTTTAGATAGCTTCGAACAACTCATTTTGGGTAAATTTTATCAGACAACAAAAGCTAGTTTGAAACACTCGTGTCTGTACTAAATTCAAATAATCGATAGAGTGAATGATAACCACCCACAGCTCTGTGTCCAGAAAAAGCTGGTTCAAGCCCTTTTATTAACCTGGCCAGCTTCTTCATTGGAACGAAACGCATCGTCCATCATGCCCTCTTCACCATCTATCACGTGATTTATTTATTTGAATGTTTCAAGCATATCGATTGACTCATTGTATTGCCACAATACTTGTTTCATTGTTCTATTAATTTTTGTGTTTGTAGGGTCTGACGAGAAAACACAGAAAAGATATCTTCACCCAGAAATGTGTTTTATTATGATGTCATGGGAATATTTCTCGAAATTTTTCATCGCTTCACAGTAGCTGAAACAAACAAACAGCGGACAATTTTGTGAAGGTACGAAACAGTGAACTGAAATAAAATGCAAACTATTGTGAATTACCATAACTGAAACAGTTACGAAGTATCTGCATAGAAGTTGGGATTCATAAAAGCTCTCGGCGGGCCGCAAGAAAACCTATGGCGGGCCGTAGTTTGCCCACCCCTGCCTTAGAGCGTAGGCGAGAAAGATATGCCATAAGATCCTGGAAGGACTTGTCCCAAACATTGGCATTGAGAGTTACACAAATACTAGAACTGGGCGCCATGGCATAGTGCCAAGGACTCCAAATTTGCAATCAAGATGTAGGACAAGATACTGTGATAGCCTGGGCTTCAGAGGTCCACAGCTCTTCAATATCCCCCTAAAGGACCTGAGAGACCTGCATGGAGTGGATGCAGATGTCTTTAAAATAAAGCTGGACCTATTCCTGTCAGGTGTCCCAGATGAACCAACTTCATGGCTGGAGGTGCAGATGAGGGCTGCTGCATCAA
>NC_042998.1:156512763-156515263 GCF_006345805.1 Octopus sinensis | reverse complement strand
AATATAAACTGAATAATTTTTATAAAAAGAAATTATTTGATAATAATATTAATAATGATAAGACTTATATTAATTGTACATGTAGAGATAAATCTAATTGTATATTAAATATTAATTGTGATATTAACGATGTAGTGTATAAATGTATAGTTACATTACATGATAATAACTTTAAGAATAATAATTACACAAAAGCGGTTTATATAGGTTCTACTTCCTCAAAAATAAAACTAAGAATTGCACAACATATGAATTCTTTTAAAAATAAAAACTTAATCAACTCAACCGGACTTAGTAAGTATATTTGGAGTCTTAAATCACTAAATATTAATTATAGTTTAATATGGGAAATAATTTGTAAAACTAAATCATATAATATAGGAGCTAATTGTTGTTATTTATGCTCTAATGAGTTTAAAGAAATTTTATACATACTCACTAAACTCTACATATACAACAATACTTACACACCCACAAAAAACATTATATACATTTATGAGCTTTAACTCACCTTAACATCTCTAACAAACAACTTGCAGTAACCCAATCCCATTCTCTATGCCTACCTCACTACTACACTATTCCATTCACATTCCAAGCAACCCTAGTCCACCACCCGGTTATTCACGTGGCAAAACGAACACCACTCAAAAATATGAATGAAACAATGTAAAAAAATAACCAACACCTAAAATAGACAAAATACCACAAATTACCTAAAAAAACCATGATAAACCAAAACTCATAAAAGCATATAACGATAAAATCTCCCTTTGCTAAACCCTATAACAAACTTATATAGCAATCCCCCTAACCTAAACATTCACACACAAAAAACCCACACGTAAACCACAGACCCAAGACTTATACACAAACCTATACTAACTTATAAACCTCAATATACACCAAAAACCACTCCCTCCCCACACAGACAAATTAACACATACATCCCAAATCCTAAATAACAAACCCAAATACACATTCACACACAAACACACACACACGCAAAACACACACACACAACAGATACATATGCTCCCTCACATATACGCATATACATACTCACTAAAACTCGATATATACAACAATATTTACACCCACACTCATACAGATAAATAAATTAATTATACAATTAAAAACTCACAACCAATCTCATATACATAAACACTCTTATGAAAACAACAATAAATACATCGTAATTAACCAGAATATCAAAAATAACATTATGACATAAGGATAAATCAAATACATACTTACAATTCAGTTACAAATTATGAAGTGAAATTAGATTCTTAGCCGTTAAAAAACCAAACAAAATTACGTTACCTTGGAAATAACTAATGTAAAAAAAGAATACGCGCCATAGAAAGTAAACGTCATTCATAGTATGAATGGAGAAATATAATAAATGGAACTAAAAACTATTTCCACGTAGCAAACCAACGCTACTTAAAAAAAATTTATTATGAATGGATTCTTTAAAAACTATCATGAAAAATCAGTTATATACATTTATGAGCTTTAGCTCACCCTAGCAACTCTAACAAACAACTTACAGTAACCCATACTCAATGCCTACCTCATTACCACCCTAATCCATTCACAATTCCAAGCAACACTAGTCCACCACCCGGTTACAATTCCCAACTCTACCCATTCATTCACAATTTCAACGACGTTCCCTTCAACAACTCTACATATAAGCCTCAACATATACACCGGAGATACACTTACACAGGGGATGTATGTGTTTATTTATCCATGTGGGGCTGGAGTGGCCGTTAGGTGCATATGCTGAGGCTCACATGCAAACCCAAGTACAACGAATGAAGTGGGCACTTATAATTGTTATGGGTGTGTACTTTATTATAAAAGACAATACCCAAATAAAATCTGTCAATTCAACATACAAATAAAAACAAAAAACAAAGGGATCTTAAACATTCACACATACATACAAAACTCAATAAAAACACCACTAAATAACACCCAAAAACATATAAATATATCCTCAAAATACATATAACAAATGCAAAATAAAAATACATAATAAAATAAAATAAATAAAAATAAAAATAAAAAAATAAAAAAATCTAATATAAATTATTAAAGTTTTAACGTACCATAAACTGCTAAATTAATATACATTAAAAATGAACTAATTAAAACAAAGAAATATCAATAAAGACTAACTATAATTAAATCCTAGACAACATAACCAAAAATATATCATCTAAACTAATTTAAACTAAACTAAAATAACCTAAAAGGGAACTATTATTGCTATTTATCATGAAACTTATTATATAAGTAAAGTAACTTGTGTCTACATTTTATTTTGCGCTCCTCCCCAGTATTAAGTAAATTATCATACTTATAAAATAAAATTTCTTTAAACTCATTAGAGCATAAATAACAACAATTAGCTCCTATATTATATGATTTAGTTTTACAAATTATTTCCCATATTAAACTATAATTAATATTTAGTGATTTAAGA
>NC_042998.1:156500263-156507763 GCF_006345805.1 Octopus sinensis | reverse complement strand
AGTTTCCTCATTGACCACCAGATAAGGGATCGGGGGACCCTGTCGAAGGCTTTCTCCATGTCAACAAAAGCCAGGTACAGGGGCTTATCTTTGGCTAGGTATTCCTCCTGCAGCTGCCTTACCAGGAATATAGCATCAGTGGTACTTTTCCCTGGCACGAACCCAAACTGCATCTCATCTAAACTAACTCTCTCTCTAATTAGTTGAGCTATGACCCTCTCCGTAACCTTCATCACCTGATCCAACAGCTTGATACCTCTGTAATTATTTGTATCTAGGGCGTCACCTTTACCTTTGTAGCAGTTGACTATTATGCTGCAACACCAGTCATTGGGTATGACTCCTTTGTGTATCACCTGATTAACTATACGGGTGACTAGGCTATAGCCGACAATACCAGATATTTTGAGCATCTCTGCAGTGATTCCTGATGGGCCTGGGGTTTTCCCTGTCTTCATGCTTCTAATTGCCTTAACTACCAAGGAACTATCAACTCGGATAGCTGGTCCCTCTGTTGGTTCAACATTCGGCAGACTCTCTTTATCCCATTCATTTTCTTTATTCAGCAACCTTTCATAGTGGCGTCTCCAAACCTCTTTCTTTGCATCCTCATTTAGCGCAAGTGAACCATCTTCCATGCGAACACACTTCTCTCCTACCACATCACGATTCTCTCTCACACACTGTCTTGCAACGCAAAACACCTCAAGTCTTTGGTCCTCACGGCGCAGAACATTGGCAAATTTTTTTCTTATCTGCTTCCCCTCTGGCTAAATAAACCTGTCTCTTAGCTTCTCTTTTGGCAGTCTGGAACAATTCCCTGCTACCCCCATTTTTTCAGTCCTTCCAAGCCTGTCTCTTTTCTCTAATAGCCCTGTCTACAACATTGTTCCACCACCATGTTATTCTAGGTCGAGATCTGGTCAGTGGCTCTCAGCAGGTTGTCCCTTAGAAACGTCCGGTTGTCTTCTACCCCCTGTGATGCTCTATCCCCTTCTACTTCGTCAAAGGCTTCAAGTAATATGTCCCTAAATCTCTGTCCATTTGCAGGATCTTTAAGCTTCCAGATCCTTCTTCTCCATGTTGGTCGTCTTCTGGTTGTCCTCCTAGTCCTGATCCTAAAGTCACTAACTACCAGTCTATGTTGTGGGGTACATTCTTCGCCTGGGAAGGTTTTGGCATTTATAAGCAGCCATCTCTCCCTTTGCCTGGTAAGGATGTAGTCAATTTGGCTAGTATGTTGGCCCGATCAGTAGGTGACAAGGTGGCTGGTAGGTTTCCTGAAGTTAGTGTTGCAAATCATAAGATTATTTGCATCGCAGAACTCCAGCAGCCTGGTTCCCTCCTCGTTGCGGGAACCATAGCCATAGCCTCCATGTACGCCATGGAAGCCCCCAGCATGTTGTCCAACGTGACCATTGAAGTCACCAGCCACAAAGAGAAGGTCTCTGTCGTTCGTCAACGAGGTAGTCTGCAGTAGAGTGTCATAGAATCGGTCTTTCTGTCCATCGGGTAGCCCCGACTGAGGAGCATAGGCTGATATAATGGTTGCTAAACTATGATGAAGCACTAATCTAATCTTAAGTATTCTGTCACATACTCTGATTACCTCAATTACTTTATCTACCCATTTCTCAGCGATAATACCCACGCCACCAACCCCGTCAGTGTTCCCTGCCCAGAAAATCTTGTACCTGTGTTCCTTGCCTGTGAGGAACCTAGCAGATCCTCCTCTCCAACTTATTTCTTGCATGCAACATATATCCACACATCTCCATTCAAGCATCTCGACTATCTCACCAGACCTACCTTTCAGTGTGCCAACCCTGAGGGTGTGGGAGGCATGGGCCCTAGAGACCCTGGGACGGTGGACAGTAGCTTTGTGTACCTGAAAAGAAAGCTCGCATTTGGCAGAATTCATGTGCAAGTAATAAAGTAGCCTTCAGTACAACCTGCATAACACTAGCCTTTCATATTTTGCACTGTATGAACATTACCTTACATAGGTCAAGACTAGGGGTAGGGATGGTGAAAGAGCATTTGCAGTCTTCATGGGAAGCAACCCTGGGATGGCAAAGAATAGGAACTTCCAGCATGTGTGGAGGGGGTGGGAGGGCGGTTGCACCATAAACTAGGAAGAGGTTCTGTTAATCGTGTGAGCAAGAAAGTAGGTTTGAAAAATCTGAGAAAATGAGAATTTTTAGGGGAAAGATAAGTGGCTATGAACCAGGAGACAAGACTAAATGAAAAAAAATGTTTGAGCTAGACAGGGTAATGAGAGAATACTGAAAGAAAGAGGAACAATATAATGAGAGAGTAATCAAAGAATAGTGAAAGAATAATGATGATACGTGCAAAGATAGAAGGTAGGGGAAGCGAGGCTGAAAGAAGAATCACTTAGCTTTAACCATTCATGATCTGTGCGTATTTCTTCTTTAGATATTTGGAAGCGAGTGGGGTTAACGATAATGCGATCGCTCTTTTATATATACATATATATATATATATAAATATGTACATACATATATATATATATATATAAATATAAACATATATATATATATATATATAAAAATAAATATATCTCTATTTATAAAACTGAAATGCGAAAAGCTTGTTTGTTTGTCTGGTTTTGGCATTGAGAACGGGTTAAAGGCCACTAGATCCAGTCGGATTGACTCCAAAATTTACAGGGACATGTAAAATGAGGTGAGGATGCCAATGGGCTAGGTTAGAAATCCCTATCTTAAGAGGTGTTGTTGCTAGGGCCAAAAACGCACTTTGACAAGTCTACTCTCATTCTTTTATGTATCTGGCTTCCTCCGTCACTCATTCTCTTTCCACTCTTCCCATCACTTTCTATATATAACGTCGTCTAACAGCGTCTAACTCACACATTCTCTTTCCTCCCTTCCCATCACTTTCTATATATAACGTCATCTAACTCCCCTTCACTTTCTCTTTATAACGTCGTGTCACGGTGTTCTATATCTTCCCCTTCTCCCCGCCTTCCACAGTGCTTTCACTCTCTCTCTCTATGTCTGTCTGCATTCATCATCATCATCATCGTTTAACGTCCGTTCTCCATGCTAGCATGGGTTGGACGGTTCGACCGGGGATCTGGGAAGCCAGAAGGCTGCACCAGGCTCCAGTCTTATCTGGTAATGTTTCTACAGCTGGATGCCCTTCCTAACGCCAACCACTCCATGAGTGTAGTGGGTGCTTTTTACGTGCCACCCGCACAGGTGCCAGGCGAGGCTGACATCGGCCACGGTTGGATTGGTGCAAATCTCAAACAACGAGTTTGAATATAATTCGTAAGGAATTCTCTGCAACAAAATTACTGAATTTGAGGGGAAAAATAATTAGATAAATGAAAACCAGAGAGAGAATAAATAAATAAATACGATACGATACGATGGAGAATATTTTGAAGGGGAATGGAATAAACAACGAAGATAGCCCTGAAAGTAGAGGAGGAATTTAAAAATGCATGAAGAAGCCATGTTTAGAAATAAATAGAGAAACGAAGGGGAAGCGGATTAGGGTTACCAATCAAATGCTTAAAAATATGAATGAAATAGGTTGAAAGTTAAAGTCTTAGCTGGCCATTTTTCTGAAAATCCGTGTATATATATATATGTATATATATATATATATAAATATAAATATATACATATCTCTCTCTATATAAACTGCAGTTTGTCTGTCTGTGTGTCTGTCAGGTTGTACTCTCACCCTGACCACGGCTTTCAACCGATTCTGATGAAACTTGACACACACATAGCCCAATGTCATAATTCGAAACTAATGCAGCGAAAATTTTGAAAAGTTCACCCAGTTCTGAAAAAATCGATAAATTCGACATGGGGTCGAGAATCTAAGCTTTTTATATGCAACACATTTTCTGGGCTGTACGTGGGCTGTTCACGTGTTGGGAGGCGCAATGATGTTTTCATGTTTTCGCCCAAAGGGACAGCTAGGAACATTGTATACACAGAAGTATTCGAGTGAAGAGAAGACATTGCAACCTACACATGCGCCTTCGTTCCCTAGAGGGAAAGACTAGATTGGGATTAGTCGTTGCCTACTAGGGGCTCTTACATACCCGGGCAACGCCAGGCTATGCTGCTAGTATATTATATAAAATTATTTAACATTGACCCAAAAGAGATCAAAGAGAAAAAGGATCCCATCAACTTTAAACGGAGTCTGGATAGATTCCTTCAAGGAATACTAGACAAGCCACTCATAATTGGATACAACTCACCCAAAAAAAACTCACTACTCGAATGGACCACAAACAAAACTTGACTTAAACAGGATTTAGATAATCCTATCAGGTGGTGCTATTAAGTTAGACATGGCCTGGACCAATCTTTTGTCGAAACATATCTAAGTTTTATATATATATATATAAATAAATATATACATATGTATTATATATATGTATATATATATAAATATATACATATATATTATATATATATGTATAGATATATATATTCGTTTTTCGTTTTTCTTGTTTCAGCTCAGAGCTGCAGCCATGCTGATGCACCACTGTTTTGCTACACTGTTATTACTAAGAGCCTCCTCTAATATGTGGCACTTGGTGAAGAATGGGGTTTGATGTAGCTACCCTCATTTGCACCTCTCGCCGTAAGGTAGGCTTATCTGGGACTCTTGACAGGAAGAGGTCCAGCTTTTATTTAAAAACCCCTACATCTACTTTGTGCAAGTTCCTCACTCTTTGGGAGAATATTTAAAAGCTGTGGGCCCATGAAACCCATTTATATATATATATGTATCAGGGGTGTGCACTCTCAGCTATGCAAGCTATACGCTGCATGCCTTCTTTGTTTCAAAGAAAATATGTCCAGTTGTTTTAGAAATATTTTGTCTCCCCTTCCCCTCTCTCAGTGACTCATACTTCTGCTTTGACAAATGCTTTGAGATGATCGCATGACACACACTCCCTCTCTGTCTGTATTAGTTTGTCCTTCCTTCCTCTCTCTCAGTGACTGGATAAATTTATTGTAGCCTGTCATGCTTTCAGAAGACAGCATGACACCCCCTCTCTCTCTTTTTGTTAGTTTGACCCTCCTTCCTCTCTCTCTTAGTGACTTGTTTAAAAGATATGCTAGGAGGAATGGTCATCCATAATAGTTTGTACCCCCTTCTCTCTCAGTGATTCAACAAATTCATTGTAGCATGTCATGCTCTGAGAAGACCGAATGACACGCCTCTCTGTCTATTTGTTAGTGTAGAATTGTTGCTAACCTGGTTCCACTTTTGACTGGAACAAGAGCAAGCCCATAATTCTTGAGTTAGCCAGCTGAAATGTTGGAATAGTTTGGCATGTAAATTTGAATTTTTTTATCCAAAACATCCATTTGCACTATTATATTTTTGGAGTGTTTTGAAAACAAAAATATAATCTATATTATATTTCTTATTTCAGAAATAGCTAATTAATCTTACATTAATTTAACAAAGGGTATTTTTCTGTTTTGTTGAAATTGACTTACAATTTCCGCCGGCACTTCCACGTGGGTTCTTATATAAGAGCAGCCTTTTTCAAAATGAGTGAAATGTGTGTTATAAACGATATTTTGAGAAATAGTTTTTCGAAAAGAGACTTCGATGGAAAATAATTAACTATAAACGGTAGGAGACCAACACCGAATTTACCTAATTTGCGAAGCTACAAGAAATTCACGAGACAATTTTAGGTTAATTCATATGAAAAGAAGAAATGGTTAACTGGAAGTGTTGCTCTTAATAAATTATTCTGTTGGCCGTGTTTACTTTTTGGCTTAGAAAAAAATGTTTGGAATGATAAAGGCTATGATGATTTAAATAATTTACATATGACTATGCTAAAGCATGAGCGTTCTCAAAGGCATATAAAATGTTTGATAGATCTTAAAATATTTGGGAATGTTCGCATAGACTTACAATTAGATGCACGTAAAAATCAAAGCATACAACATCATAATGAGAAAGTTCGATGAAACAGATCCATTCTGCAACGATTGATCGATGTTGTTATTTTTTTAGGCCTCCAGGAATTATCGTTTCGAGGTCATTTTGAATCTGAAGGCTCTAATAATCATGGAAATTATAAAGAACTCGTTTATTTGATCAGTAAATATGACAAAAAATGGAAAGTCATCTAGATACAGCTTCTATCTTCACTGGTCTGTCAAACAGAATTGAAAATGACTTGATCGAAGCAATTCATAAAGTTATGCTGAATGAGATGCAGAAGGAAATTGAGCAAGCTAAGTATGTTTCTATTCTTGTTGATGAGACATCTGATGTCTCAGCATCTTCACAACTGTCAACAGTTTTACGTTATGTTACAGAAGACTGTGTGACGAAAGAACAATTTATCAGTTTTAGTGATGTTAGTGAAGATCGATCTGCAAATGCTTTATCTGAACATGTTTTTAAATGCATTGAGACGTGGGAATGTGGAAATAAATTGATTGCACAGACATATGATGGTGCCGCTACAATGGCAGGACAACTAAATGGGCTACAGGCAAAAGTAAGAAAGAAATATGAATGTGCGATCTTTATTCATTGTTGTGCCCATATCCTAAATTTAGTTCTTTCACAATCATGCTCTGCTATGAAAGAATGCAGGATATTTTTTTCTACAATAAACGGACTTGGTACATTTTTTACGAAATCACCGAAAAGGGCTAATGCATTAGATAACATTGTTAAAAAAAGATTTCCGAAAGCAATAGCAACTAGATGGAATTACTCCTCACGTCTATTTATTACCTCAAAGGAAAATTATAATTTCATAATCAGCCTTTTTGAACACATCATTGAAAATCCTGAAACATGGGATGATACCACCATAAATTCAGCAATTGGATTCTTACACACTTTAAAAGCTCCTGATTTCTGATTTTTGTTAGAAGTATTCAGTGACATTTTTTCATTTACTGACGCCTTATTTAACATACTCCAGAGTAAAAGTCATGAAATAGTGTATTGTAAAGAGCAAATAGATAAAACTAGAACTGTACTCGAAAACAAACTTGATAATTTTTCAATCTTTTATGATAGGTTAGGGGAAAAATATGGAGTCGATGCAGGAATCGGAATTCAGAGATTCAAGAATATATCTATTGATCCCCAACAACATTATAGAATGCTTTATAACAAAATTATCAGTAGAATAGTTGACAAAATAAAAGCACGATATTCATCCTTAGAAGAGTTTAAATTCATGGAACTTTTGAATTTCAACAAAGTTGATGAGTATTGCAAACAATTTCTTGTGGACTCTTTAGATTCTTTAAGAACAACTTATTGCAGATTTTTTGATGTAATACGATTACAAAGTGAGTTCAATGTGATGTATTCAATGAAAGATTTTAAAAAACCAAGTGTAAGTCATTTAATAAGTTACATTAACAGCAATGATCTTGTTGAAGCTATGCCAGAACTCTTCAATCTGTGCAAGTTGATTTTGACAAT
>NC_042998.1:156482763-156497763 GCF_006345805.1 Octopus sinensis | reverse complement strand
ACATTACACATCCATCGGAGCATACTGGCTTCATTTCTCGCGAGCTTACGCATGTCCTCAGCAGTCACGGCCCATGTTTCACTGCCATGTAGCATGGCTGTTCGTACACATGCATCATACATTCTGCCTTTTACTCTGAGCGAGAGGCCTTTAGTCACCAGCAGAGGTAAGATCTCCCTAAACTTTGCCCCGGCTATTCTTACTCTAGCCGTTACACTTCAGCACACCCACCCCCACTACTGACTTGGTCACCAAGATAACGGAAGCTATCAACTACTTCTAGTTTTTCCCCCTGGAAAGTGACGGAAGTTGTTTTCTGCAGATTTTCAGAGGTTAATGCTCCCGAGCATCTGCCACATACAAAAACTATCATCCCAGTTAGCCTTCCTTTGAAATTGCTGCACCTCTTATGTGTCCATAGCTTACACTGGGTACATCTTATAGTTTCTACCTACACCTTTTCTACAGATCAAGCAGAGCCATCTACCTGAAGACATTTGTGGATTGTCTACCTTCCTACTTATTAGTACTTTGGTTTTAGCTAGGTTGACTCTAAGGCCCCTTGATTTTAAACCCTCCTTCCACACCTGGAACTTCTCCTCCAGTTCTGATAGTGACTCAGCAATTAGAGCAAGGTCGTCAGCATAGAGGAGCTCCCAGGGGCAACCTGTCTTGAATTCCTCCGTAATTGCCTGGAGGACTATGATAAATAGGAGGGGGCTGAGTACTGAACCCTGGTGGACCCTAACCTCTACTTTGAATTCTTCTGTGTACATGTTGCCAACCCTGACCTTACTTACGGCATCCCTGTACATGGCTTGCACAGACCTCACCAGCCATTCATCTATCCCTAGTTTCCTCATTGACCACCAGATAAGGGATCGGGGGACCCTGTCGAAGGCTTTCTCCATGTCAACAAAAGCCAGGTACAGGGGCTTATCTTCGGCTAGGTATTTCTCCTGCAGCTGCCTTACCAGGAATATAGCATCAGTGGTACTTTTCCCTGGCATGAACCCAAACTGCATCTCATCTAAACTAACTATCTCTCTAATTAGTTGGGCTATGACCCTCTTCGTAACCTTCATTACCTGATCCAACAGCTTGATACCTCTGTAATTATTTGTATCTAGGGCGTCACCTTTACCTTTGTAGCAGTTGACTAGTATGCTGCTACACCAGTCATTGGGTATGACTCCTTCGTGTATCACCTGGTTAACTATACGGGTGACTAGGTTATAGCCGACACTGCCAGATGTTTTGAGCATCTCTGCAGTAATTCCTGATGGGCCTGGGGCTTTACCTGTCTTCATGCTTCTAATTGTTTTAACTACCAAAGAATTGTCAACTCGGATGGCTGGTCGCTCTGTTGGGTTTGTAAAGGGAACTGGTTGCTTCTTTACACTTTTGGGGTGCAACTTGGGTGCAACACAATTTCCTTTCTTTTTGTTTCTAGAAACTACCAGTCAGGAACGAAAAGCAAGTTTAAAAATATATATAATTCTTTATTTTCTTGGTTCAACAATGAAACACGATGGTATGCTGGTATCCACCTAGTTCAACGCAGCAAGGCTGAATTCAAACGTTTGTAAGCTTTACAACAATTCAGCAGCAACAGAACAGGTCAAATCCTAAGCGTCTGGGACAGGAGAATAGGCTGATCACAGATTTCAAAATATACGTCCTTTCTCTTCTAACGCCGTGTCTCAAGTCCCCGATGCTATTAAGGAACGCTATGGAATTTATTCTTCAGTCTCTAGTGCATGTGCATGAGGGAACTTCCTTATGCCTTTCCAGAAGGTTCCAACCCCGCACACGG
Source organism: Octopus sinensis (assembly GCF_006345805.1). Taxonomy (NCBI): domain Eukaryota; kingdom Metazoa; phylum Mollusca; class Cephalopoda; order Octopoda; family Octopodidae; genus Octopus; species Octopus sinensis. The sequence continues at coordinate 156,495,947 of NC_042998.1, read as the reverse complement.
ACACTGAAGAAGGACGTTCCGCACACGCACACTGATGAATGACGTTGCGTGTGCGCACAGCGGAACATGACGTCACTACAAAGGTGACGTTCCGCACACGCACACTGAAGAATGACGTTGCATGTGCGCACACTGGAATATGACGTCACTACAGGTTGGCATTCGACAGACTCTCTTTATCCCATTCATTTTCTTTATTCAGCAACCTTTCATAGTGGCATCTCCAAACCTCTCTCTTTGCATCCTCATTTAGCGCAAGTGAACCATCATCCATGCGGACACATTTCTCTCCTACCACATCACGATTCTCTCTCACACACTGTTTTGCAACATGAAATACCTCAAGTCTTTCATCCTTACGGCGCAGAACATTGGTAAATTTTTTCTAATCCACTTCCCCTCTGGCTAAATAAACCTGTCTCTTAGCTTCCCTTCTGGCTGTCTGATACAATTCCCTGCTACCACCGTTCTTCCAGTCCTTCCTAGCCTGTTTGTTTTGTCTAATAGCCCAGTTAACCACCTTGTTCCACCACCACGTTACTCTGGGTCGAGATGGTACTTTGCTCCATCCACAGATCTGGTCAGTGGCTGTAAGCAGATTGTCCCGTAGAAATCTCCAGTTGTCTTCCACATTAAGTGAAGCTATATCCCCTTCTATTTTATCAAAGGCTTTGAGTAGTATGTCTCTAAATCTCTGTTCATTTGCAGGATCTTTAAGCTTCCAGACCCTTCTCCTCCAAGCTGGTCTTCTTCTGGGAAACCATTTAGCTCTGATCCTGAAGTCGCTAACTACTAATCTATGTTGAGGAGTACATTCTTCGCCTGGAAGAATGTATATATACTCTTACTCTCTAACTCTTTACTCTTACTTGTTTCAGTCATTTGACTGCGGCCATGCTGGAGCACCGCCTTTAATCGAGCAACTCGACTCCGGGACTTATTCTTTTTGTAAGCCCAGTACTTATTCTATCGGTCTCTTTTGCCGAACCGCTAAGTAACGGGGACATAAACACACCAGCATCGGTTGTCAAGCAATGCTAGGGGGACAAACACAGACACACAAACACACACGTATACACATATATATATATATATATGACAGGCTTCTTTCAGTTTCCGTCTACCAAATCCACTCTCAAGGCATTGGTTGGCCCGGGGCTATAGCAGAAGACACTTGCCCAAGATGCCACGCAGTGGGACTGAACCCGGAACCATGTGGCTGGTTAGCAAGCTACTTACCACACAGCCACTCCTGCGCCTATATGTCATCATCATCATCATCATCATCATTTAGCGTCCGTTTTCCATGCTAGCATGGGTTGGACGGTTCTACTGGGGTCTGTGAAGCCAGAAGGCTTCATCAGGCCCAGTCAAATCTGGCAGTGTTTCTACGGCTGGATGCCCTTCCTAACGCCAACCACTCCGTGAGTGTAGTGGGTGCTTTTTACGTGCCACCCGCACTGGTGCCAGACAGAGCTGGCAAACGGCCACGAACGGATGGTGCTTTTTATGTGCCACCGGCACGAGGGCCAGGCGAGGCTGGCAACGGACACGAAACGGGGCGGTGCTGGCAACGGTCGCGAAACGGAAAGTTCTCTACATGCCACCGGCACTGGTAACACATCTGCAATTTCCATTGATCGATTTCCATTGATCGATTTCGATTCTGATCCTCACTTGCCTCAATGCGTCTTCACAAGCAGAGTTTCGACATGCCACCGGCACTGGTAGCACATCCGCAATTTCCATTGATCGATTTCGATTCTGATCCTCACTTGCCTCAACACGTCTTCACAAGTAGAGTTTTGTGTCCCAAGAAGGGAAGGTATGCATACGTAGGCTGGCTCCATCCCATGTAGAAGGCCACGGGTTGTGGACTCACTTGTCCTGCCGGGTCTTCTCGCGCACAGCACACTTCCAGAGGTCTCGGTCTCTAGTCATTTCCTCAGTGAGACCTAAAGTTCGAAGGTCGTGCTTCACCACCTCGTCCCAGGTTTTCCTGGGTCTGCCTCTTCCACAGGTTCCCTCAACCGCTAGGGTGTGGCACTTTTTCACACAACTATCTTCATCCATTCTCGCCACATGACCATACTAGCGCAAACGTCTCTCTTGCACACCACAACTGATGCTTCTTAGGTCCAGCTTTTCTCTCAAGGTACTTACACTCTGCCGAGTGTGAGTACCGGCATTACACATCCATCGGAGCATACTGGCTTCATTTCTAGCGAGCTTACGCATATCCTCAGCAGTCACGGCCCATGTTTCACTGCCATGTAGCATGGCTGTTCGTACACACGCATCATACAGTCTGCCTTTCACTCTGTGCGAGAGGCCTTTTGTCACCAGCAGAGGTAAGAGCTCTCTGAACTTTGCCCAAGCTATTCTTACTCTAGCAGTTACACTTTCAGCACACCCGCCCCCGCTGCTGACTTGGTCACCTAGGTAACGGAAACTATCAACTATTTCTAGTTTTTCTCCCTGGAAAGTGACGGAAGTTGGTCTCAGAGCATTTTCAGTGTTTATTGTTCCTGAGCATCTGCCACATACAAAAACCATCTTCCTAGTTAGCCTTCCTTTGACATTGCTGCATCTCTTATGTGTCCATAGCTTACACTTGGTGCATCTTATAGAGTTTCTACCTACACCTTTTCTACAGATCGAGCAGGGCCATCTACCTGAAGGTGTTTGTGATTTGTCTACCTTCCTACTGATTACGACTTTGGTTTTAGCTAGATTGACTCTGAGGCCCTTCGATTCTAATCCTTGTTTCCACACCTGAAACTTCTCCTCCAGTTCTGACAGCGACTCAGCAATTAGAGCAAGGTCATCAGCATAGAGGAGCTCCCAAGGGCATCCTGTCTTGAATTCCTCCGTTATTGCCTGGAGGACTATGATAAATAGGAGGGGGCTGAGTACTGAGCCTTGGTGGACCCCTACATCTACCCGGAATTCTTCACTGTACTCATTTCCAACCCTCACCCTACTAGCGCGTCCCTATACATGGCCCGCACAGCTCTCCCTAACCATTCATCTATCCCTAGTTTTCTCATTGCCCACCAGATAAGGGATCGGGGGACCCTGTCGAAGTCTTTCTCCATGTCAACAAAAGCCAGGTACAGGGGCTTATCTTTGGCTAGGTATTTCTCCTGCAGCTGCCTTACCAGGAATATAGCATCAGTAGTACTTTTCCCTGGCACAAACCCAAACTGCATCTCATCTAAACTAACTCTCTCTCTAATTAGTTGGGCTATGACCCTCTCCATAACCTTCATCACCTGGTCCAACAGCTTGATACCTCTGTAGTTATTTGTATCTAGGGCATCACCTTTACCTTTGTAGCAGTTGACTATTATACTGCTACACCAGTCATTGGGTATGACCCCTTTGTGTATCACCTGATTAACTATATGGGTGACTAGGCTATAGCCGACACTACCAGACATTTTGAGCATCTCTGCAGTGATTCCTGATGGGCCTGGGGCTTTCCCTGTCTTCATGCTTCTAATTGCCTTAGCTACCACAGAACTATCAACTCGGATAGCTGGTCCCTCTGTTGGGTCAACATTCGGCAGACTCTCTTTATCCCATTCATTTTCTTCATTCAGCAACCTTTCATAGTGGCATCTCCAAACCTCTCTCTTTGCATCCTCATTTAGCGCAAGTGAACCATCTTCCATGCGAACACACTTCATATGTATATATATATATATATATATATATAAATATTTATACATATATGATGATATTATATATGTATAAATATGTATATATATATAATAAATATATACATATATATATATATATATACATATATATATATACACATATATATATATATATATACATATATATATACACACACACACACACATATATATATATACACACACACACACACCATATATATATATACACACACACACACATATATATATATATATATGTGCCAGCCTCGCCTGGCACCTGTGCAGGTGGCACGTAAAAAGCACCCACTACACTCACGGAGTGGTTGGCATTAGGAAGGGCATCCAGCTGTAGAAACATTGCCAGATAAGACTGGAGCCTGGTGCAGCCTTCTGGCTTCCCAGATCCCCGGTCGAACCGTCCAACCCATGCTAGCATGGAGAACGGACGTTAAACCATGATGATGATGATGATGTAAATACATATGGTAGTAGCCAATGGGGCCACTTCCAATAACACGCAAATAGTGAGTGTTGTTCCGCAAGGCACTGTTTTGGGACCACTGCTGTTCATAATGGCCCTCTCAGACATGCCCTCGTCCGCGCAGAGAGCCACGATCACAAGTTATGCAGATGATACAAAAGTTTTACAGGCAATACAGAACCCTGAAGACACTATGCACCTGCAATGTGAGCTGGACAAAATATACAAGTGGGCTGAAAAGAATAGCATGCAGTTCAATGCTGAAAAGTTTCAAGCTTTATGCTATCAGCATGCAAAACTAAATACAATACCCAATAAATACACTGGACCTGGAGGGATTGCAATCCCAGAGGCACAATCAGTGCGAGACCTGGGTATTTACATGAGTGATGACGCAACCTTTCGTGTACATGTTGCTAAATTGGCAATGAAATGTAGACGACTGGCTGGATGGATTCTCAGAACCTTTAGAACAAGAGAACAAGAAACCATGATGGTCCTCCGGAGGACACTTGTCCTAAGACACTTTGACTATTGCTCTCAGCTATGGTCACCAACCAGTGTCAAATTAATCTCAGAACTTGAGGTGATCCAACGAAGCTACATGAAGAAGATAGCCTCTGTGCAGAATATAAGCTATTGGGAAAGACTCAAGATATTAAGACTCTATTCCTTAGAGCTTAGGAGAGAAAGATATGCCATAATATACATCTGGAAGATCCTGGAGGGACTTGTCCCAAACTTTGCCATCGAGAGTTACACAAATACTAGAACTGGGCGCCACTGCATAGTGCCAAGGACTCCAAATTTGCCATCAAGATGTAGGACAAGATACTGTGATAGCTTGGGCTTCAGAGGCCCAGAGCTCTTCAATATCCTTCCGAAGAACCTGAGAGACCTGCATGGGGTGGATGCAGATGTCTTTAAAATAAAACTGGATCTCTTCCTGTCAGGTGTCCCAGATGAACCAACTTCACGGCAGGAGGTGCAGATGAGGGCAGCTGCATCGAACTCTCTCATGCACCAAATGGCAATTGCTAAAAAGCATTCGTGAAGTAAAATCATGTAGCAACACCAAATGGTGGTGCCCCAGCATGGCCACAGCTCGTGAGTTGAAACTAGATAAAATAAAATAAATAAAATAATAAATATATATATAAATATATACATTATATATATATATATATATATATATATATATATATATATATATATAACGGGAAGGTTTATGAAAATAAACAAAAGACGAAGGCAGGTGGAGTACAAACATACAATGTATTAGTATGGCGCTCAGGAATAGAAATAAAACAAGTCTTTTACGTTTCAAGGCTACGCTCTTCGACAGAAAGATACACAGAAAAGAAACAAGGAGAGAAAAAATTGTGTGTAGGGGCTAACGATCCAACATGGCGTTCTGATTTCAGGAGAAGTCAGAGATCAGAGGTCAAACGTTAGAGGTCAGACGTTAGATGCTAGAGGGATAGTAGGGGAGATAACAGGGTCAAGTGACCTTGCCCCAACATGAAGTTGCATGTGTGCATAAGAGAGCATGTATGTGCATGTGAAAGAGGGCTGGTGGTCTAGACGTGTGTATGTATGTATGATGTGATGTGTAATGTCGTATGGTGTAGTGTAGTGTGGTGTTATGGTTGTGGGGAGGTGGGGAGCGAGAGTGGGGAAAGTCCATGTGGGGTGTGGGTTCGGCTAGGGGTTAGGGTAGAGTGGGGGTTGTGGGGAGAGTGAGAGGGGGAGAGAGGAGAGAGGAGGGGGAGGGGAGAGAGGAGAGGAAGAGGAGGGAGGAGAGGAGAAGGAAGGAGAGGAGGAGAAGGAAGGGGGGAGGGGAGAGAAGGGGAATGAGTGAGCAGAGAGAAAGAGAGAGGGGGAAGAGGGAAGAGGAGGGAAAGAGAGTAGGGGTGAAAAGATGAAGGACTGAAGAGAAGTAGGAGTCGGGAGGGAGGTTAGATGAAAAAAAAGGGGGCTTAGATGAAAAGGGGGGAGAGTTGAGACCAAATGGTGTAAAAGAGTGAAGAGAGAAGATTAATCCCTGTTCACGGCGCAAACGGGAATCCGGATGGCCTCTGCGCAAGGACAATCCGAACACAGACAGGTGTTGCAAGGAGTGACAGGTGGCGCGGAAATGGCGTGAGACCGGTGTTTCGTTGGCAAGGCGAATGTCTTGGAGGTGTTCTACGAACCAGTCAGCCAAGCGGCGTCCCGTTTGTCCGATGTACAGGGAATGGCAGAGAGAGCAGGAGATGCAATAGATGATATTGCTGGAGGTGCAGGTGAAGGAGTCAATGATGGGTGCCAGTGAGGAGGGTGGTGTTGGAGAGGTAAGGGCAAGTGCGGCAACGTGGACGGGAGCAGGGGAACGAGCCAGGTTGGGAGGTAGGGTCAGGGAAGAAGCTGTGGACCAAGAGGTCTCGTAGGTTATGGGCTCGTTTGAAAGAGGGGAGGGGTTGGTTAGGGAAGAGGTGTGAAGTGGACGGGTCGGACTGGAGATGCCAGAAAGCTCGAAGAATGGTGCGTTGTAGAGGTAGGGTGGTAAGTGAGGGGAAAAGGGAGGTGGGAGAATGCAGGGCGGGTTCGGGGGAGAGAGCAGATGCACGGTCTACGGAACGTGCTCTGGCAAGGGCGGTGTGGATAGTGGTGAGGGGATATCCACGTAGGATGAAGTGGCGAGCCATGAGTTGAGACTGAGTCTCAAAGTCATGGTCGTCCACTACAGAGCCTACGTAGATGGAGGAATTGGGAATAGAGGATGGAAAGCTTGGTGTGTTTGGGGTAGGAGGAAGAGAAATTTAGGTATGAGTGTGAGTCTGTGTGTTTGTAGTGAATGTAGGTGGTAAGAGTGAGTGATGAATGCTGACCGAAATGCCGAGGAAGGAGACAGAGGTGTAGGAGATAGTGGAGGTGAAGTGGAGGGCAGGATGGAAGGATTGAATGAAAGAAAGGAAGGAATCTAGATGTTCACAGGAGAGTGAGGTGGCACCGATAATGTCGTCAATGTAACGACCGTATAGTTCGGGAGTGGGACCAGTGAAACTAGAGAATATTTGAGCCTCAACATAGCCAACGAACAGGTTCGCATAGTTGGGGCCCATTCGCTTTCCCATGGCCACTCCCGAGATCTGTTGGTAGAACTCACCTGCGAACGAGAAGCAGTTGAGAGAAAGGGCAAGTTCGGCCAGACGAATGAGTGTGGAGGTGTCGGGTTCGGGGTTGGGGTGGAGGTCAAGAAAGTGTTGAAGTGCCCGCAGTCCTTCGTGGTGAGGGATGACGGTATAGAGGCTCTGGATGTCCATAGTAAAAAGGATTTTGGAGGAGCCGGGAGGAAAGGAGAAAGAGTTGAAAAGCCGGAGAGCATGGTTGGTGTCGTGGATATACACACATACATGCACTAGCGCACACGCAACACACTAAAAAGCATTAACCACACACATACACACACCATCCTACCAAATTTTAAAAACACACATCTATTTACACAACAATGGACCCTGGGACCAATCAAAAACGGCTCCCACACACAAACACATGTATATATATACACACACACACAAAGACACACACACTCACACCATTCTGTCCTCCATACAGATGCACATATACACACACATGCACACACACAGCACCATGACAAATACCAATCACGCACATACATACACACACACACACACAACACCAAAACAATCACACACAAGGTTGACAAAGGGGCACACTTATACACACACCATCCTACCAAACTTTACAAACTCACACAGACACATCTATACACACACACAAAGACACACACACTTGCACCATTCTGACCTCTAAAGACCAATGCCCCAAATCATTGATGCTTGAAGGAGAGACAAAAAGAAATTCTTTTCAGTCTCACATTACTCTTCCTTCCCCCCACCCAAACACACCTACAATGTCCCTTGAAATAGAAAATAGTCTTTAACAATAACATGGTGGACTAGGTCACTTTAAGCTTCCCTACTACTATAATGTAAACTTTTTTGAACTTATAATATTCTGTGTGTGTATGTATATACAGATACAATACCAATATTCCACTGAACTTTTTAATAATTCCTTCTGGAAACTATCTTTAACATTTTCTTGAGAATGTATATATATGTTGTAATCTTTTGTGCCCAATATTTTAATGAACTTGTTAAACTTTTTTATGTTCTCAACATGTTCTTGTTACCAAAGAATGTATATATGTATTGTAGTATTTTGTGACAACCAATAATTAACACAACCAAACTTTTACATGTTACTTTTGACAATCTTTTTCTAAAAAGTGAAAGCGGTAAAGTAAATAAACATCTTTTAAAATTGCATTTTCAAACCTTCTTTCATATACATACACACACACACACACACACACATATATATATATATATACACATATATATATATACATATATATACAAATATATATATCATCATCATCATCATCATCACCGTTTAACGTCCGTTCTCCATGCTAGCATGGGTTGGATGGTTCGACCGGGGATCTGGGAAGCCAGAAGGCTGCACCAGGCTCCAGTCTTATCTGGCAATGTTTCTACAGCTGGATGCCCTTCCTAACACCAACCACTCCGTGAGTGTAGTGGGTGCTTTTTACGTGCCACCTGCACAGGTGCCAGGCGAGGCTGGCAACGGCCACGGTCAGATTGGTGTATTTTATGTGCCATCGGCACGGAAGCCAGTCGAGGCGGCGCTGGCATCGGCCACGAGTCGGATAGTGCTTTTTACGTACCACCAGAGCAGGGATCCTGGCTGGTTCAATTCGATTTCGCTTGCCCCAACATGTCTTCGCAAGCAAAGGGGGGTTGGCATGGGTGCCTGTCGTATGGTCGGATTGGTGTATTTTACGTGCCACCGGCACGGAAGCCAGTGGAGGCGGCACTGGCATCGGCCACGAGTCGGATCGTATATATATATATATACATATATATATACTAGCAGTAATACCCTCGTCATTCATAATTACTTTTACTCTTTCTCATGAGTCACATTCAAAGTATTATCATATATATATAATAGATTTCTCAACGGGGATTTCAGGGGAGAGTTTCAGGGAGTCGCTGGCGATGTATCGTGATGATCAAAAATCCGGCCAGCTAAAATCTGATTAAAGTGACTCGACACAAAATGGTCACATTTAATTCAAAACGTTAAAAATGTTATGAAAACAATTGGTATGTGTTCACAAAGTCCAAACAATTAATACGAAAAAACCCTCCAGAATACATTCCGAAAATCCATTTCTTTGCCGAATTTCTACAATGTTTACGGCGATTCATTTTTATATCTTGATTTTTTTATTTTTCATGCAATTTATGCATGCTTGCATGCGTGGTGAACACAGTTCACGTCAAACAGCTGACTGAGTAAAGTTCAATATTGAATGCATGGGATAAGGCCTAAACAAACATATTATCGATTTTTGCACTTGCGAGATGAATTTCGGAACAGAAATAGCGCAGTTCAATTTTCATTCATTTAAACTAAAAGTGACCCATTTTTGGTGGTTCTATGATTTGTTGGCTAGGAAGAGATGTGCCGGGAAGATACACACACAGACACACAAGTTGAGCTTTATATATATAGATATAAATATATATATATATATATCTATATATATATATAATATATATATATATATATATATACACACACACACACACATATATATATCCACACACACACACACACACACACACATATATATATATATATATATATATATATATATAAGGTTGTCCCAAAGTTCGTAGAAAGTCTTGGAAAATAATGGTCCTTATTTTGAGGAATAATTTTTGTTGTTTTTGTTAGTACTTGGCCAGTAAAAATTCAATTTTCGCAAGTGTTTACGAACTTTTGGGACAACCTAATACAATGCTATACTATGTTAAATTGTAAATTGAAGGATTTGTCCTTCAATGTATGATGAGCAAAGTTTCATAGGACCCATACTTGAAAAAGAGACTTTCTTGTGTTGAAGTTACAAATAACAGAATACAAACTGACAACTACTGAGTCTGTTGTCTGATCTTCAATTGATTTGCTCTAATATCTCACTGATTGACGGTTAAATAGATATTAAGTTTTGTCATACAGGAGCGGATTGAAGTTAGGTGGTTTCATTCGAATATTAAAATATCCTCATTTCTTCTCATATAAAATACCTGTACATCATCTCCAAACCTTCCAATATATATATATATACATATACATATATATATATTTTTATTTATTTTTTATTTTATTTTATCTAGTTTCAGCTCATGAGCTGTGGCCATGCTGGGGCACCGCCATTCGTTGTTGCTACATGATTTTACTTCATGAATGCTTTTTAACAATTGACATTTGGTGCATGAGAGAGTTCGATCCAGCTGCCCTCATCTGCACCTCCTGCCGTGAAGTTGGTTCATCTGAGACATCTGACAGGAAGAGGTCCAGCTTTATTTTAAAGACATCTGCATCCACCTCATGCAGGTCTCTCAGGTCCTTCGGGAGGATATTGAAGAGCTGTTGACCTCTGAAGCCCAGGCTGTCACAGTATCTTGTCCTACATCTTGATGGCAAATTTGGAGTCCTTGGCACTATGCTGTGGCACCCAGTTCTAGTATTTGTGTAACTCTCGATGCCAAAGTTTGGGACAAGTCATTCCAGGATCTTCCAGATGTATATTATGGCATATCTTTCTCTCCTAAGCTCTAAGGAATAGAGTCTTAATATCTTGAGTCTTTCCCAATAGCTTATATTCTGCACAGAGGCTATCTTCTTCATGTAGCTTCGTTGGATCACCTCAAGTTCTGAGATTAATTTGACACTGGTTGGTGACCATAGCTGAGAGCAATAGTCAAAGTGTCTTAGGACAAGTGTCCTCCACAGGACCATCATGGTTTCTTGGTCTCTTGTTCTAAAGGCTCTAAGAATCCATCCGGTCAGCCGCCTACATTTCATTGCCAATTTAGCAACATGCACATGAAAGGTTGCATCATTACTCATGTAAATACCCAGGTCTCGCACTGATTGTGCCTCTGGGATTGCAATCCCTCCAGGTCCAGTGTATTTATTGGGTATTGTATTTAGTTTTGCATGCTGATAGCATAAAGCTTGAAACTTTTCAGCATTGAACTGCATGCTATTCTTTTCAGCCCACTTGTATATTTTGTCCAGCTCACATTGCAGGTGCATAGTGTCTTCAGGGTTCTGTATTGCCTGTGAAACTTTTGTATCATCTGCATAACTTGTGATCATAGTTCTCTGCGCAGCTGAGGGCATGTCTGAGAGGGCCATTATGAACAGCAGTGGTCCCAAAACAGTGCCTTGCGAGACACCGCCCACTATTTGCGTGTCATTGGAGGTGGCCCCATTGGCTACTACCACCTGACTTTTATCCTTCAGAAAGTCATGAAGCCATTTTCCCAATTTTCCAACTATGCCAAGATCATGCAGTTTGTGACATATCAACTTTATCAAAGACCTTTGCAAAGTCTAGATATATCACTTCCACATTTGAGTGGTTGAGCAGTTGTTTCAGTACCCAGTCATAGTGTTGTAGGAGCTGAGTTAGGCAGCTTCTTCCTGGTCGGAAACCATGCTGGGTGTCAGGCAGCAAGTTATTTTCTTTAAGGAAGGCGATTAGTTTCCTTCTGACTATTTGTTCCATGACCTTGCTGATGTGTGAGGTCAGAGAGATAGGCCTGTAGTCCTTGGCCTCCGCTCTGCTACCTCATTTATGAATAGGACATATTTTACCCTCCTTCAGTTTTCTTGGAAGTTTGCCAGTTGCAAGGAAGCTCTGAAAGAGGAACTGCAGTAGTCTTGCTAGGACTCGCTTACATACTTTTAGAAGGATTGCTGGGAATCCATCGGGGCCAGTAGCTGAGTTTGGGTTCATTTCATCTATAGCCCTTATTACATCGTCTTCCTTTATATTGATGTAATCAATCATCGTTGCCTCTGATTTTACATCTGCAGTGGTAAAGAAGTCAGTTGGATTGCTGACTTGAAAGTGCCCTAGGGGTGGAGTGAAAATACTTTTGAATTGCTCATTTAGTATTTCACTTATCCTCATTGGATTTCCTGTGAGTGTACCATCTTTTTCAAGGAGTGGCCCTATCCTGTAGTGCACGTAGCTGTTTCTTTGGCAAACTTGTAGAAAGCTCTGGGGTTAGATTTTATATTGTCTATAGCCCAGGCTTCTTTGTCTGCTCTTTCTTTTTCATGGGAGAGTTGTAGACATTTTTCAATTTCCAGGGAAGGGGTTGGGGGGTTGAATCTTTAGTGAGTTAGGGCTCACAAAGAGGGAGTAAAAGAGTAAAAGATTACAAAACAGTAAAATTTTAAAAAATATATATAAGAATATAAAAAATATATATAAGAGTATAAAAAAAGTATCTTTGTATATAAATATATATACATAAATACACACGGACATGAAAAAAACACGGTAATATAAATAAATAGAGATATAAAGAATCGAAAACTAAGGACGAAAAAAAATAATAGGGATAAGAAAATAAACGACTGTATAAGGGGATGAAGGAAGAAATGTGAGGGGGTGAAGAACTAACAGGGTGGTCAAGATAGCGTATTCTGGTTGTTGAGGCCTACCGGTGTTATGGCGGGTGTCATAAATTAACCGTCTGGAGACCAAGTAGATTGGTCAATCCTGGTTGTCTCGTTTGTGGCTAAACAGTTAATCTAGTTCCTCGTAAATTGTCTTTGTTACTAATGGTCAACGTGTACATACGTACATGCATGCACATACACATCCACACATATATATACATGCGTACTCTCGTATAAAGATACCGACAGGGATACACATATACATACGTCCTGCTACGCACGGATACCCAGGCCTGCACAAGCTAAGTACATAAATACACTAACCTGCCTCTGCATACTCACTCGTATACATACAAATACATACTCGCACATACATATATAAAGTCCGCCCGTCTACACCCTTATATACGTATATGCACACATACATAAAT
>NC_042998.1:156472763-156475263 GCF_006345805.1 Octopus sinensis | reverse complement strand
ATCAATGCTTTCGGAGTGAAATTTTAAAATATTGAGTTTTCTCGATTTGTCTTAATTGGGGGTGAAATTGAAAGAATTTGTTATGGCATGACCGAATGGAGTACTTTGAAAAATCTTAGTAAACACTAATTGAAGAAATTGTGTGAGGAGTAAATCGTTATGTATTTATTTGTTTCTGTTTGCTGTGTTTTTTATTTTTGAGTTGGTTTAAGGTACACTTGCAAAGAGAAAGTGGGAGAAATTATGTTGATAGCATGAGTGATCCATTTTATAGAAATACCTTCAGCTTAGTCTTCCTCAAATCACTCTGTCGCTATTTACTCTCTTCCAAGAACATTTTCACTCACTCTTATCTCTTAGCTTGCCATACATTTTACTCATGTATCTATCAGCGTGATAGACAGAAACAAATATTACATCGCCATCGCATTCTATTGTCTGCCTGTCAACACACACACACAGTGAATTACTTTCAATTTATTCGTTGCACACTGTGTGTGTGCGTGTGCGTGTGGTGTAAACCACATTAAGAAAAGCATTTGACATACACACCAGAATGTGAGTTTTCTGTAAATTTTGCTTAATTGGAGTTTAAATTTTAAAAACTGGACCTGGCATGACCCAATGCATTCTACTCTTAAAAATGCTAGGTAAATTGTAATTGAAGAAATCCTATATTGTAGATTTCTATAACTGACAAAGGGAGGCAGATAAAATCTGCCTTTTATAATAAGAGATATATATATATATAGACATACATATATATATACATACATATATATATACATACATATATATATATATATCTATACATAGATATAATATATATATATACATATATATATATATATATACATACTATATATATATACATACAATATATATATATATAATATACATATATATATATATATACTAGCAGTATCGCCGGCGTTGCTCGGGTTTGTAAGGGAAATAATTATATAAGCATTTTTAGAGATGTAAAGTATAATAGCCATCTCAATATGACTAACCACAAGGGGGAGGGGTGTTTACTGTAGCTTTTACATTCTGAGATTTAATAATAATTTTAGAGAGTTACTTCCCTTATATATGTCAAAATGGATTAAAAATGGGAAAAATGATGGTAAATTTTTTTTTTAATCGTGACTCATCGTAGATGCGCGCTAATACCCAGACGGTCTCGATATGAAGCATGACTATAAGATACCCGGTTTTGGTTAAACTGCACCGCAAAATGTGGGAGTAGTTAGGAATCTAAATCGTAGGAGACAGACACACAACCTCACTTTTATATATAAAGATTTCCTCTATTTACATAATATTGAGGTCTCTTTCTTTCTTTTGTTATCTTACTGTTTTTACCAATATACATATATATATATATACATAAATATATATATAGTTACAGAGATGTACTTGCATAGCAAGTGACTTGATCTGAGATCGTGGGCTGAACGAAAACAGTTGCAGCGTTGAAGGTGTTTATAAGCCATTTAAGAAACACACAAAAACCGTTAGATTCACTTCAACATTTAAATTTAATTTGTCAAAATATTTTCGTCGATTTAAGACCGCGACCTGTTAGCACGATATTTTTGTCAGTGAACAGGTCACGGTCTCAAAGCGACGAAAATATTTGGCAAATTAAATTTAAATGTTGAAGTGAATGTAACGGTTTTTGTGGTGTTTCTTAAATGCTTACAAACCCCTCCACGCTGCAATATATATATACACACATATATATGTATGTATGTATGTATGTGTGTATATGTGTATGCATGTATGTGTTGTGTGTGTGTGGCGTGTCTGTGCTTGTCCTCCACCACTGCTTGACAACGAATGTTGGTTTGTTTACATCCCTGTCACCTAGTGGTTGACAAAGGAAACAGAGAAATAAGTACAATGCTTACAAAAATAAAACTGGAGTTGATTCATTAAACTACAATTGGTTCAAGGCATTGCCCCAGCATGGCCACAGACCAATGGCTGAAAAAGCAGAAGAATAAAAGAATACATCTCTGCTTTGGTCTTATGTTCAAGGCATGAGAAAGCTTGAGTTTACATGAGAAGGCCTAACAGACCTGGTAGAAACACAGCACCAAATCTCCCTCAAATCACACCTTAATGTCTTATGTATGTATATATATGACCAATGAGGGGGACCTCTACATGGTAGCTAGACTTGGTAGAAATAGCAGCCAAATTTCCCCCAAATCCACTTATTACTGTCTTATCTATGTATATATGTATGTATGAGCCTATGAGGGAGACCCCTACATGGCAGCTCGACATGTAGAAATAGCAGCCAAATCTCCCTCAAATCACACCTTACTGCATTAAATGGAAAAATATGATGGTGAATTTTTTTAAATCGTAGACTCATCGTAGAAGCGCGCTAATACCAGAAGGGCTCGATATGAATCACGACTATAAGATACCCGCTTTGGTTAAACTGCACCGCAAAATGTGGGAGTAGTAGGAATCTAAATCATAGGAG
>NC_042998.1:156470950-156472663 GCF_006345805.1 Octopus sinensis | reverse complement strand
GGAAGGCTTCATCAGGCTCAGTCAGATCTGGCAGTGTTTCTACGGCTGGATGCCCTTCCTAACGCCAACCACTCCGTGAGTGTAGTGGGTGCTTTTTACGTGCCACCCGCACAGGTGCCAGACAGAGCTGGCAAACGGCCACGAACAGATGGTGCTTTTACCTGTCACCGGCACGGGGCCAGACGAGGCTGGCAATGGACACGAACGGATGGTGCTTTTACGTGCCACCAACACGGGGGCCAGACAGAGCTGGCAAACGGCCACGAAACGGATAGTGCTTTTACGTGTCACCGGCACGGGGGCCAGGCGAGGCTGGCAACGGACACGAACGGATGGTGCTTTTACATGTCACCGACATGGGGGCCAGACAGGGCTGGCAAACGGCCACGAACGGATGGTGCTTTTACATGTCACCGACATGGGGGCCAAACAGGGCTGGCAAACGGCCACGAACGGATGGTGCTTTTACGTGTCACCAGCACGGGGGCCAGACAGAGCTGGCAAACGGCCACAAACGGATGGTGCTTTTACGTGTCACCGGCACGGGGGCCAGGCCAGGCTGGCAACGAACACAAACGGCTGGTGCTTTTACGTGCCACCGACACGGGGGCCAGACAGGGCTGGCAAACGGCTACGAACGGATGGTGCTTTTACGTGTCACCTGCACAGGGGCCCTGATGTTGATCGACCTCAATTTGGTTTGATTTTGATTTTGATTGTTCTCACTGGTCTTGCCGGGTTTTCTGACGCACAGCATACTTCCAAAGGTCTCGGTCACTGGTCATTTCCTGGTGAGACCTAAAGTTCGAAGGTCGTGCTTCACCGCCTCAACCCGGTTTTCCTGGTCTACCTCTTCCACAGGTCCCCTCAACTGCCAGGTGTGGCACTTTCGCACACAACTATCTTAAGCCATTCTCATCACATGACCATACCAGCGCATACGTCTCTCTTGCACACAACAACTGATGCTTCTTAAGTTCAACTTTTCTCTCAAGGTACTTACACTCTGTCGATTATGAACACTGACGTTACACATCCATCGGAGCATACTAGCTTCATTTCTTGCGAGCTTACGCAAATCCTCAGCAGTCACAGCCCAAGTTTCACTACCATGTAGCATGGCTGTACGTACACATGCATCATACAGTCTGCCTTTTACTTTGAGCGAGAGGCCTTTTGTCACCAGCAGGGGTAAGAGCTCTCTAAACTTTGCCCAGGCTATTCTTACTCTAGCAGTTATACTTTCAGCGCACCCGCCCCCGCTACTGACTTGGTCACCTAGGTAACGGAAACTATCAACTACTTCTAGCTTTTCTCCTTGGAAAGTGACGGAAGTTGGTCGCAGAGTATTTTCAGTGTTAATTGTTCCTGAGCATCTGCCACATACAAAAACCATCTTCCTAGTTAGCCTTCCTTTGACATTGCTGCACCTCTTATGTGTCCATAGCTTACACTTGGTGCATCTTATAGAGTTTCTACCTACACCTTTTCTACAGATCGAGCAAGGCCATCTACCTGAAGGCGTTTGTGATTTGTCTACCTTCCTACTTATTAGGACTTTGGTTTTGGCTAGGTTGATTCTAAGGCCCTTCGATTCTAAACCTTGTTTCCATACCTGAAACTTCTCCTCTAGTTCTGATAGAGACTCAGCAATTAGAGCAAGGTCATCAGCATAGAGGAGCTCCCAGGGGCATCCTGTCTTGAATTCCTCCG
>NC_042998.1:156463450-156465950 GCF_006345805.1 Octopus sinensis | reverse complement strand
TATGTACCGGTGTAAGTACCGGAAGTACCAGATACATTTCAAGAAAGTGTTTTTTTTTTTTATACGTGGGGGGTTTGTGTTAAGGTTAGGGGTGGGAGAAAAGGGTTTCGGATCTTTTACCTTTTGAACGGCACTTTTCAACACAATTTCTAGTTAACTAAACACTTTTAAACTTCATATACTGGTAGAATGTGTTTATAAAACATCATTTTTCTTGACTTTATTGAGAAAATTCTATATGTTGTAACATATTTCGTCTTTAATTTCGAGCATTTCTGCAATTTTAACCAATCGCTGACCTCCATTTAGGTAAACAACATTCCGTGCTGTATGAATGTCCCTCGTTTAAGAAACAGATTGGGTTTATTTACATTTGTGAAGAAAAAAGATACCCTTCCCCCACCCCTAACTCTAACCCTAAATCTAAAATAGATTGAAATGCAATAGATCGATACTAGGGCCATAATTATGGGTAACATTTTCATTTGACACCGCTAGAAAAAAATCTTATTTTCCGTAGCGGTGTCGTATGAAATTGTCACCCATAATTATAACCCTAGTATCGATCTATTACATTTCAATCTATTTTAGATTTAGGGTTAGGGTTGGGGGAAGGGTATCTTTTTTTCTTCACAAATGTAAATAAACCCCCCGGGAAGGGGACGAATTCCATCCTTCTCGACTATGTGCCCGAGAAAATGAAGGGAGCAACTCCGAACAAACACTTACTGGGGTTGATAACAACACCATATTTGCGCAGGCGTTCGAATAGCAGGTGAAGGTGTTGGTTATGTTCTTCGTCCGAGTTACTGGCCACGACTATGTCGTCTATGTAGGCATAGACGAAAGGCAAACCTCTAGTCACCATGTCGATAAACCTTTGGAATATCTGTCCGCGTTGCGTAAACAGAAAGGCATACGCAGGAATTCAGACATTCCGAAGGGTGTAGTAACTGCTGTCTTCGAGATGTCCGCAGGTTCCACTGGGATTTGGTTGTATGCTCCCACAAGGTCGATCTTGGAAAAGATGCGAGTTCCATGCCGGGTAGACATCACTGATAGTACTTTTATTCAGCGATCGATAATCACCGCAAACCCACCAATCGGTCGATGGTGTAACGAGCTTAGTGATGTGTGAATATCTTCGTGCACTTTTGGGGTGCACAAAGCAATCACTCACTCAAGCCGTTGCTTTAATAATCCAGAATTCTACTAGTCAGAAACAACAAGACGCAGACGTAAAATATACATATAACTACTTTATTCTCTTTCTTGGTAAACAATAACAATACGTGTGTTATCTGATGTCCTTGATTCTGGGCGCGCAAGGCTGAAAGTTAATAGATTGTAATATTTACAATCTTCAGCCCACTTTCAGCCCAAAACAGAAAGGGGTCAAGATGGCGTCGAACAATGGAGACGATGTTGGTCTGCAACAATTTTGGTTAAAAGTCTTCGGCCAAAGGACTGCTAGAATCTAATCCTGACGGAGAGAATATATGCGTGACCGCCGCCTTCAATCGCTGGGTCCCAAGTCACCGAGGACTGGACGCTGGTAGTCAACGTCTTACGACCCCCTTGCCTCGCTAACTGCTACGTAGGCAATAGGGTCGTGCTACCGGTGGTTCGCGCATGCGCGAGAGGGCCTTCCTTTCTGTGCCTTGGTAAAGGCACCAACACGCGCGAAATACAAATGGGCGGTGCGCGAGCGCGCGTTATATCACTACAATGGTTTTGGGGGGACGCAGTGTATCGGCGAGGACCAGTTGCTGCTGGAAGGGCGGATGATTCCAAGGTCGAGCAGGTGCAGGAATTCCCGCTTGACGGCCTTGAGACGATCAGGTGTTAACCTTCTGGGTCTTGCAGCAACAGGTGGACCGCTGGTTTTGATGTGGTGGGTAACGTCGTGCTTGATCGGCTGGTTGTGGAATAGTGGTTGAGCGACGTCCGGATATTCCTTCAGGATAGAACTGTGACGAGTCGTTGTTGTGAGCAATATAGTTGGGCTGACTGCGTCCATACGAGTGGCTATACCGTGCACAGTAAGCTTGGTGGTGCTGTCGACAATTCGGCTATTTTTAATGTCTACCAGGAGACCGAAATGATGCAGGAAATCGGCTCCTAAGATAGGGGTCGGCAGTTTAGCCACGACAAATACCCACTGAAAGGTGCGGCGTAGTCCTAAGTTCAGTGTCAGGGTCACCGTAGGTTGGGATGGGTGAATGGTTAACTACCTGAAGACAGACTAGTGTCTCTTTTCTTTTTCCAGAAGTGTTGGAGACAGGGATGATGCTGACTTCCGCGCCGGTATTTACCAGGAAACGCGTGCCTGTTACCCGATCGCAAACGAAAAACAGGCGACTGTTGGGGTGCGAGCCAGGAACTTCCGTCGCGTTCAACTCCTGGCTGTGCCGTTTCCCGAACTGGGTGAGGAAAACGAGCATGGTATCGTGTATTTTTGTGCCCGTGTTCCGAATTTTCGGTGGTACCAACACGCGTC
>NC_042998.1:156448450-156458450 GCF_006345805.1 Octopus sinensis | reverse complement strand
AGAGAAATATTTGACAGACAGAAAGAGAGAGTTACATATTTTAACTGGGTGGGAGCTGTCTTCAATAATTCAAGTAATGCTATATATTCAAAATTAACCATACATGCTGGTTTTGTTGTTGTTATTGTTGCTGCTACTGTCGTTATAGTCACTTATTTTTTTATTTTTTGTATTTTGACACTACTTTCTTTCAGAAGTTAGTGGTCATAAACTCCCGAGGGAATTTTATGCCAGCTTCATCACTTTTATTTATTATTTTTTTTCCTTTGTTTTGAGACGAGATCGAACTTAAGCATTTTATACCGATAAATTTTAAACACTTTTTTCTGAAACTGGTAAGATTATGTAGGGGGTGTAAATTTTGATCTTGCACCCCCTGAGAATTCTAGGGGGTGTAGGTGCACCCGCTGCACCCCCTGTTCCCGGGCCCTTGGCTGCAGATGAGTTTGTCACTCTTCTGTTTCAAGAAGGGAAGACGAATGCTCCGGGTCCAGTCATTTGGAAGTTGCTCTGATACCCATACGTGGTTGATGATGTGAGCAAGTCACTGGATCATGTTTTCTCTGTCCATCTTCAACATCTTCGCTGTGATGGTGCAAATTCCAGGGTCATTGCGGTTGTTGAACTTCTTCAGGGAGACACTGATTTCATCGTGGATGACAGGATCGAGTCTCCAGTGTTGTCGGTTGTAGCTGTGTCTAGAGTATTGATTATCAAGTGGAACAAATGGATGATGAAGAAGACGGCTGAAGTGCTGCTTCCAGCGTCCGAGGCGGGCGGTTTTCATGGTGATGACATTGCCACTGGTACTCTTCACCAGGGCTGTCTTAAACTGGGAACCGGCTGATGCCAGGGCGCTGAACGATTGGTGAGAGAGTACGCGAATGTTGAGGCGATGTGGGGATCACGGAGACAGGATGAGTCAGGGTGGGGCTGGTACTCGGTGGCGGGGTCGCAACTTCAGCGTGAGTGTCGCAGCCAGCAATCGATGGACGGTATTGACGAATTGAGTTCCTCTTTAGATCCAGCAGTCAGTGACAAGTGACCTCCAGCTGCGAGAGATGATGATGTGGTCGATCGCCTTCCGGGTGTAGCCGTCCTGACTGTACCAAATCCAGTGACGGATAAATTTGCAGGGAAAACAATTGCTGTCGATAAAGAGATTGTTGTAGCAGCATAGAAGTAGGTAATTACCATTGCCATTGGTAAATAGGTCGGCAAAGATTGTGCCAATAGGTTGAATCCAGTGTGGGTCAGCCGGGTTCCAGTTGATGAGTGACTTGTGGACGCGCTTGGACATGGCCAATGCCACGTCGCAAAGACCAGTCCGGTCCTCGGGGCCGTTCCTGATGAGGCAATGGTCACTTGCGATGAATTCACCACAACCAGGCCAGAGTGTTTCACAAAGTCCCGCCAGGGTGATGTAGCAGGATAGCTCTCGGGAGGGACAGCAGAGTGATTGCTCTGGAGCGAAGGAGCGACAGGACATTTCATATAGCAACATAAATTTTGTAGCGTAAGCTGATTTCTCGTTGGTTGGAGGCATGGAGGAGCCCGTTTCGATGCTGGGCAGTCTGGTTTCTTCTGATATATGTTCTAATAGGTTAAGAGCTCTTCTGGGCGGGTTGTTTGTCCTTCGCAAAATAGTCGGATGATGGGTCTGCCATCTTGGCGACGAGCCGACGCGCGGTGGGTCACCGTTAGTTTGGAACCTCCCCGATCTCTACATTGAAATTATTTTTACAAACTTGCTCATAAGTTTACAATCTTACCACTTATTTTTATAAAACTCTCATCTTCCAGAGCGTTTAAATTTAAAGACACGCTCTGGAAAATGCCAAAACATATCCCTTTTCACGAAGTATATTACTGAAGAATGACGTTTTCTTTTTTATAGTTTTGATAAGAGTTTAATTTAAGAGAAAGTTGTTGAAAACATCAGTTTTGTGTAATGTTATTTGAAAGTAAATTTGTTGAAATAAGGAAATACTTCTGTTTTATTGGAGGCATTTTTTAAAATAAGGGACTAAATTTACATTCACCGCTTAATCTTAGCTACGTTTTTTTTTTTATCAAATCTCATCGGATGGAAGAAAACGTAACAACTGTATTTTTATTATATACACTGTTATATTGCTTTTTTGCGATTTGTGTTATCGCACCACCAACTGAATTAGTTTCAGCAGGATTCTCTATTCAGAATGTGTTTTCAAACTATTTAGGCAGCCAAGATCTTCACTTTATAATCTACCATCAACGTAGGACAGCGATAACATTGGTCATTCATTCTATCTTACCACTTGGTAAGATATTTCTATTCCTTTTATTTTGTTCTCAGAGCTAAGTTCCATTCGCATACATAATCGTGAAATATTTTTGCAGTTGCATTTGGTGTAGTCCAGTATTGCCGTGAAGTTTCGGGTTGCCCTTAAGTTTTTATTTATTTTACAGAACCAAGTACACACTCAAAAAATAAGAAAATTAAAGTCAGTTTAAGTTTATCTGCAGAGGATAATGGTAAAAAGAAAATGAATGTGTACAAAGTATAATAAACGGATGTGTCTTCTTGAAAAATTTATAATTTCATCAGGAAAAGAATAAGAATATAATAATAAGTTTTGCAAATATTTTTCTATTATCATTTTCGTCCATGTAGCAAATTACTGTAGAAGAACTAAACTTTAGTAAGAAGAAATGTTGATCTTTTTATGTACCTAAAACGTTCTTTATTCGCATCCTATCAGTTATTCGAAGCAGTATACTAAACATTTCCTATGCCTTATTCTTTCGTTAACTGACTGTTGATACAGACACTACAAATTTACTTGAATTCTAGTGATTAATCTTTGATCATTTATTTGGCAGCAAAGCAGCTATGATGAGGGCAAATACGATTCTAAATAACCCGGTTTATAGGAAATTGACAAGTAGTTCAATGATTTACAATGCTGAAATCGTGTTTATTTCACTTGAACAAAAGCTTGTTACCATAAACGGTATTGTTGTTGATTAGCTCACATCGAGCAGAGTTATGATGAAAAGCTTTCGTTCTTTGACCATCCCGTATTTTTTAGATACAGTCTATTAAGGACTATATTATGCAGTGTGTTCTACCGTTTTTTTTTAATAGTAAGAATCTAATTCGAAGACTATTTGGTTGCTACTTCTAGCAGATCATGCGATCACCTGGAGACTCTTTCGTTGGCATTGCGTGAGATATTTAGAAATAACTACTAAATTCTTATGTTATGTAGAAGATTCTTTTAGTTTGTTGTTCAAGGAAACAAAAAGGAAATATTATTGTCTATCTCATGAATTCTTTAGACATTTGCAATATATAAAGCTGCCATTTTTCTAACAATCTTTTCAGGATATTATGTTGGGCTGAGCTGTTTGGTGGATAGCCATCTTCATTTTGACTTGGATGATTTAACGTCAGGATGGATGATATATTTGATTCTGGCCACTAGCTTCCCAATTGCTACTCTTACCCTGTTTTACTACTGGTCATTAAATAATTGGGATCAACACCCTGTAGCTAAACAGTTGCAACTGTTAACAGAAAATGGTTCATCTTGGCATGATATTGCTTCCTCCATTAATGTGGAATTTCGGAGACCAGATAAATTTACATCAGGTTCAATGGCACGTCGAGTAATTGTAACTGATTCTTGGATTATGAAAACTTCTACATACCATGTGTATATCGCTCATCAAAATGATATTCATCTTAGCCTTGCTAGCAGTGAAGAACATCAAATGTCTTATGAATCAATGTCTACTGTTCAGTACCTTAACATTAACATTATACCCAACAATGCAGCTATTAAACCCTTTACTATCAGGTAAGACATACAAATGACTTTTTATCTAAATTTGCCATTATTTTTTAAATATTTTCTTTGAAAACTTAATTTTAAGTGCATTCCCAACCACATGGTTTTGGTTTTAGCTCTGCTATTTGGCACCTTGGGCAAGCGTATTCTAGTTTAGTCCCAGGATGACTAAAGCTGGTTAGTGGATTAAGTAGATAGAAATTGAAAGAAGCCTGTCTCATACACAGTATATGGTACATGCATAACAATTAAAACCATGAAGATGAAGTAAAAGAGTAACATGGTATATTAGGTTTATGCTCATGAAAAATTAAGAGTCTTTTATGTTTCGAGTATATGCTCTTCTATAGAAACAATGGCTGAGGAGAGAAAGAAATGGAGGGAGAAAAAGAACAAATATGTCTTATTTTAGACAATTACCACATACTGAAATGACTGGAAGAGGAAGAGAGTATTAGAGGTATGAGTGGCAAGGGAGACACTTGTGAAGTTGACTTGAGGCATAGGTGGCAAGGGAGACAATGGTAAGATAAATATACATATGTGTATATGTGTTTATTTATTACATTTGTGCTGGTCTGAAAATCACTAAGCAACAAGCAGTGTTATTATTGTCATTTCCCTTGTCATCAGATCATCTGAAAGACATGAAATATGATATTCTTTGCTTGAAACAAGTAAGGGTTTGCAGAAGAAAGGGCATCTGCTTCTAAAACAACATTGCAATTATATATTTGTCTCACCCATGTAAGCACGGAAAACAAATGCAAAAAGAATGAACTTATATATTTTTATATCATTCTTTTAATGTTTTCATGGAAGATTGGAAACAAAGACACTTTACAGTGACACTCTCACTATCATATAATATCAAAGTAAAGAGTTGGTAACACACTCCCTTGACCCCATATATATTTATATATATATATATATATATATATATATATATATATATATATATATATATATATGATAGGCTTCTTTCAGTTTTTCATCTACCAAATCTACTCGCAAGACTTTAGTCACCTCAGGGTGATAGTAGAAGACATTTGTCCAAGATACCACATAGTGGGGGTTGAACCTAGAGCTGTGTGGCTTGGAAGAAAACTTCTTACCACATAGTAACACTGACACCTATATGTGTGTATGTCTGTGAACAGCTAAACATCTAAATATATATGAAACAATATAATCTATATGTAAAGATATCAAAATAGATATCTGTATGAGACACTAAACTTTTGAAGTCTCATTTTCTTTGATACCAGTGCAATCATCAGTTGTAAAAAGAGGTCTTACCCACATAGAAATCTATAGAGATAATCAAATAGAGTTCAAGAAAATATATTACTAGACTGAAAATAAAACTTGGGTCAATATGATGGATTAAACCTTTGAACGGCTCCCACTGTCCAATGACAGAAACCAGTGAATGAATTATGTTGTTTCTAGTATATTGAGATGTTTTACTTCATGTCTTAATTAGCCCTCTCACAAGATATGTAGCACTATCGTGACATTAATGTTCATATATATATATATATATATATATATATATTACTGGTACTTAAAACTCTTCGGTTGCATATTTGTGTGAATAAAATCGTTTTTCTTTGGAATAGAAAAAAGTCTATTGTTATTTCTTCTTTTGCTGGTGTCTCAAATTTAGGTTAAATTGGTGTTTCTGAAAGGGGAGGCCTATGGGACAGTCAAACAAGTTGTTCTGAGAAAATTTGGTTTAAATGTTTGACAACTCAGCACCGTCCATTGGACGGGGGGAGGGAGGCGTTTTGGTCATATATATATATATATAGAGAGAGAGAGAGAGAGAGAGAGATACATATATATGTGTATATATATATATATATATGACCAAAACGCCTCCCTCCCCCCCGTCCAATGGACGGTGCTGAGTTGTCAAACATTTAAACCAAATTTTCTCAGAACAACTTGTTTGACTGTCCCATAGGCCTCCCCTTTCAGAAACACCAATTTAACCTAAATTTGAGACACCAGCAAAAGAAGAAATAACGATAGACTTTTTTCTATTCCAAAGAAAAACGATTTTATTCACACAAATATGCAACCGAAGAGTTTTAAGTACCAGTAATGATAAGGCTGTTGACTGGGAGAACACAAACATGGTTTAAATAGTAAGCTTGGCAGGAAAGAAATGTGCCTTTAAGCAGTACAAAAACAACAAAAAATGGAAGGTGCAGTTATGTACAGGTTGACGGAAGAAAAGCAGGACAAAAATGATACATTTAGCTGGAGGTAAAGCATGATGGAATTATGAGTACCTGGGATAATAATAAGTTTATCCGATAAAACATATAGGAAATCAACTTGGGATGATTTTTGATGAAAAGCATCAACCTAGGGAACTAAGTAACTAATTTTAAGCAAACTTACTTTACGGGATGTTCAAGGGCATGGAAAAGCTAGTGGAGTGCAGCCTTCTAAACCACATTCCTTGTTACTCCGTCTGGAGCATAGTAGAAAAGGTTTGTCAAGCAGCCAACCCTCGAACAGCCCACATACAGTTGTCTGTGCGAAAAGCAGGGAGTGCTGAGGTCCAACTCCACGACTTTCAATGACTACCCCTGTGCTTTGTTGATGGTCATCGCAAAGCTCAGGCGAACAGGGAATTGAACGTGTTTCATTGGGTAAACACAGTCCGACGGAATCAATGGCATGCAAGAAATAAAATCACCATCCCCTACTCCTTGACCCATGATAACTTTTGCCTCAAGAATGTGTACACAAGCTGCATGTGCATTTTTCTCGCGTATGCGTAGTATCAATCACAATAGGTGATGTACTTGCGCGTATAAATCCATGTTTCCACGGCTTTATCGATCGCATTCTCACCTGGAATCGATTTTTGTAATTTTTTCAAGACTTATACACGCCCTGATACCGTCGGTATCTACGTATCAAATTTGAGCGCAATCGGATGGAGGATGCCCAGATCCTAGAAGACACACACACAACGGATTTTGTATAATAGACATATACCAAAAGAATGAGAATTAGTCCTCAGATGGCTTGTTTGACCACATTGCTAGCCTAATTTTTGACTACTTTATATTGAAGCTAAATGCTCTCTGATTGGGGAAGCAAGCTGAGTATCGTCTCTTTGGAGTGGACTACAAACTGAAAATATCTGTCTGGAGACTCCCTTCTTTTCGTGCACATCATTAGCAATGATCAAATACATTTATATTCTATTTCATCCACTGTGGGGTTTTGTTATGTGTATGTGTGTGTATATATTAGATGAAGAAATGGTGATGACTGAAAATTCTGTACATAATAATTATAAGCTTATAAGCTTATGATTATTATTATTTCCAGAATATAAGGATTGGCTTTGTGGTTAAGAAGCTCTCTTTGCAACCATGTGGTTTTGGGTTCAGTCCCACTACCCAGTATCTTGGGAAAGTGTCTTCTACTATAGCCTTAAGCCAACCAATGCCTTATGAGAGAGGCTATGTTTAGTTGGTAGGTTTGTCTGGGGCATATGAACTCTTAGAAATAGCAACAGAAAAGAGTAGATTGTCATGTAGAGCTTATTATTAAAATAATGTTTATCTTCACAATAGTTTGTAAAGTTCATGTCTCTTCTGCAAATTTTCATTCAAAGTTATTGTTGTCCTTATCGTCCCTAATCAGAATTTTTGACTCTTTGTTTATTTACATTACATTTCTCTTTAAAAACAGCAGAATTGTATAGTTTCTGAGAGACTAAGGGAATAAATAAATTATTTATTCCAATTTTTTTTTTATTTTCTTTTTTTTAGATTAAATTCTTTAGAATATGGTGAGTTGAGAGGGAAGTTAAGAGCTCCTCTTCTGAATGCCCGCAATATCATTATTCATCAGTCATTGAGTGATCAGTTCCTTGTTGCTTTTCAAAATGAAGTAGAAAAAAATCCTGTGTATGTTTTGTCTCCAGAAACAGTAAGTGAACTTTCACACAACCTATCTACTTACTCATATATGCACATAAGCCACGGGGCATATTCTAAATACATGCTTATTTTCAGATTTTCAAGCAACAATGTTGGGGCCAATTTAATTCATGCCTCATAATTTATGAAGTATTATATTTCACAACTTGCTTTGAAACAGGTCAGCATAGGCAACAAAATAGCATCCACTGTAGAAAATTTGTCTGTCTGAACCACAGAAGCATAGAAAAGTGGACATTAAATGATGATGGTGATGATGATGATTGTCCCTATCAATAAATGTTCTACATTAATCTGTAAAAACCTAAGAATACAATGACCCCAAGCAATTGTTGTGATATGTAGTTAAAGACTAGACTGTACATATGATGGCTTGGTGAAAGCTGTGTGTGTAATTCATATCATTTTTCTGGCAAAAATCAGTTTTACTGCATTTAATAACGACTACTCTGATAAATTAGTTTTGCTACAAAATAGCTGAAATTCAATTGCAAAGAGTGAAATTATTACTGAGAGTTCAACAAAATTGGAAATTAATTTTCACCATTTAAAATCACATGGTTGCTGTGCAGTATTTCTAAGACTCATCAGCCCAGTCCACAGTGAATATTATTTGTGTAATTAGAATAAGATATTCCTTTGTAGTATGCATCTGTATTGTGAAAGTTTAAAATATGAATATGAGTAATATTCACTAAAATTTGCCAAAGCTAGAATGATTATGTAAATTATTACTGTATCAACCAGACTATCAGATGTTGTTACACATCACTGGTTACAATTACTTCCAATTCTTTTTTGACTGTGCCATCCTTTTCCACCTTGTCTCAAATTGTTCAACTAAATCATTTTCCTATTGTCATGGAGGTCTTCCAAGTATCCTTTTCTGATCTCTTGGATACCACTTGGCAACTGCATGGGTCCACTTATCTGTGAATCTTGTGTTGTGTCCAGCCCAGTGGAACTTGTACTTTCGGTATTCTGTGATTACATCATCCACTCTGCTCTGTTCTCAAATTGTCTCATTTCAAATATTTTGTAACAATATTCCATGATCCTTTGCATCATAACCAATTGATGTTCTTCCCTCTTTATAGTAGCCCACATCTTACTTGTGTATTATTGAAGAGTCTGGCATGTATGGTCTTGTTCATCTTTGCTTTGAACACATCCTTTATTGTGGTAGATGCCTTCTATCCTGACTTAATTCTTTTTGAGATTTCAGAATCCATATCTCAGCACATATTCACTATGTGCTCTAAGAAAATGTTCTTTTTCATCTCTTTGATTTTGTTGCTTCCCACCTCTATTTGGCTTTGTGCTACTTCTTGTGCTTCTTGTACTATTTGGCCTTATGCTACACATGTAGTCTGTTTTCATGCAGTTCATTTTGAAACCTACTGCTGAGCTATGAGTGTTAAACTCTGTCAGCATGGTCTACAGCAGATCTGTGGTGGTTTTAGTGATGAGTATATGTCATCTGCCAATTGGGGGTGAGTTAGTAGCTCACTGTTGATGTTCATGCCATTTGTCTAGTCAGTGTCCTTGATGAACATTTCTAGGCATGTAGTGAAAAGCTTGGGGAGATGGTATTTTCTTTGATGCCCTTCCCAATTGGAACTCTTGTTGGTGGCGATAGCTGAGCTATATCTTTTGTGCATTCAGATTTTTATCTCAGAGCAGCTTGATATATTGCACCTTGACACCTTGCATTTCCAAAGATTTCAGTACCACATTTATTTCAACACTATCAAAGACCTATTCTTAGTAAACAAAAGCAATGCACAGAAGCATCTTGTATTCATTTGCTCATTCTGTAAGCTGTGAATATATGCTCCACCATACTGTAGTTCTTACAGAAACCTACTTGCAAAATATTACCTATATCTTACCTGTGTTGTTGTTTAACGCCAAGTCAGTTCTGGTTGAGCAAGCCTATGATCAAAGGAGTTCCCACCAAATTTTCTTCTGTATCAAAACATACATTCCAATTTTAGATAGTACAATGTGATTTGAGAGAAATTTCATTGCTATTTCTGATATGATGAGCAACTTAGTAAAAAATCTTTCAAGGGGATAATCAGTTTTGAAATATATAAAATATTTTATCATGAATTAACTGGTATAAATCATGTTGTCCCAGCATTGTTGCTTAAAACAAGCCTAACATATAGAAACCTAAAATACTCA
>NC_042998.1:156423450-156443450 GCF_006345805.1 Octopus sinensis | reverse complement strand
GCTCCTCTATGCTGATGACCTGGCTCTCATAGCAGAATCACTACCGGAACTAGAAAAGAAATTTCGGGTGTGGAAGCAAGGGTTAGAATCAAAGGGCCTTAGAGTAAATGTAGCAAAGACCAAAGTAATAGTAAGCAGCAAGGCGTACTCAGCACACACCCCCTCGGGTAGGTGGCCCTGCTCAATCTGTAGGAAAGGTGCAGGTAGAAACTCCATAAGATGCACCCAATGTAAGCTATGGACGCACAAGAGGTGCAGCAACATTAAAGGGAAATTAACAGATAAGATAGCCTTCATGTGCGGCAGATGCACAGGACAATAGACACCACAGACACTCAGAAAGCAGATTCCATCACACTCCAGGGAGAGAAACTAGAAGTAGTTGATAGTTTCCGCTACCTGGGTGACCAAGTTAGTAGCGGAGGTGGATGCACAGAGAGTATCACCACTAGAATACGAATAGCCTGGGCAAAGTTCAGAAAGCTCCTACCCCTACTGGCGGAAAAGGGTCTCTCCCTCAGAGCGAAAGGTAGACTGTATGATGCATGTGTGCGAACTGCCATGCTTCACGGTAATGAAACATGGGCTATGACTGCAGAGGACATGCGTAGACTTGAAAGAAATGAAGCTAGCATGATCCGCTGGATGTGTAATGTCAGTGTGCACGCACGACAGAGTGTAAGCATCCTGAGAGAAATGCTGGATATAAGAAGCATCAGATGTGGTGTGCAAGAGCGATGCTTGCGATGGTATGGTCATGTGCTGCGGATGGATGAGGAGAGATGTGTGAAGAAGTGCCACTCCCAAACAGTTGAAGGTATCAGGGGGAGAGGTAGACCCAGGAAGACATGGGATGAGGCAGTCAAGCTTGACCTCAGAGCGTTGGGCCTCACCGAGGTAATGGCGAAGGACCGAGATCTCTGGAGATATGCTGTGACTGCAAAGACCCGGGCT
The DNA here is from genome assembly GCF_006345805.1 of Octopus sinensis. Classification (NCBI taxonomy): domain Eukaryota; kingdom Metazoa; phylum Mollusca; class Cephalopoda; order Octopoda; family Octopodidae; genus Octopus; species Octopus sinensis. The sequence goes on along the minus strand of NC_042998.1, from coordinate 156,442,496 downwards.
GCTTCCTGCATCAGTTCTGCATAGCCCCTGCCCATTCAAAGTACCCCGGATCCCAGATCGTCCCGCTGTGCTTGAGGAGACCTGTTGAGTCAAGTACATGAACACTCCAAACACCCCTCCCCGCTGGTGCTCCCCTATATTTCTGCACCCCCCCCCCCCACATAAAAAGCACCATCCGAACGTGGCCGATGCCAGCACCGCCCCGACTGGCTTCTGTGCAGGTGGCACATAAAAAGCACCAACCGACCGTGGCCGTTGCCAGACCCCTCTGGCACCTGTGCAGGTGGCACGTAAAAAGCACCCACTACACTCGCGGAGTGGTTGGCGTTAGGAAGGGCATCCAGCCGTAGAAACACTGCCAGACCAGACTGGAGCCTAGGGCAGCCCCAGGCTCCCCAGACCCCGGTCGAAACCGTCCAATCCGTGCTAGCGCGGAAAACGGACGTTAAACGATGATGATGATATATATATATATATATATATATATATATATTATATATATATATATATATATGTATGTATATGTATGTGTATGTATATATATATATATATATAACATTGCAGGCAGAACTGCACTGTTAATGAGGTTGGTGCGGGTGATCCTGTCCAACCTTCCCTTGAGCACATCCCTTATGCCATTGAACGCCTTCCATCTGGCCCTTACTCTCCGTGAGATCTCCTTTTTGATATCCCGGCACATATTTACTTCCTGTCCCAGGTAGACATATTCTCTCACCTCCTCTGTTTCATCACTGCCGATCACCATTCGACCTATTGGTACATTGTCTGACTGCAATGTTATATGGTAGTGAAACATGGGCTACCACAAAGAGAGAAGAGCAAAGACTGGTATCGGCTCAAAGAGCCATGGAAAGGTCAATGCTTGGTATCTCGTTGAGAGAGCACATAAGTAGCAAGATCATCAGAAAGAAGTCCGGCGTGAGAGATGTCATCGCAGAGTATACACACAGCAAGTATAGATGGGCTGGACACGTTGCCCGGCTCACCGATAATCGGTGGACGCACACAGCTGTCGAGTGGTACCCGCGTGAGCGGAAAAGACCACCCGGAAGACCTCCACGACGGTGGAGTGACGATTTCAGGAGGACGATTGGGATCACGTGGATGAGAAAGGCGCGATCCAGAGAGGAGTGGACAGTGTGCTGTGACCAGCGGTGTCAAATGGACGCCTGATGGACTGGTCGGTCAAAGTGAAGTGAAAGTGATGTATATATATATATATGTATATATGAAGGGCATTATAAGAAATATCCCTTGGGCAGACAAAGTCATTGTACTGGGTGACTTTAATGGTAGAGTGGGTAGGGATTTTAACACATGGACTGTAATTGGAAAGCATGGGGTGGGGAAGTGTAATAGTAATGGCATGCTTTTGCTGCAGATGTGTGAGGAGCTGAGTTGTGTGTTACCAATACCATGTTTCAACAAAAGAATAAGCTTAAGACTACATGGATGCACCCTGCATCTAAAGAATGGCATATTCTGGATTACATTCTAGTTAGGGTGCATGACAGACAGGATGTGCAATGTGTTCGTGTTCTTCGTGGAGCTGAGTGTTGGACTGACCACCGCCTAGTACGTGCAAAAGTGAAATTAGTCACAAAACAAAATCCGAGCTGCAGGGATGACCCTGCCTAAAAGACTGAATGTCGATCGTCTTAGGTATAATAGTGTGAAGAGAACTTTACAAGAGGAAATGAATACTGCAGATATTGGGGTGGGGGGATTGGCCGACCCTTAAAAAGTCAGTTTATGATATAGGCAAAAAAGTTCTGGGATTGATACAAAGAAAGCATCAAGATTGGTTCAAAGAAATGATGAACATATAGATGATTTATTGGCTGATAAAAGACGTACTTTGTCACGCTATTTGTCAGCAAAGCCACAGGAAAGGGAAGTGTTGCATAGGGGACTCAAAGACGTAAAATCATGTGTGAGGCAAAAGCTCTCTCAGATGAGGGATACGTGGTGGAGTAAGAAGGCTGATGAGATACAGGCGGCATCAGATTCCAATAACACAAAGCTGTTGTATTGTCTCTTGCGAGAAGTTTATGAACCGACATCTTCCCTGATGACACCAATTCGAAGCAGGGATGGTAAAGAACTTCTTCGTGATTCACAAGGAATTCTGCAAAGGTGGCAAGAACACTTTGATGAACTTTTGAATCAGTAGTCTGTAGTTAGTGAGGATGTTCTCAATCTCATCCCTGGATTGCTTGTGAAGGCAGCACTCGCAGAACCACCAAAGTTGGAAGAAGTTGCAATGGCTGTCTCAAGGTTGAATAATGGGAAGTCTCTGGATATGGATGGCATACATGCGAAGTTGTTACAGCATGGTGGTGAGAAAATTCTGCAGAAACTTCACTCTTTGTTTGGTAAGGTATGGACTAGTGAATCTGTACCTGAGGACTGGAGAGATGCAGTAATGGTGGTTCTGTATAAGGGAAAGGGCAACAGGAATGATTGTGGTAATTATAGGGGAGTATCATTGCTGTCTGCTGTAGGAAAGGTTTTATGCAGGATACTTCTGGATCGTCTGCTGAAATACATTGCAGATTGTGTTCTTCTAGAAAGTCAATCTGGCTTTTGTGTGGGATGCGGCACTGCTGATATGATCTTTTCAGCTAGACAGCTTCAGGAGAAGTGTGTGGAACAGGATCTGGATTTGTATCAGGTTTTTGTCGATCTGACAAAAGCCTTTGATACCGTCAATAGAAAAGCATTGTGGAAAGTCCTCCAGAAACTTGGGTGTCCTGAAAAGTTCCTTACTTTGGTTAGGTCTTTTCATGAAGACATGAATGATAGGGTGAATGTTAGAGGGAAGATGTCGGAGCCCATTTCAATACAAAATGGAGTGAAACAGGGGGATATTCTGGCACTGACCCTATTTTCCATATATTTCGCGATGGTGTTCTGTATTGCATTTAGAAACTGCAGATACGGTGTTTACGTCCATTATCGAACCTCTGGCAGCATATTTAATATCAGGCGCCTTGCTGCAAAAACAAAGATATTTACCTCTATCATAAGAGACCTTTTGTATGCTGATGATTGTGAGCTAGTAGCACACACAGAGATTGATATGCAACACATTTTGAATGCATTCTCTGATGCTTGCACTTAGGATTGACAGTCAATCTCAAGAAAACTGTTGTCATGCATCAACCTGCCCCTGGTAAGCAGTATAGTGTACCAAATATCTATGTGTATGGTAAACGACTTAATGTAGTCGATCAGTTTGTCTACCTGGGAAGCACTATTAATAGATATGGCAATGTGGATGATGAAGTTCCATATAGAATTAGGAAAGCAAGTGTTCCTTTAGGAAGGCTAGAAAAGCGCCTCTGGAGTCGGTGAGACATATTCAGAAAGACAAAGATAAAGGTGTACAAGGCATGTGTGCTCCCTTCTCTTCTCTATGCCTGCGAGATGTGGGTCACATATCGATACCACATTAAACATCTGGAACGTTTCCATCAGATGTGCCTCAGACGGATCTATAGCATTAAGTGGAAGGACCGCATCAGTGATCTTGAATTACTCGAAGGCTCTCGGTGTGAAAGTATAGAAGCTCTTGTGTTAAAGCAAAGGCTCAGATGGAGTGGTCATCTGGTTAGAATGAAGGATTCAAGGATGCCAAAACAACTCTTTTATGGAGAGTTAGCTAAAGGAGAATGACCTCCACATAAACCAAAAAAGAGGTATAAGGACTTGCTGAAGGCTTCCTTAAGTGATGCTTGCATCTCTCCTGACACATGGGAAGGCATAGCTATTGATCATAGCAGGTGGAGAAGGATTGCCACGTTTGAGAAATCTCGAGTTGCACATGAGAAAGTAAGGAGGGATGTCAGGAAGAGCATCGCTGTTACACTTCCAGAAGGGAAGTGTCTTCCTTTGATTCTGAGATGCAATATCTGTGCAAGAACCTGCCTCAGTAAAGCTGGACTCATGAATCATCTTCGTAGTTATAAAACGAGGCAGATGAGTGACAACCTGGCCACTGGTGGTGGTGTAACACACCATACTAATCATATCTGTCGGGCATGTAGAAGAGAGTGTAATTCGGCAGGAGGACTTAAACGACTTGCAAAGGTACATGAAGCCCAGTTACAACTTCAGCCGGCTATTACCAGTAAAGGTTTTAGTTGCCAATTTTGTACAAGACTTTGTAGATCTTTAGCTGGGCTAAAAAGTCGCATTCGATCACTGCACTGGTAACAGTTAAGCTTTGTGCAATGGCCATACTCGATAACGAGGGGGCAGCCATAAATATATGTATATATATATATATATACTCTATATATATATATATACTCTTTACTCTCTCTTTTACTTGTATCAGTCATTTGACTGTGGCCATGCTGGAGCACCGCCTTTAGTCGAGCAAATCGACCCCGGAACTTATTGTTTTGTAAGCCCAGTACTTATTCTATCCGTCTCTTTTTGCCGAACCGCTAAGTGACGGGGACGTAAACACACCAGCATCGGTTGTCAAGCGATGTTAGGGTGGGACAAACACAGACACACAAACACACATATACATACTACAGGCTTCTTTCAGTTTCCGTCTACCAAATCCACTCACAAGGCATTGGTTGGCCCGGGGCTATAGCAGAAGACACCTGCCCAAGATGCCACGCAGTGGGACTGAACCCGGCACCATGTGGTTGGTAAGCAAGCTACTTACCACACAGCCACTCCTACGCCTATATATATATATATATATATGTGTGTGTATATATATATATATGTGTATATATATATATATATATCTATACAATAATATGTTACATTACTCGATACTCAAGATAAAACTCTGAGTTTCAGATGCCGAAGTGGAAATCCACAACACCATCTCTTCGGTTATCTGGCTATTTGAAAACACTATGAAAAAATACCGTTATATAAAGGGAAATTACTGTGTTATAACTCTGCTTGCCTGCGTACTTATACATCGCTCGCATTTTTCGTCATAAAAATTATATAAAAATACATAAAAAATATATAAAAATATATAAAATCTTCAAAGCCATTAGGCCTGGAAAGCCTGGAGGGATGGGGGTAGCAGGGAACTGTACCAGGTAGCCAAAAGGGAGGTTGAGCGGCAGGTATACATTGCCAAAGATGTAGCAGAAAAGAAGAAGTTTGCCAATGTCCAGCGACGTGAGGACCAAAGAGCTGAGGTATTTCGGATTGCCAGACAGTGTGTCAGAGAAAATAGTGATGTTACAGGAGAGAAATGTGTCCGCATGGATGATGGGGCACTTGCTCTTAATGTTGGTGAAAAGAAAGAGGCTTGGAGAAGCCATTATGAAAGACTGCTGAATGAGGAGAATGAATGGGAGGAGGAGAGCCTGCCAAATGTTGACCCAGTAGAGGGACCAGCTATCCGAATAGACAGCTCCCTTGTAGCTAAGGCAATTAAGGATATGAAACCAGGCAAAGCCCCCGGCCCATCAGGAATCACTGCTGAGATGCTTAAAACAGCTGGCTATGTGGGCTATGGCCTAGTCACCCGCATTGTAAACCAGGTAGTTCATAATGGAGTCATACCCAATGACTGGCGTAGCAGCACCATAGTCAACTGCTACAAGGGTAAGGGTGATGCTCTAGATAGAAATAACTACAGGGGTATTAAACTGTTGGATCAGGTGATGAAGGTCATAGAGAGGGTCATAACCCATCTCATTAGGGAGAGAATTTGCTTAGATGAGATGCAGTTCGGTTTTGTGCCGGGTAGAAGCACCACTGATGCTATATTCCTGGTCCGACAACTGCAGGAGAAGTACTTAGCTAAAGATAAACCCCTCTACATAGCTTTCGTGGACTTGGAGAAAGCCTTTGACAGGGTCCCCTGATCCCTTATCTGGTGGTCGATGCAGAAACTGGAGATTGACGAATGGCTAATAAGGGCTGTACAGGCTCTGTACAGAGAGGCTGTCAGCAAGGTTAGGATTGGCAACGAATATAGTGAAGAATTCCGGGTAGAAGTAGGTGTACACCAAGGCTCAACCCTCAGTCCCCTTTTATTCATCATAGTCCTCCGGGCAATAACAGAGGAATTCAAAACAGGATGCCCCTGGGAGCTCCTCTATGCTGATGACCTGGCTCTCATAGCAGAATCACTACCGGAACTAGAAAAGAAATTTCGGGTGTGGAAGCAAGGGTTAGAATCAAAGGGCCTTAGAGTAAATGTAGCAAAGACCAAAGTTATAGTAAGCAGAAAGGCGAACTCAGCACATAGCCCTCGGGCAGGTGGCCCTGCTTGATCTGTAGGAAAGGTGTAGGTAGAAACTCCATAAGATGCACCCAATGTAAGCTATGGACGCATAAGAGGTGCAGCAACATCAAAGGGAAATTAACTGATAAGATAGCTTTCATGTGCGGCAGATGCACAGGGACAATAGACACCACAGACACTCAGAAAACAGATTCCATCACACTCCAGGGGGAGAAACTAGAAGTAGTTGATAGTTTCCGCTACCTGGGTGACCAAGTTAGTAGTGGAGGTGGATGCTCAGAGAGTATCACCACTAGAATACGAATAGCCTGGGCAAAGTTCAGAAAGCTCCTACCCCTACCGGCGACAAAGGGTCTCTCGCTCAGAGTGAAAGGTAGATTGTATGATGCATGTTTGTGAACTGCCATGCTTCACGGTAGTGAAGCATGGACTGTGACTGCAGAGGACATGCGTAGACTTGAAAGAAATGAAGCTAGCATGATCTGCTGGATGTGTAATGTCAGTGTGCACGCACGACAGAGTGTAAGCACACTGAGAGAAATGCTGGACATAAGAAGCATCAGATGTGGTGTGCAAGAGTGACGCTTGCGCTGGTATAGTCATGTACTGCGGATGGATGAGGAGAGATGTGTGAAGAAGTGCCACTCCCAAACAGTTGAAGGTATCAGGGGGAGAGGTAGACCCAGGAAGACATGGGATGAGGTAGTCAAGCATGACCTCAGAACGTTGGGCCTCACTGAGGCAATGGCGAAGGACCGAGATCTCTGGAGATATGCTGTGACTGCAAAGACTCGGGCTGCTTCCTGCACCAGTACCGCATAGCCCCTGCCCATTCAAAATATCCTGGATTTCAGAATGTCCCGCTGTGCTTGAGGAGACCTGTTGAGTCAAGTACATGAACATGAACTTCAAAATAAATAGTAGTTGTGATACCTGTGCCGGTGGCACATAGAAAGCACCATCCAAACGTGGCCGTTGTCAGCGTCGCCTCGACTGGCTTTTGTGCCGGTAGCACATAAAAAGCACCATCCAAACGTGGCTGATGCCAGCACCGCCCCGACTGGCTTCTGTGCCGGTGGCACATAAAAAGCACCATCCGAACGTGGCCATTGCCAGCGCCGCCTAGGCTGGCTTCCGTGCTGGTAGCACATTAAAATCTCCAACCGATCGTGGCCGATGCCGGACCCCCTGGCACCTGTGCAGGTGGCACGTAAAAAGCACCCACTACACTCGCGGAGTGGTTGGCGTTAGGAAGGGCATCCAGCTGTAGAAACTCTGCCAGATCAGACTGGAGCCTGGTGCAGCCCCTGGCTTCCCAGACCCCGGTCGAACCGTCCAACCCGTGCTAGCACGGAAAACAGACGTTAAACAATGATGATGATGATATATATATATATATATATATATATATATAAATATCTCCTTAAATCCATAAAAATATTTTAGCCTGAAGTCCACGGCCATGCTGGGGCACCACCGCTGAATGAGCTACACTAATATGTGAATCCACCTCTGATACGTGGAAATTGGTCAACAAGGGGGTTTGATGCTGCTGCCCGCATCTGTGTCTCCTATCGTGAGTTAGGTTCATCTGGGACCCCCGACAAAAAGAGATCCAGTTTAGTTTTAAAGAAACCCACATCCACATGATGCAAGTCTGTCAGACATTTAGGGAGGATGTTGAAGAACTGTGGTCCTCTGAAACCCAAGCTGTGGTAGTATCTGGTCCTGTATTTTGATGGTGATGCTGGAATCTTTGGCACCATGCAGTGGCGCCCCGTTCTGCAGTTGGGGTAACTTTGAATGCCAAAGTTTGGGACAAGACCCTCCAGGATTTTCCAGTTGTATATCACCGCATATCCCTCCTGCCTTCCCTCTAGGGAGAAGAGTTTTAATACTTTCAGTCTTTCCCAGTAGCTGATATGTTGCATTGAGAAGATCTTCTTTGAATTGCTTCGAGTTCTACTGTTAGTTTTATATTGTGTGGTGACCATAGTTGGGAGCAGTAGTCCAAGCAGCTGTGGACCAAAGTTTTCCACAGGACCATAAGTGTCTCCTTCTCTCTTGTTCTGAAAGTTCAGAGAATCCATCCAGCTAGCCGTCTGCATTTTATCACCAGATTAGTAATATGCACTTGGAAAGATGCATCATTGCTCATGTCAGTGCCCAGGTCACGCACTGATTTTGACTCAGGGATTGCAATTCTTCCCGGGCCAGTGTATCCAGTCTGTATGTCGTTTACCTTTGTGTGCTGGTAGCGCAGGGCCTGGAACTTACTTGCGTTAAACTGCATGTTGTTGTCCTCAGCCCACCTGTATATTGTATCCAATTCCTGTTGCAAATGTGCAATATTTCCAGGGTTTTGTATTGTGTGGGAAACTTTTGTGTCATCTGCATAGCTAGCAAGGGTGGCCATCTTAGCAACTGATGGCATGTCTGAAAGGGCCACTATGAACAGCAATGGCCCCAAGACAGTGCCCTGTGGAACACTGCTTGTTATTTGTGTTTCCTTATATGTATCTCTTATGATAAAAGGCAGATTTTCTCTACCTCCCAAATAGTTTGTTTTTTATACAATTGTACAATATAGAATTTCTTCAATTGGAATTTACCTATGATTTTTTGAAGTAGATTCCATTGGGTCATGGCACGTAAAGTTTTTTAATTTCACCCCTAATTAAGCAAAAATTCGAGAAAACTCAATATTTTACGATTTCCCTCTCTCATTTCAAGTGATTCACTCCTTCCATTACCACCACACTTTCTCCTACTTTCTCTTTGCAAGTGTGCAACAAGTAAAGTGAAAGTATTTATATAACAGGGATGAGCCATTAATACTGGTCATCCTTTTTGCTAGAGGAAGATCCGCTATGGTCTTATATGCTATATCACTGGTTTTCAATTCATATTAATCAAATTAATATTCAATTTTTCACCCTTATTATGTGTGTGTGTGTATTAGCAATTCGTATAAAATTGCATCAATGACTTGAACTTGAATAAGTGGTTTCACATAAATGGGGATAAATTAAAAAAGTTCGTTATTATTATTACTGTTTGACTATTGTAATCACATTTGTTGGTTCCTCGTCAGGGAAACGTTGTTGTGTTGCATTTGTTAAATAATTGTAAACCGTAACCCTCCCCCTTTCGGAGAAGGGGCTTTGGTTATTGTTTAAAAATTGAATTGTGTCCCTGTTTGGGGAAATTGACAATATTTTCACCTTCTTTACGGAAGCGTTTTTGTTTAAATGCCTTCGATAGAAGAAAGTCCAAAAATGAATTTCGCTGCAGCTGTACACTTCTATACAAGAGGGAGGACAAGATCCAATTGATCGAAATTGCAAGAGACGAGCCTACAATTCCAGTCTGTTATATATTTTGAGTATTGTTATCACTAGCGATATCAAGATATAATTTTGTATTTTATGTGTAGATGTACATGTAATATGTACACATATATATACACATATATACATGCATAATATATCTACCCATACACACATACGCATGCACACACGCACACACATACATAGGGGCAGGTGTGGCTGTGTGGTAACAAACTACATTCCAAACACATAGTTCTGGGTTCAGTCCCACTGTGTGGTGACTTGGCATGTGTCTTCTGCTGTAGCTTCAGACCAACAAAAGCTTTCTCAGTGGATTTTGTACATATATACAGGCATGGGCGGTAGTACCTTGCTGGTCTATGGCCTACCTTCAACAAACTGGGAAGGCACAAACACTCTGTCTTCACATTTGCTGCGTCAGACATGTTTTAATGTTGACGAGCTTGCCGAGTACATAGCCGACAATGAGCCAAAGCTCCTTCCAGAACAGAAGTTCGCTTACAACTCCGTTGTTAATTCAGTCCGGGCCAAAGCTGGGGAGATTTTTTTCCTGGACGCTCCTGGGGGCACTGGAAAAACTTTTGTCAACAAATTAATATTGGCTGAGATTAGGCGAACACAAGGCATTGCCCTAGCTGTGGCATCATCTGGAATTGCGGCTACTTTGTTGCCAGGCGGCAGGACAGCTCACTCCACTTTCAAGCTCCCGCTTGACTTAGCGAAGACTGAGACACCAACTTGGAACATCAGTAACAGCTCCGATCAGGCAGAAGTCTTCAGACGATGCAAGCTTATTGTTTGGGATGAATGCACGATGGCTCACAGAGGTGCTCTTGAAGCACTAGATAGATCTCTCAGAGACATCAAACACTCTTCAGCTCCCATGGGAGGCATAACACTTCTTCTTTCAGGGGACTTCCGACAAACACTTCCCGTTATTCCCAAATGGGACTAGAGCTGATGTAGTAAGTGCGTGTCTTAAGTCATCCACATTGTGGCCACTGGTGAAGACTCTCAAACTTCACACCAATATGCGTGCTCATATGCGATGTGATATCACATCAGCAGCATTTTCTCACACCCTCCTTGCACTTGGCGAAGGCAAAATACCAGGGGATGAAAATGGTGATATTGCCATCGATTCCATTTGTACCATTGTTAAGACGCCTTCGGATCTCAGAGATGCAGTGTTCTAAGATCTACAAGCTAATTATCAGAATATGGATTGGATTGGCCAAAGGGCTATTCTGGCCCCGAGGAATAAAACTGTTCACCTTATTAATGATGAAATGCTAAAACTCATTCCTGGGGATGTCTATGTATATAAGTCTATTGATACAACTCCTGACCCAGAGGACGTCATCAATTATCCAATAGAGGTACTCAATTCCTTTGAGCCCCCCGGACTACCACCACACATTCTCAAACTTAAAGTTGGTGCCCCTATAATGCTCATTAGAAATTTGGTTCCCCCAAAACAATGCAATGGCACACGTTTGATCGTTAAGTCCTTATCTCCCAATCTGATTGAGGCCACCATTATCACAGGGTGCGGTCGAGGCAACGTTGTGCTCATACCTAGGATGCATCTTTTCCCATCAGGAGCAGACCTACCTTTCATATTTCGGAGGTCCCAGTTCCCAGTAAAGCCATGTTTCGCAATCTCAATTAATAAAGCGCAGGGTCAAACACTGTCTGTGGCGGGAATACATTTGGGAGAGCCATGTTTCTCTCATGGTCAGCTCTATGTTGGCTGCTCGCGTGTCGGCAGCAACAGTGATGCTTTCGCATTCGTTCCACAACGAAAAACAAAAAACATTGTGTACAAGGAGGTTTTATTGGATTACTACGTTTCATCATTTTCGAACGCGTTAGTATTTCACTTACATACGACTCTCTTTTATGATGGCATTTACATTTTTAGGCGTTTCATGACATTAATTCACACTTAACCAACACCTGTCCTTCGCTCACCTCTATTTCTATCCATTCATCATCAAACCACCAGCCTCATCTTCTATATCCAACGTACATGACACATCTACCCCCCTACATCTACACTCTTACTGTTAAAGTTTACATAAGCGACAACACGATCGCAACATACACTTTGGAAACTAAGCAACAGATCATTTTATACAACAACAAATTTAATCATAATGCCCATCAATGAAAACATCTCCACCACTGTGTTGTGATTCATCTATTCAGCACCACTACAGTCTTGCCGGTCTTACATATGGTGAGTAGATGCTATTGTTCTATATTTTATAAATTACCCATATTTACTTACCCACGCTTCATTCCTGTCTTGCCTACATAGGGCATCCATTCTCTTTTAACACTGCATGAAGTTTTGTAACAGCACATTCGCTGCCGTTCGTGGAAAACGAAGAGACCCTATTCACCTGCGAACGTTTTACATCGCCTACCACGACTATCAAATTCTTACAATTATGAAACAATAACATGGCTCTTTTCAAGGCAACCTTGCATTCAATTCTTACACCATTCTACGAGGGGGTAGGAACCCCTTTACACGGCTTTCTATATACTTATAACTACATTCATTTGCCGTAAACTTGTATCAATATGTGTATATATATATATATGTATATATATGTATATGTATATATATGTGTATATATATGTATGTATATATATATATGTATATGTATGTATGTATATATATATGTATGTATGTATATATATGTATGTATATATATATGTATATATATATGTATGTATATATATATATATCTATATATATATATATATATATATATATATGTATGTATATATATATTGTATGTATATATATATATATGTATGTATATATATATATATATGTATGTATGTATATATATATATATGTATGTATATATGTATAATATATATATGTATATATATATAATATACTAGCAGTATCGCCCGGCGTTGCTCGGGTTTGTAAGGGAAATAACTATATAAGCATTTTTAGAGAGTTATAGCCAAAAAATAGCAAAAAAATGCATTAAAAATTGAAAAAAAATTAAGGTAATTTTTTTTTTAAATCGTTGACACATCGTAGATATTTTTAGAGAGTTACTTCCCTTATATAATAGCGAAAAAATGCATTAAAATGGAAAAATATGATGGTAAATTCTTTTTAAATCGTAGACTCATCGTAGACGCGCGCTAATACCCAGAAGGGCTCGATATGACTCACGACTATAAGATACCCGGTTTTGGTTAAACTGCACCGCAAAATGTGGGAGTAGTTAGGAATCTAAATCGTAGGAGACAGACACACAACTTCAGTTTTATATATAAAGATATAAGTCACGTAGTAATATACACATACTTTGTTATATACACATTCTTAAAAGAAAATGTTATTTTGAACACAACATTTATAAAGAATAAAATATTTTTTGGTTTTTCTTAACCCTTTCGTTACTATATTTCTGACCAAATTACACCCCTTATGTGTTTCAATTATTTTCTAACGTAATCATAAATTTAGTCTGGTTTCATTAAACAACAATAACTTTTTTATTTATCAATATATTAATCTGGTTTTTGGAAGACAATTTAATGAAATGTTCTTAACCAATTCTGTACTATAATTTTTGTCACAAAGTGACTCTAATTGCAGGTAGATACAGGTAAATTCAACAATATATAAAATTATTAAAATTTTGTTCAAACATCGCTATAGAAAATGGGTTATTAGCTAATATTCAGTTGGGTATACAACAAAATTTTACGATAGAATTTGTTATACTGGGTAACTTTCTGATACCCATAATAATATTTATGGCAAAATAGTCTTAATTTCATTTAAGGTTGTGGGAAATAACAAACTATCCTTTCTTTCGTTTTGTTTACATTTTAGCGTAACAGTTCGTTTCCGCTGTGATGATTTCAAATAGGCTCATTCGAAAAAGTAAAAAGAAATAGTTTAAGGCTTTACTCTTCTGGGAAAGTCTGTGGCTTGGTGCAGTTTCTTCAGAAAAATCACCGAAAGAAACAGTTTTTAAATTTTCACTCCATTCAGGTACCAATTCATTTTCTTAATCGCTGTCGGATTCACTGTTTTCACTTTAATAGTTGCAAACTTGCAAAGAGAAAGGAGGAGAAGGGTGATAGCGTCAGTGAAACAGTTCGCTCCGTTTGTGTGTGTGTGCGTTTGCATGTGCTGTAGCCCACACTAAGAAAAACATTTGACATATACACCTCAATGTGAGTTTTCTCTAAATTTTGCTTAATTGGGGTTGAAATTTTAAAAACTGGACCTGGCACGACCCGATGCATTCTACTCTTAAAAATGCTAGGTAAATTGTAATTGAAGAAATCCTATATTGTAGATTTCTATAAGATACAAAGGGAGGCAGATAAAATCTGCCTTTTATAATAAGATATATATATATATATATATATATGTATGTATATATGTATAATATATATATGTATATATAATATATATATATATAATATATATATATATATATATGTATGTATGTATGTATGTATGTATGTATATCTCTTATTATAAAACGCAGATTTTATCTGCCTCCCTTTGTCTCTTATAGAAATCTACAATATAGGATTTCTTCAATTACAATTTACCTAGCATTTTTAAGAGTAGAATACATCGGGTCGTGCCAGGTCTGGTTTTTAAAATTTCAACCCCAATTAAGCAAAATTTAGAGAAAACTCACATTGTGGTGTGTAAGTCAAGTGCTTTTCTTAGTGTGGGCTACAGCACACACACACACACACAAAAACGGAGCGATCTGCTTCACTCATGCTATCACTATAATTTCTCCCACTTTCTCTTTGCAAGTGTACCTTACAACACTACTCAAAAACAAAAAAAAAACCCCAGCAAACAGAAACAAATAAATACATAATTTCTTCAATTACAGTTTACCTATGATTTTTCAAAGTACTTTCATTCGGTCATGCCATACAAAATTTCTTTCAGTTTCACCCCCAATTAAGACAAAATTCGAGAAAACTCAATATTTTAACATTTTACTTCGAAGCCTTTACTCTGCATATTACTCCCACTTCCTCTTTACACACATAGACATGCAAATATATAAATAAAATTGTAAGCTAACGTGTGTGCGTGTGTGTGAGGGTGCGTGTGTGTGTGTGTGTGTCTGATCGCCCAAAAGTGTATATAGATATTTAAATGTATTTATATATTCATCTATACACACATGTATGTATAATGTGTGTGTATATATTTCCATAGAGGTAACCATTCATTCCATACAAAGTTATTTAGGACGAATTGGACGAATATAAGATCTAAAGTATATCCAAGTAGCAGAAAGATCACCCAAAAGTGTATATAGATATTTAAATGTATTTATATATTCATCTATACACACATGTATGTATAATGTGTGTGTATATATTTCCATAGAGGTAACCATTCACTCCATACAAAGTTATTTAGGACGAATTGGACGAATATAAGATCTAAAGTATATCCAAGTAGCAGAAAGATCGCCCAAAAGTGTATATAGATATTTAAATGTATTTATATATTCATCTATACACACATGTATGTATAATGTGCGTGTATATATTTCCATAGAGGTAACCATTCAATCCATACAAAGTTTTTTAGGACGAAAATCTTTATATATAAAAGAAAGGTTGTGTGTCTGTCTACTCCGATTTAGATTCCTAACCACTCCCACATTTTGTGATGCAGTTTAACCAAAACCGAGTATCTTATAGTCGTGATTCATATCGAGCCCTTCTGGTGCGTCTACGATGAGTCTACGATTTTACAAATAATTTACCATCATTTACTTCCATTTTAATGCATATTTTTTTTAATAAAGGGAAGTAACTCTCAAACTTCACACCAATATGCATGCTCATATGCGACGTAATATCACATCAGCAGCATTTCCTCACACCCTCCTTGCACTTGGCGAAGGCAAAATACCAGGGGATGAAAATGGTAATATTGCCATCGATTCCATTTGTACCATTGTTAAGACGCCTTCTTATCTCAGAGATGCAGTGTTCTAAGATCTACAAGCTAATTATCAGAATATGGATTGGATTGGCCAAAAGGCTATACTGGTCCCGAGGAATAAAACTGTTCACCATATTAATGATGAAATGCTAAAACTCATTCCTGGGGAAATCTATGTATATCAGTCTATCAATACAACTCCTGACCCACAGGACGTCATCAACTATCTAATAGAGGTACTCAATTCCTTTGAGCCCCCCGGACTAACACCACACATTCTCAAACTTAAAGTTGGTGCCCCTATAATGCTCATCAGAAATTTGGTTCCCCCAAAACAATGCAATGGCACACGTTTGATCGTTAAGTCCTTATCTCCCAGCGTAAACTTATATCAATATTTGCCTGAATAATCATCATAATTCAGTGCAATCATTAACAGTACTTTCAAGCAATTCAGCCCCGAGCAACGCCGGGCAATTCTGCTAGTATATATATATATATGTTAATGGAGCCACCTCTATGAACACACAAATAGTGAGTGGTGTTCCACAGGGCACTGTCTTGGGACCACTGCTTTTTATAGTGGCCCTCTCAGATATGCCCTCAAATGCCCAGATAGCCACTCTGGCAAGCTATGCAGATGATACAAAAATCTCGCAGAAAATACAGAACCCCAGTGATGTTGCACACCTGCAGCAGTAGTTGGACTCAATCTACAGATGGGCTGAGGATAATAATATGCAGTTTAATGCTGAAAAATTCCAGGCCCTGCGCTACTAGCATCCAAGACTGAATATTAAACTTACAGGATACACCGGTTCACAGGGAATTTCAGTCCCAGAGCCTAAGTCTGTGAGGGACCTGGGTATTGACATGAGTGAGGATACCTCTTTCTAAGTGCACATTACCAGGATGGCGACAAAGTGCAGACGACTGGCTGGATGGATCCTAAGAACATTCAGAACCAGAGATAAGGAAACCATGATGGTCCTCTGGCGGACATTCGTCCTCAGCTGCCTGGATTACTGCTCACAGCTATGGTCACCCACCAGTGTGAAATTAACAGCAGACCATGAAGCAACCCAGAGAAGTTTCACAAAGAAGATCGTCTCTTTGCAGCAGCTCAGCTACTGGGAAAGGTTGAAACAGCTAAGACTCTACTCCCTGGAGAGAAGACGGGAGAGGTATGCAGTAATGTATGTCTGGAAGATCCTGGAAGGAATTGTGCCAAATTTTGGCATTGTAAGCTACACCAATGCTAGAACGGGACGACACTGCATAGTGCCAAAGATCCCAGCAATGCCATCATGCTTCAGGACCAGCTTCTGCAACAGCCTGGGTTTCAAGGGCCCACAGCTTTTTAATATTCTCCCAAAGAGTCTGAGGAACTTGCACAAATTAGATGTAGCGGATTTTAAATCAAAGCTGGACATCTTCCTGTCGAGAGTCCCAGATGTTGGATACAATATACAGGTGGGCTGAGGACAACAACATGCAGTTTAACGCAGGTAAGTTCCAGGCCCTGCGCTACCGGCACACAAAGGTAAACGACATGCAGACTGGATACACTGACCCGGGAAGAATTGCAATCCCTGAGTCAAAATCAGTGCGTGACCTGGGCATTGACATGAGCAATGATGCATCTTTCCAAGTGCATATTACTAATCTGGTGATAAAATGCAGAAGGCTAGCTGGATGGATTCTCCGAACTTTCAGAACAAGAGAGAAGGAGACACTGATGGTCCTGTGGAAAACTTTGGTCCTCAGCCGCCTGGACTACTGCTCCCAACTATGGTCACCACACAATATAAAACTAACAGCAGAACTCGAAGCAATTCAAAGAAGCTACACAAAGAAGATCGCCTCAATGCAACATATCAGCTACTGGGAAAGACTGAAAGTATTAAAACTCTTCTCCCTAGAGCGAAGGCGGGAGAGATATGCGGTGATATACATCTGGAAAATCCTGGAGGATCTTGTCCCAAACTTTGGCATTCAAAGTTACCCCAACTGCAGAACGGGGCGCCACTGCATGGTGCCAAAGATTCCAACATCACCATCAAAATACAGGACCAGATACTGCAACAGCTTGGGTTTCAGAGGACCACAGCTCTTTAACATCCTCCCTAAATGCCTGAGAGACTTGCATCGTGTGAATGTGGGTTTCTTTAAAAGAAAACTGGATCTCCTCTTGTGAGGGGTCCCAGATGAACCTACCTCACGACAGGAGACACAGATGCGGGCAGCAGCATCGAACTCCCTTGTTGACCAAGTGCCACGTATCAGAGGTGGATTCACATAATAGTGTAGCTCATTCAGCAGTGGTGTCCCAGTATGGCCGTGGCCTTCGGGCTAAAATATTTTTAAGGATTTAAGGATATATATATATATATACATATATACATACCTATATATATATATATATATATATATATATATATATATATATATATATATATATATATATATATGTCTGTATATATAAATGTATATCTTTATATATGTATGTGTATATATTTATATATATCATCATCATCATCGTTTAAACGTCCGTTTTCTATGCTAGCACAGGTTGGATGGTTCGACCGGGTTCAGGGAAGCCAGGGGCTGCACCAGGCTCCAGTCTGATCTGGCAGAGTTTCTACAGCTGGATGCCCTTCCTAATGCCAACCACTCCGCGAGTGTAGTGGGTGCTTTTTACGTGCCACCTGCACAGGTGCCAGGGGGGTCCGGCATTGGCCACGAGCGGTTGGAGATTTTAACATGCCACCGGCACGGAAGCCAGCCTAGGCAGCGCTGGCAACGGCCACGTTCGGATGGTGCTTTTTATGTGCCACCGGCACAGAAGCCAGTCGGGGCGGTGCTGGCATCGGCCACGTTCGGATGGTGCTTTTTATGTGCTACCGTCACAGAAGCCAGTCGAGTCGGCGCTGGCAACGGCCACGTTCAGATGGTGCTTTTTATGTGCCACCGGCACAGGTATCACAACTACTATTTCCATTGATATTTATTTCGATGTTCATGTTCATGACTCGACAGGTCTCCTCAGGCACAGCGGGGCGTTCTGGAATCCAGTGTACTTTGAATGGGCAGGGGCTATGCGGAACTGGTGCAGGAAGCAGCCCGTGTCTTTGCAGTCACAGCATATCTCCAGAGATCTCGGTCCTTCGCCATAGCCTCAGTGAGGCCCAATGCTCTGAGGTCATGCTTGACTACCTCATCCCATGTCTTCCTGGGTCTACTTCTCCCCCTGATACCTCCAACTGTTTGGGAGTGGCACTTCTTCACACATCTCTCCTCATCCATCCGCAGTACATGACCATACCATCGCTAGCGTCGCTCTTGCACACCACATCTGATGCTTCTTATTTCCAGCATTTCTCTCAGGGTGTTTACACTCTGTCGTGTGTGCATACTGACATTACACATCCAGCGGATCATGCTAGCT
>NC_042998.1:156379976-156423350 GCF_006345805.1 Octopus sinensis | reverse complement strand
GATGATGATGATATATGTATGTATGTATGTATATATGCTTGCGACATCAATATTAGCAACTGTGGAGATTGGCGACGTACCATAAAAGAGGGAACACAAAGGAATGACAGAGGGAGAGAGGAGAAATGGAAAGACAAGAAAAGATGTTAATAAGAAACTATGACATTACAACCAGCCAGGCAAAGTCTTCACTACATTTGTGGCACCTGCCAGAGGGAGTTTTTGTCGAGGATCGGACTACACAGCAACAGCAGGAGATGTATTAGGACATGAAATGTAAAAGCCGGACTAGATTATTTTATGCGCAACTCCATTGTCTCCTGAGACAAAAAGGATGCCAACAACAACAACAACAATATATATATATCCAGGGGTAATGCAGTACGATCGTTTCATGCCACTCCATTTAATTGAACAATGCAAACATTACATCAATTTAAAATGTAGAGCAATCTTCAGCTGCACAAAAGCCATAGAATTTAATTAAATTTGAAGACACTTATTAGTATAATTTTATCCAAAATCTCCAAGAGGATAAGGAGATACACGAATAGCATGTTTTACCAACAACATCACAGTTATAACTGAAATTTTTTCAAAAAAAGACACTGCTTATTCACTGATTATTTCTATTATTATGGGGGTGGGGGTCAGTTTTAATTTATAGGCTAGTTTATCAAATCTGAGAGAAGACAGAAGGCAGTATCAGTTTGGGGTGGGGTAAAGTAGATAGACAATTTAAGTGGCATAGTCATAAATCACGATTTATTTGAAGGAAAGCCATTTGGTTCAGTAAGAAGATACTTCAAACAAGATTTTGGCTGATATTAAGCAGACCAATGCTAATGGGACAGGGGAAGTCTTATCATATATTACTACAATTTTACCTACTATAAAACAATGCTAATATATATATATATCTATATATATATAATTATATATTACTACGATGATCCGGTTCTTGACTGAAGACTGAGGGGTTCGAATGTCCTGTCCATGTTTATTGTATCGTCTTCTATGAGTTATACGTTCTTGTCCATGTTGTATTTTTCTACATACCTTAACATATATTCCAGGCGCCCCGTACCCCCTTTATCATTAATGTGAACACATATTCTTAATAATTGGTACGACTCTCTGTTGTCTCTCTCTCTCTCTCATTTTTACTTTCTCTCTATTCATCTTCTCTTTCCTCTGATCCTTTGGTCTAGTCTTCCACTACCCTCCTATTTCTTTGTCTCGCTCTGCACTCACAGGTCATTCTTCGACACCCATCCCTTCTCCTCTCTGATTCCTTCTTTCTCTCTCTTCTCTCTCTTTGTTGCGTTTTGTCCCCCTTTTCTCTCTCTCTCTTTCTTTTCTTTTCCCTCTTCTCTGTCACGTGACTGTTGGCCGAAATCTGCCTTTCAGCTCCTGACCCTCGTCGTGTTAACATCGTTTTTCTTCGTCCGCCGCTATAAAAGGCTTTTTCCAATGCGCCAGAGAAAAAATTTGTTTGCTTGTTATCAGTCGTAAGACACTTGTTGTTTTCACCGTTAATGCTTCTGTATTTCATGTTTCTGTATTCCATTATTGTTTTTTTGTTTTTTTTATATCTGTCCCTTTGCTGTCCTGGTGTTCGTATGCATTCGATCCTTCTTCCAGGAAATCTACGCTTCCAGCTTAGTTTTTCTTGGAGGGCTGGCCGTGATCTAGTAATCTCAAGATTAATCAGCCGAAATTACTACGATGATCCGGTTCTTGACTGAAGACTGAGGGGTTCGAATGTCCTGTCCATGTTTATTGTATCGTCTTCTATGAGTTATACGTTCTTGTCCATGTTGTATTTTTCTACATACCTTAATATATATATATATATATATACACAGATAAAATTTAGGGTTAATCTAATGAATACTAAGAAGAATATTTATGAATACTTACAGTATCAATCAAAATTTTACACAATAGAGGGACAGAAAATATAGAAATAGTTAAATATTTATATACTAACTTAACATATGTTTATAAATGGTTCTACCAGTTTGGAATTCTTGGGGTATCTCATTGATGCCGATGGTATTTGTTCGCTTTCCTCTAAAGTGGAAGCAATCAAACGCTTGTCTCCCCCTGCTTCTTTAAAACAGCTCAAAAATTTTATTGGTTTAATTAACTATTATCGCTGTTTCATTCCTAACTGTGCAGAAAAGTTGCTTCGCTTGACCTATCTCTTGAAACATCAATGAAAAAAAAGACTCCCAGATAACGCTGTCTCCTACAGCTATCCAGGCTTTTGAATCTATCAAAGCTGACCTTGCTCAAGCATCCTTCTTCACTCATCCTGTTGCAGATGCAAAATTATCACTTACTTTTGACGTGTCATCATCAGCTGTTGCCGGAGTTTTAGAGCAATCTGTTAACAGCTGAAGCCAGCCATTAGCCTTCTCTTGCTAGCTGAAAAATGCCAAATTGAGATATAGTGTGTTTGGTAAAGAACTCTTAGCAATTTACCTGGTGGTGAAGCATTTCTATTATCTTCTTGAGAAGATAATAGAAATGCTTCACCACCAGGTAAATTGCTAAGAGTTCTTTACCAAACACACTATACCTTCAAAGGTAGAGATTTCATGATTTTCACCAACCACAAACCACTAACATTCGCTCTCTTTGCCAAAATGGACCGGTACTTGCCCAGAGAAACAAGGCAATTGGACTACATATCACAGTTCACTAGTGATATTTGCCACATTGCTGGCTCCGACAACCCACTCCCTGATACCTTATCTCGCCTGCCTATCAGTGCATTGTCATCTCCTGCTTTGATTGATTTGGTTGCTATGGCTACTGACCTCCTTGGACCCTCTGGATGTCTCTTCACCACAGTTTCTTTGTTGCAAGTTTGAACACCTGCCTCTGCCTTTTTCTGAAGGAACCATTCTCTGCGATGTTTCTACTGGGTCACCACAACCCTTTGTTCCTGAATGTCACCGTCATTCTGTTTTTGAAGCACTGCATTCACTGTCACACCCTGGCATTGTGGTCGCAGTAAAGCTCATCTTAGCCTGCTTTTTCTGGCCAAATATTCATTGGTTTATTACTGTTTGGTCACGTGCCTGTCTACCATGTCAGCATTCCAAGGCACATCGTCATATGAGAGCATGTCTTGGACACTTTCAGCCACTGGAAACCAGGTTCTGTCACATACACATCGACCTGGTTGGTCCTTGGCTGCTCAGTTGCAGATTTACTTATATATCGACCTGCATCAACTGCTTTTCTAGATGGCCTAAAGCCATCCCTCTCGACATTTCCACAGAAACAGTCACCAGAGAACTCATCTCTGGGTGGATGTCTCACTTCAAAGTACTCTCTAGAATTATTACTGATTGTGGATGCCAATTTGAAGCTTGTCTGTTCTGTGAGCTTTCAAGAATGCTCGGGGTACAGCACATCCACACCACAAGTTACCATTCCGCTACAGACGTTATGGTGGAATGATTCCACCACCAACTTAAAGCCACAATTCGCATGGCTCTTGACCCTCATCGTTGGTCCAAGTTTCTCCCCATTGTTCTACTGGAGTGCCACTCAGCTGTCAAGGAGGATTTAGGCTACTCCTCCACTGAGCTCATGTATGACACACCATAGCACTTCCTGGACAAATGTTGGCGCCCGTCGGCTTACCAAATGCAGACCTCCACATCTTACATCACGTGATTCAGGTCATTCTTTGCTGACTTGCCACCAATGCTTCCTCGTGACCAGTCTATTTCTTCTGTAGTACCCTGAGATATTTCTACCTTTACCCACGTGTTTGTAAGAAATGATGCTGTCAAGGGACCGCTCACACCTCCCTTAACTGGACCCTATCGCATTCTTAGAAGAACACTGAAACTGTTCACTGTCGACTTTCACAGAAAAAAAAGAGACTGTCTCTATTGACAGAGTAAAAAAAAGCCTTTACCGAAACATTTATGCCACAAACACTGCACCCCCGCAAGCACCACCTCTGCTCGCCAAAACACCAACTACACAAATGCATTCTTCACCTTACAGGACACGTTCAGACTGATCAGTTCATTGACTGAAGAAATTATCTCACACTATTTACATTTCTTAACTTTGCCTCATCAGTAATTGTTCTGGAGAATAGACTTATGTTGTTATAGACACTGCATTCGTATCTTCTCTCTTTCTGTATCATTGTACATATATGCTTTGTTCTATTTGATTGGACACCTTTCTTTGCTGAACGTTTTCCTTGTATGTACTCACATTGTATTTTTTTTTCAATTTTAATTGTTCATACAACTGTTTTGCCATGGTTCATTCTTCTCTGCCTACACTACTTTTAATCAACTGCTTCCGGTCTAAGTGGGGGGGGGACCTCTATAGGCGCAGTTACCCCCCTTTGACAGCGGGATTAAACAAACAAGTTCACTAGATGGCGTTAGAGAGTGAGATTCTGGTACGAGCCCTTAGGACTTTCTCTTTCTGCATCGGGACATGAGACTGTGAAGACGTAACCTAACTATCTCTCTCTCACACCATATGCCAGTAGCAGATAAGAGCTAACACACAGAAGACCATGGCCTCCATGCATCAAATCATTTTCATAATATCATTCAGCTTGTGTATATACATGTAACCACATTAAAGGTATTTAAAGTCACAGCCTTGTTTATGTATTCTTTATACTGGGTTTCCTGTCAAATTATATTACAGCCTTCTGAATAGAGTCACATTAGATGGAATACAACCTATCCATCTAAATCCTTTTTCCTTAAAAGGAGGGATGTATTTTCTAATTTTTTTTCTTTCAATTGTGTTGTAGCATATGAAGTCAACTTATGCACAAGATTTGAATTTGGAAATCGGCTTTAATACCTGATACATAACCCTCTGTGCTATTGTTCATACGAAATCACTAATTTTTAGTCTTAACATAGAGTTCTGTAAAGGTTAGGCATTTAATGAAATGGCATATTACTAGTACTTTCATGACTATAAATAAAATACAAAGTTTAAACAAGCATCCGTGAGATACCAAGTCAAATATTGTAAAGTATGTAATTTGATTGGTTACTATCTGTTATTCAGACATAAAACTTGATTTATCTGTTTGTTATCAGTGTAAAAAGAAAAGTAAAAAGTTGAATTTAATCTAAGTATTATTATTCATAAACTGAGAGTGACCCTTTCTCACTGCTGCTGTTCGTTCAGAATAGAGTAATGATAGATAATTGTTTTGATATCACAACAATCCTCAGAAATTACATTTTTTATAATTTACCTTTCATATTTTCAGGTTAGTACTTATTTAAAACAGCTTCTTAATACTTCTGAAATTGATTTGAATATTGGGAATGTCTTGACTGCTTATTCCAATGGTAGTGCTATGGACTATATATGCAAAACTTTGGTAAGTTCATATTGTGTTTGTAAGCTATTACCTTTCCCTGTATTGTTTATTTTTGTAACTATATTTCTGTTGTTAATAGTTGGAATAAAATTTATTCCAAGTAAACTCTGTTTTAGTAAATTTATGGCTCATGAGTTGTCAATCAAATGCAGAAAAGGAATGTTCAGGTCCAACTCATCCTATTTTCAGATATAACTAAATAGTTTGGTTGACAGTTGTAAAATTATTAATTCCATCTTTATTGTTGAGTATTCTGTTCTTAATATTTTGAACTTAAAACAAGTTATCTATATTTTAAAGATAGAAAATATAAGGAAGATTTAGCAGTGATATTGAGCAAGGCTACGAGAAGAAAAAGAGCTGTTGATTTTGTCCAATAGTCTTTGCTTGAGCAGATCTATGATACCAAGGATAGTACCTGAGCATAATTTACTGCCATTGACATCTCACCTTAATTGTAGCTATGCTGTCCACTGTTAAACTGAAAAACATCCAAGGAAGGTTTAATTTAGCTTGATTTGTTGTCATTGTTGGTTGTCTGTGTATGTTTAATGGAAAATAAATAGTCCTTCAATTATTTATATTATTTATATTTTCTAGAAAGTTGATGTAGCATGTACTCCAACTGGTGTTAAACATCTACACCATAAAGCCCAGGAATATGACATTGGGATTTATTTTGAAGCCAATGGTCATGGAACTGTAAGTCACTTTTCTTGATAAATTTGTCCTTTTAAAATCAATAATCAGTTTATTAGCATATTTATTTGAAACTTTTACTTCTGTTGCAAGCATTCAAACCAGACTATTTTCCTGCAGACCTTGACCTACAGATGCTTAAGCTAGGTATCAGCCACATTAGTCCCATCAGTCTGGGAGAGCATGCAAAAGTCATGGACCCTAGTTCTCCTCCTCTGACTGAATTATTATAACTATTACCACCTCACCATCTTTAACAACTCAGCCTCTTTTCTCCACTTGAAAGCATCAATCACTAACTGTTTACACCCAAAGGCTTATCTTCTTCATCGTTGTTTCTGTAGCTTTACCACTTCCTATTGGCAGGTTGTAATCTTCCATGCTTGTTGACTGCCTATCAACATTATATAACTTACTTGCTCAGTAGTTAGTGGAGTTGTTAACTCAAAGTTCATCATTATTTCTAAAATCCCTAATACTTTTTCTGTCTAGGGGCATTACAATATATATTAATGTTCCACAAATTTTTTTTAACAGTAAAATGCTGCTTGTAGCATTGTTATAGATTTTAATTTAGCTTAACATTTTTGTTACCATATTTCTGTCGAAATACTCTGTCTTTGTTTTAATCAATTTTGAAAATAATATAGAATTTAGAAAAATAACTTTGTCCTTACTGAGCTGGTGTGTTTGAGATATAAACTAGCATGAAATTTTGATGGGAAGTTTTAGTTTAGCTCATTTTAAAACAGGAAGTTTGTATCATAGAAGTAGAGTAGTCTCAAGCAGGTTGATATCAAAATTGTTAAAATAGATACCATCAATTTGAATCATTATTTGGTCAAGCATCTAGATACACAGTTTCTACTCCAATAATTTTTTCATGTAATCTAAGTCAATCTTTAATGGTTTAATTGTAAGTTAATTTTTTGAAAAAAGCTTGAATTATAAAAATGGGAGAGTTTTGCTTTACAATTTCAAAGACTTCTAAAATTATAGATTGTATCTTGATAAGAGGCTTATGCCATAAGGAGTTTATAGCAAGAAGAACCTCAAGCATTAAAATTCCACTACTCTAATAAAATGATGTGAATGAAATGTGTGTTAATTATTTTGATGCTTAAATTTTTCATAGAAATTCATGTGATTTCTTTTGGAATTTTCAGGTTTTGTTTAGTGCTCATGCTGAAGATATTATTTTAAATACTGCTGGAAACACTAAGTAAGTATCAATAATTGATTATATTCACATTCTGGTATTAAATAGAAATTAAAAAAAGTGCAAAGGCTACACATCTCAAAGAAAACAAGTTCAGAGACTTTGTCCCCCCCCCACCTCCCTCATTTAATGTGGACCAATTCTAGTAAACAGCAGTATAATAGATAAAGCAGTTAAAAATTCAAAGGCAAGAGAAGTTCTTGGTCCATCAGAAACTACTGCTGAAATTCTTAAAATATCTGGCAGGGTAGGCTATGGACTAGTCACTAATCAGGTTATATGGAAGGATGTCATTACCCATTCTCTGGTGTAGTAGTATAACGGAAGGAAGGTGTTTATGATATTTTTGGGGTATCTTCTTTTTCCATTCTAATTATTCTGTTGATTCAAGGAGCTGGAAATACGAAGAATGAAGTTCTCAGGCAGAGTAAATTCAATAGTCATTTATTCACTGGTGCTTTGTACAAGGGGTTTGCCTTCAGTAACCATCTTCACAGCATTGTGTAGTTAGCCTTCTCTCCCATACACATGAGGTTCAATACCCTCTGAAGACAATGCATGTGGTATCATAGCAGGACAAAAGTCTGCTGTGAGCTCCTGGCTTCAAAGTGTCTTCTCGGCGTCAGCGTGAGAAGAATGAGAGGAAAAATGTTGTTGTCTTTTTCTTAAATAATGGTTGCAGGCAAGATCTCGTTTTGTTTCGCATATAGCAATGGTAGCAGTCAAGATCTCGCTGTTTCAAAATGGCGCTGGCTTCTTTGTGCCTATATATATATATATATATGTGTATGTATGTATGTGTATATATCTATCTATCTATATATATATATATATATGTATGTATGTATATGTATGTCATCATCATCATCATCATCATCATCATCGTTTAGCGTCCGTTTTCCATGCTAGCATGGGTTGGACGGTTCTACTGGGGTCTGTGAAGCCAGAAGGCTTCATCAGGCCCAGTCAAATCTGGCAGTGTTTCTACGGCTGGATGCCCTTCCTAACGCCAACCACTCCGTGAGTGTAGTGGGTGCTTTTTACGTGCCACCCGCACAGGTGCCAGACAGAGCTGGCAAACGGCCACGAACGGATGGTGCTTTTTATGTGCCACCGGCACAAGGGCCAGGCGAGGCTGGCAACGGACACGAAACGGGGCGGTGCTGGCAACGGTCACGAAACGGAAGGTTCTCTTACATGCCACCGGCACTGGTTACACATCTGCAATTTCCATTGATCGATTTCCATTCTGATCCTCACTTGCCTCAACGGGTCTTCACAAGTAGAGTTTCGACATGCCACCGGCACTGGTAACACATCTGCAATTTCCATTGATCGATTTCCATTTCTGATCCTCACTTGCCTCAACGGGTCTTCACAAGTAGAGTATCGACATGCACCGTCACTGGTAACACATCTGCAATTTCCATTGATCGATTCGATTCTGATCCTCACTTGCCTCAACAGGTCTTCACAAGTAGAGTTTTGTGTCCCAAGAAGGAAGGTATGCATACGTAGGCTGGCTCCATCCCAAGTAGAAGGCCACGGGTTATGGACTCACTTGTCCTGCCGGGTCTTCTCGCACACAGCACACTTCCAGAGGACTCGGTCTCTAGTCATTTCCTCAGTGAGACCTAAAGTTCGAAGGTCGTGCTTCACTACCTCGTCCCAGGTTTTCCTGGGTCTGCCTCTTCCACAGGTTCCCTCAACCGCTAGTGTGTGGCACTTTTTCACACAACTATCTTCATCCATTCTCGCCACATGACCATACCAGCGCAATCGTCTCTCTTGCACACCACAACTGATGCTTCTTAGGTCCAGCTTTTCTCTCAAGGTACTTACACTCTGTCGATTATGAACACTGACATTACACATCCATCGGAGCATACTGGCTTCATTTCTTGCGAGCTTACGCATATCCTCAGCAGTCACGGCCCATGTTTCACTGCCATGTAGCATGGCTGTTCGTACACACGCATCATACAGTCTGCCTTTCACTCTGTGCGAGAGGCCTTTTGTAACCAGCAGGGGTAAGAGCTCTCTGAACTTTGCCCAAGCTATTCTTACTCTAGCAGTTACACTTTCAGCACAGCCGCCCCCGCTGCTGACTTGGTCACCTAGGTAACGGAAACTATCAACTATTTCTAGTTTTTCTCCCTGGAAAGTGACGGAAGTTGGTCTCAGAGCATTTTCAGTGTTTATTGTTCCTGAGCATCTGCCACATACAAAAACCATCTTCCTAGTTAGCCTTCCTTTGACATTGCTGCACCTCTTATGTGTCCATAGCTTACACTTGGTGCATCTTATAGAGTTTCTACCTACACCTTTTCTACAGATCGAGCAGGGCCATCTACCTGAAGGCGTTTGTGATTTGTCTACCTTCCTACTGATTACGACTTTGGTTTTAGCTAGATTGACTCTGAGGCCCTTCGATTCTAATCCTTGTTTCCACACCTGAAACTTCTCCTCCAGTTCTGATAGCAACTCAGCAATTAGAGCAAGTTCATCAGCATAGAGGAGCTCCCAAGGGCATCCTGTCTTGAATTCCTCCGTTATTGCCTGGAGGACTATGATAAATAGGAGGGGGCTGAGTACTGAGCCTTGGTGGACCCCTACCTCTACCCGGAATTCTTCACTGTACTCGTTTCCAACCCTCACCCTACTAGCAGCGTCCCTATACATGGCCCGCACAGCTCTCACTAACCATTCATCTATCCCTAGTTTCCTCATTGCCCACCAGATAAGGGATCGGGGGACCCTGTCGAAGGCTTTCTCCATGTCAACAAAAGCCAGGTACAGGTGCTTATCTTTGGCTAGGTATTTCTCCTGCAGCTGCCTCACCAGGAATATAGCATCAGTAGTACTTTTTCCTGGCACAAACCCAAACTGCATCTCATCTAAACTAACTCTCTCTCTAATTAGTTGGGCTATGACCCTCTCCGTAACCTTCATCACCTGATCCAACAGCTTGATACCTCTGCAATTATTTGTATCTAGGGCGTCACCTTTACCTTTGTAGCAGTTGACTATTATGCTGCTACACCAGTCATTGGGTATGCCTCCTTTGTGTATCACCTGATTAACTATATGGGTGACTAGGCTATAGCCGACACTACCAGACATTTTGAGCATCTCTGCAGTGATTCCTGATGGGCCTGGGGCTTTTCCTGTCTTCATGCTTCTAATTGCCTTAGCTACCACGGAACTATCAACTCGGATAGCTGGTCCCTCTGTTGGATCAACATTCGGCAGACTCTCTTTATCCCATTCATTTTCTTTATTCAGCAAACTTTCATAGTGGCATCTCCAAGCCTCTCTCTTTGCATCCTCATTTAGCGCAAGTGAACCATCTTCCATGCGAACACACTTCTCTCCTAACACATCACGATTCTCTCTCACACACTGTCTTGCAACGCGAAGCACCTCCAGTCTTTGGTCCTCACGGCGCAGAACATTGGCAAATTTTTTCTTATCTGCTTCCCCTCTGGCTAAATAAACCTGTCTCTTAGCTTCTCTTTTGGCAGTCTGATACAATTCCCTGCTACCCCCATTTTTCCAGACCTTCCAAGCCTGTCTCTTTTCTCTAATAGCCCTGTCTACAATATTGTTCCACCACCACGTTATTCTAGGTCGAGAGGGGACTTTGCACCAGCCACAGATCTGGTCAGTGGCTCTCAGCAGGTTGTCCCTTAGAAACGTCCAGCTGTCTTCTACTCCCTGTGATGCTCTATCCCCTTCTACTTCGTCAGAGGCTTCGAGTAATATGTCTCTAAATCTCTGTCCATTTGCAGGATCTTTAAGCTTCCAGATCCTTCTTCTCCATATTGGTCGTCTTCTGGTTGTCCTCCTAGTCCTGATCCTAAAGTCACTAACTACCAGTCTATGTTGTGGGGTACATTCTTCACCTGGGAAGGTTTTGGCATTTATAAGCAGCCATCTCTCCCTTTGCCTTGCAAGGATGTAGTCAATTTGGCTGGTATGTTGGCCCGATCGGTAAGTGACTATGTGGCTGGTAGGTTTCCTGAAGTTAGTGTTGCAAATCATAAGATTATTTGCATCGCAGAACTCCAGCAGGCTGGTTCCCTCCTCGTTTCGGGAGCCATAGCCATAGCCTCCATGTACGCCATGGAAGCCCCCCATGTCGTCCAACGTGACCATTGAAGTCACCAGCCACAAAGATAAGGTCTCTGTCGTTCGTCAACGAGGTAGTCTGCAGTAGAGTGTCATAGAATCGGTCTTTCTGTCCATCGGTAGCCCCGACTGAGGAGCATAGGCTGATATAATGGTTGCTAAACTATGATGAAGCACTAATCTAATCTTAAGTATTCTGTCACATACTCTGATTACCTCAATTACTTTATCTACCCATTTCTCAGCGATAAGTATACCCACGCCACCAACCCCGTCAGTGTTCCCTGCCCAGAAAATCTTGTACCTGCGTTCCTTGCCTGTGAGGAACCTAGCTGATCCTCCTCTCCACCTTATATCTTGCATGCAACATATATCCACACATCTCCGTTCAAGCATCTCGACTATCTCACCAGACCTACCTTTCAGAGTGCCACGTGAAGGTGCCAACTCTGAGGGTGTGGGAGGCATGGGCTCTAGAGACCCTGGACGGTGGACAGTAGCTTCGTGTACCTGAAAAGAAAGCTCGCATTTGGCAGAATTCATGTGCAAGAAATGAAGTAGTAATAGCCTTCAGTACAACCTGCATAACACTAGCCTTTCATATTTTGCACTGTATGAACATTACCTTACATAGGTCGAGACTAGGGGTAGGGAGGGGTAGGGATGGTGAGAGCATTTGCAGTCTTCATGGGAAGCAACCCCGGAATGGCAAAGATAGGAACTTCCGGCATGTGTGGTAGGGGTGGGAGGGCGGGTGCACCGTAGGTTAGTAAGGTTCTGTAAGATCGAGCTAGCAAATGGGTTTGAAAAATCAGAGTGGCAAGACTAAACGAAAAAAATTTTGAGCTAGACAGGGTAATGAGGGAATACTGAAAGAATGAGGAACAATACAATGAGATGGAAATTGAAGAATAGTGAAAGAATAAAGATAAGTGCAAGATAGAAGGTAGTCGTAGCGAGGTTGAACAATTCACTTAGCTTTAGCCAATCATGATCTGTGCGTATTTCGTCTTTAGATTTTGAAGCGAGTGGGGTTAAAACGATATCCGCTCTTTTTATATATGGTGATGATGGTTATGGAAGGGGGGGGGGCATAGAGAGACCTAGGGAGAGATATGGCGATGATGGTTATGGGAAAGGGGGACATAGAGAAACAGGGAGAGAGATAGGGTTAGTTAGAGAGAGAGGTCATGGAACACGTAGTGATAAAGCGGTGTGAGGAAATTTGACTAGGACGGCATTGTCGATAATAACATTTGATAAATAGGTTTGAAATCAACATTATCGATAAATAGGTTTGAAAATCAGAAAAATCAGAGGGAATAATAATCATTATTGATAACTACTATAACATCGTGGCTTAGTAAGGTTCTGTAAAACCGTAGGTTAGTAAGGTTCTGTAAGATCGGAGCTAGCAAATGGGTTTGAAAAATCAGAGTGGCAAGACTAAACGAAAAAAATGTTTGAGCTAGACAGGGTAATGAGGGAATACTGAAAGAATGAGGAACAATACAATGAGATGGAAATTGAAGAATAGTGAAAGAATAAAGATAAGTGCAAGATAGAAGGTAGTCGTAGCGAGGTTGAACAATTCACTTAGCTTTAGCCAATCATGATCTGTGCGTATTTCGTCTTTAGATATTTTGAAGCGAGTGGGGTTAACGATAATGCGATCGCTCTTTTATATATGGCGATGATGGTTATGGAAGCGGGGGGGGGGGCGTAGAGAGACCTAGGGAGAGAGATATGGCGATGATGGTTATGGGAAGAGGGGGACATAGAGAAACAGGGAGAGAGATAGGGTTAGTTAGAGAGAGAGGTCAAGGAACACGTAGTGATAAAACGGTGTGAGGAAATTTGACTAGGGACGGCATTGTTGATAATAAACATTTGATAAATAGGTTTGAAAATCAACATTATCGATAAATAGGTTTGAAAATCAGAATGTGTATATATCTATCTATCTATCTATATATATATATATATATATATATATATATATATATATATATCAATATCTATAAATCTGAAATGCGAAAAGTTTGTTTGTTTGTCTGGTTTTGGCATTGGAACGGGTTAAAGGGCACTAGATCCTGTCGGATTCACTCCAAAATTTACAGGAACATTTAAAATGAGGTGAGGATGTAAGTGAGCTAGGTTAGAAATCCTTATCTCAAACGCTGTGGTTACTAGGGCAAAAACCCCACACTTTGACAAGTTTTTCTCGCTTCTCTCATTTTCTTATCTGCCTGTCTTCCTCCGTCTCTCTCTCTTTCCACCCTTCCCTTCACATTCTCTCTATAACGACGTTTGACAGTGTCTACTATCTTTCTCCCACCACCTTCACAAGTGCTCTCACTCTTTCTCCTACATCCTCTCTCTCTCTCTCTCTACGTCTGTCTGCATTCATAGAGAGAATTATTATCTCTACCACCACCACACAATCATGAGAACAAATATTATGAAACAGATATTTATTGGGTTAATTTATATATGTGTGTGTATGAGTTCTATATATAAATACGTATATATAATGTATATATACATGCTTTTAATAAACACCGGCTAATACACGGTGTCAGGTCTAATTGTTCCTGAGGAAAAAGATTATTTGTAAGGGAGGTAAGTAGCTCTGGATTTGAATATAGAATTGTAATGTGGATGGTGTAGGGAGTGTATAGGGGTTA
This sequence comes from Octopus sinensis, assembly GCF_006345805.1. Taxonomy (NCBI): domain Eukaryota; kingdom Metazoa; phylum Mollusca; class Cephalopoda; order Octopoda; family Octopodidae; genus Octopus; species Octopus sinensis. Next base: position 156,409,213 of record NC_042998.1, on the reverse strand, counting down.
GTGGTTTTAATTGAAGGGTTAGTGGTGTTCTGTATTGAGTTGTATGTTCATATTTAGTTGGGGTAGATATTTATTGATGAAAAATGCCTCTTTATTCAACCTTTGTTGCATTGTGGTATTCTGTGAACATTGATAGAAGGTGAAGATTTGGAAATTAGGATTAAGATTCCTAGCACACCTTTGTATGTTCACTAACCTGTAACTTGTGGGTGGCGGACTTCACTCCGTCAAAGAACCACCATTCACAATGAGTAAATCTGCAAAGAATGTGGTGATAAAAAACAGAAAAGAAGTAACAGAAAGTAACAACCACACTCTTACCAGTGCATAGAGAAGGTCACCTTAAGCTAGTACCGCTTGACAACTGCGCAGCTCCATCCAGCAAGGAGTGAACAGCGTGCTGTGACCAGCGGTGTCAAATGGACGCTCGACGGACTGGTCGGTCAAGGTGATCAAAGTGATATATATATATATATATAATATATATGTATATTATATATATATATAAATAGTTACAAATTGAGATAGAGGTTGTAAATGCAACCCTCCATGGGATAACATATATTCAATATACTGCTAGTGAAGTACCCAACAAAGTTAATGCATAAATGTTAAGAATTGCGATGCAATTAATTCATTTACTGTATTATATGGGCAAAGGTAAAATGTTTTACCACAAATTCATAATACAAAATAAGAAAATGGAGAAATACATCCAAATCAAATATCAACTACCAGATAATACCCAATCACATACTTTATTAAACCACCACATAAGAAACTTTAAGGTCAAACATAATAATATAGAACAAAACAGTGTACATAAAGGAGTAATATGATACAATAAGTACAATATGTATAAGAGAATATAAATATATTACTCTTTTATGTACACTGTTTTGTTCTATATTATTATGTTTGACCTTAAAGTTTCTTATGTGGTGGTTTAATAAAGTATGTGATTGGGTATTATCTGGTAGTTGATATTTGATTTGGACATATTTCTCCATTTTCTTATTTTGTATATATATAAATATATATCAGAAATATTAAATTTCTAAATATCTCATAGAGATATGTACGGTGGTGGAGCGATAGAGTGATTGTATACTGTCAACTTAACGTGACATTCCCTTACTGTCACGTTAAGTTGACAGTATACAACCACTCTATAAATATATATAAACTTGTCAAAGTGTGGGGTTTTTGCCCTAGTAACCACAGCGTTTGAGATAGGGATTTCTAACCTAGCTCACTCACATCCACACCTAATTTTACATGTTCCTGTATATATAATATACATATGTATATATACTCTTTTACTCTTTTACTTGTTTCAGTCATTTGACTGCGGCCATGCTGGAGCACCACCTTTTAGTACTTATTCTATCGGTCTCTTTTTGCCGAACCGCTAAGTGACAGGGACATAAACACACCAGCATCGGTTGTCAAGCAATGCTAGGGGGACAAACACAGACACACAAACACACATATACATATATATACATATATACGACAGGCTTCTTTCAGTTTCCGTCTACCAAATCCACTCACAAGGCATTGGTCGGCCCGGGGCTATAGCAGAAGACACTTGCCCAAGATGCCACGCAGTGGGACTGAACCCGCAACCGTGTGGTTGGTTAGCAAGCTACTTACCACACAGCCACTCCTGCGCCTATACATATATATATATATATATATATTTATATATATATAGTAAGTAATTGAGGTAATCAGAGTATGTGACGGAATACTTAAGATTAGATTAGTGCTTCATCATGGATTAGCAACCATTATATCAGCCTATGCTCCTCAGCCGGGGCTACCCGATGGACAGAAAGACCGATTCTATGACACTCTACTGCAGACTACCTCGTTGACGATGGACAAGAGACCCTCTCTTTGTGGCTGGTGACTTCAATGGTCACGTTGGACGACATGCTGGGGGCTTCCATGGTGTACATGGAGGCTATGGCTATAGTTCTCGCAACGAGAGGGAACCAGGCTGCTGGAGTTCTGCGATGCAAATAATCTTATGATTTGCAACACTAACTTCAGGAAACCTACCAGCCATCTAGTCACCTACCGATCGGGCCAACATACCAGCCAAATTGATTAGATCTTTGCCTGGCAAAGGGAGAGATGGCTGCTTATTAATGCCAAAACCTTCCCAGGCGAAGAATGTACCCCGCAACATAGACTGGTAGTTAGTGACTTTAGGATCAGGACTGAGAGGACAACCAGAAGACGACTAACATGGAGAAGAAGGATCTGGAAGCTTAAAGATCCTGCGAATGGACAGAGATTTAGGGACATGTTACTTGAAGCCTTTGACGGAGTAGAAGGGGATAGAGTATCTCATGGGGTAGAAGGCAACTGGTCGTTTCTAAGGGACAACCTGCTGAGAGCTACTGACCAGATCTGTGGCTGGTGCAAAGTCCCCTCTCGTCCCAAGGTAATGTGGTGGTGGAACAATGTTGTAGGTAGGGCTATTAGAGAAAAGAGACAGGTTTGGAAGGACTGGAAGTATAGTGGTAGCAGGGAATTGTATCAGACTGCCAAAAGGGAAGCTAGGAGACAGGTCTATCTAACCAGAGGGGTAGCAGATAAGAAAAAATTTGCCAATGTTCTGCGCTATGAGGACTAAAGACTGGAGGTGTTTCATGTTGCAAGACAGTGTGTGAGAGAGAATTGTGATGTGGTAGGAGAGAAGTGTGTTCGCATAGAAAATGGTTCACTTGCGCTAAATGAGGATGCAACGAGAGAGGTCTGGAGACGCCACTATGAAAGGTTGCTGAATAAAGAAAATGAATGGGATAAAGTGAGTCTGCCATGGTGGACCCCTACCTCTACCCGAAATTCTTCACTGTACTCGTTGCCAACCCTCACCTTACTAGCAGCGTCCCTGTACATGGCTTGCACAGCTCTCACTAACCATTTATCTACCCCTAGTTTCCTCATTGACCACCAGATAAGGGATCGGGGGTCCCTGTCAAAGGCTTTCTCCATGTCAACAAAAGCCAGGTACAGGGGCTTATCTTTGGCTAGGTATTTCTCCTGCAGCTGCCTTACCAGGAATATAGCATCAGTGGTACTTTTCCCTGGCATAAACCCAAACTGCATCTCATCTAGACTAACTCTCTCTCTAACTAGTTGAGCTGACCATGTACGGGCCAAAAGAGAGCACGGACATGCAGCCTACAAGAAATCCTCAGAATCTTTCCAGCTTGAACTACCATAAGGCAAACTGGAAACAAATTGAGAAAGAGATCCTCAAACAAAACTGGCCTAAATGTCTCTCCTCGCCAGACATCGACGTGAAACTTCAACAATTAATGTCTGTAATGCAAGCCATATGCTACAAATGTGTCCCAGAGAGAAAGGCCACTGTACACAAGATAAAAAATCCCCAGAGAGAGGAAAATTTTAATGAGACGGTGTACGAAATTTTCAAATCGCCTAAACAAACAGATTGAAAGCAGTGAAAAGTCTCGCCTAAAAATAAAACTGTTGGAAATTGAAAAATGTCTGCAACTCTCCCATGAAAAGGAAAGAGCAGACAAAGAAGCCAGGGCTATAGACAACATAAAATCTAACCCCAGAGCTTTCTACAGGTATGCCAAAGAAACAGCTACGGTGCACTGTAGAATAGGGCCACTCCTTGAAAAGGATGACACACTTACAGGAAAACCAATGAGTGTAAGTGAAATACTGAATGAGCAATTCAAGAGTGTTTTCACTCCACCCCTTGGGCATCTCCAAATCACCAATCCAACTGACTTCTTTACCACTGCAGATACAAAATCAGAGGCGGCAACGATAGATTACATCGATATAAAGGAAGACGATGTAATCAAGGCTATAGATGAAATGAAAACAGACTCAGCTACTGGCCCCGATGGATTCCCGGCAATCCTCCTAAAAGCATGTAAGAGAGTCCTAGCAAGACCACTGCAGTTCCTCTTTCAAAGCTTCCTTGCAGCTGGCAAACTTCCAAGAAAACTGAAGGAAGGTAAAATATGCCCCATTCATAAAGGAGGTAGCAGAGTGGAGGCCAAGAACTACAGACCTATCTCTCTGACCTCACACATCAGCAAGGTCATGGAACGAATAGTCAGAAGGAAACTGATCACCTTCCTTGAAGAAAATGACTTGCTGCCCGACACCCAACATGGTTTCCGACCAGGGAGAAGCTGTTTAACTCAGCTACTACAACACTATGACTGGGTGCTGAAACGGCTGCTCAACCACTCAAATGTGGAAGTGATATATCTCGACTTTGCAAAGGCCTTTGATAAAGTCGATCATGGAATGATATGTCACAAACTGCGTGATCTCAACATAGTTGGAAAACTGGGAGAATGGCTTCATGACTTTCTGAAAGATAGAAGTCAGGTGGTAGTAGCCAATGGGGCCACTTCCATTAACACGCAAATAGTGAGCGGTGTCCCGCAGGGCACTGTTCTGGGACCACTACTGTTCATATTGTCCCTCTCAGACATGCCCTCAGCCACGCAGAGAGCTACGATCACAAGTTATGCAGATGATACAAAAGTTTCACAGGCAATACAGAACCCTGAGGACACTAAACGCCTGCAATGTGAGCTGGACAAAATATACAAGTAGGCTGAAAAGAATAGCATGCAGTTCAATGCTGAAAAGTTTCAAGCTTTATACTATCAGCATGCAAAACTAAATGCAATACCCAATGAATACACTGGACCCGGAGGAACAGCAATCCCAGAGGCACAATCAGTGCGTGACCTGGGTATTTATATGAGTGATGACGCAACCTCTCGTGTTCATGTTGCTAAATTGGCAATGAAATGTAGACGACTGGCCGGATGGATTCTCAGAACCTTTAGAACAAGAGAACAAGAAACCATGATGGTCCTCTGGAGGACACTTGTCCTAAGCCACTTTGACTATTGCTCTCAGTTATGGTCACCATCCAGTGTCAAGTTGATCACAGAGCTCGAGGCGATCCAGCGTAGCTACACGAAGAAGATAGCCTCTATGCAGAATGTAAGCTACTGGGAAAGACTCAAGAGATTAAAACTATATTCCTTGGAGCGTAGGCGGGAAAGATATGCCATAATATACATCTGGAAGATCCTGGAGGGACGTGTTCCAAACTTTGGCATCGAGAGTTACACAAATGCCAGAACTGGGCGCCACTGCGTGGTGCCTAGGACTCCAAATTTGCCATCAAGATGTAGGACAAGATACTGTGATAGCCTGGGCTTCCGAGGCCCACAGCTCTTCAATATCCTCCCGAAGAACCTGAGAGACCTGCATGGGGTGGATGCAGATGTCTTTAAAGTGAAACTGGATCTCTTCTTGTCAGGTATCCCAGATGAACCAACTTCACGGCAGGAGGTGCAGATGAGGGCAGCTGCATCGAACTCTCTCATGCACCAAATGGCAGTTGCTAGAAAGCGTTCGTGAAGTAAAACCAAGTAGCAACACCAAATGGCGGTGCCCCAGCATGGCCACAGCTCATGAGCTGAAACTAGAATCAATCAATCATATATATATATATATATGTATTTATATATATATATATATATATATATATATATATATATATATAATATGTATTTATATATATATATAATATATATATATATATATATGTATTTATATATATATATATATATGTATATATAATATGTATTTATATATATAATATATATATCTATAATATGTATTTATATATATATATACTAGCAGAATTGCCCGGCATTGCTCGGTGCTGAATTACTTGAAAGTACTGTTAATGATTGCACTGAATTATGATGATTATTCAGGCAAATATTGATATAAGTTTACGCTGGGAGATAAGGACTTAACGATCAAACGTGTGCCATTGCATTGTTTTGGGGGAACCAAATTTCTGATGAGCATTATAGGGGCACCAACTTTATGTTTGAGAAAGTGTGGTGGTAGTCCGGGGTGCTCAAAGGAATTGAGTACCTCTATTGGATAGTTGATGACGTCCTCTGGGTCAGGAGTTGTATCGATAGACTGATATACATAGACTTCCCCAGGAATGAGTTTTAGCATTTCATCATTAATATGGTGAACAGTTTTATTCCTCGGGGCCAGTATAGCCTTTTTGCCAATCCAATCCATATTCTGATAATTAGCTTGTAGATCTGGGAACACTGCATCAGAAGGCGTCTTAACAATGGTACAAATGGAATCGATGGCAATATTACCATTTTCATCCCCTGGTATTTTGCCTTCGCCAAGTGCAAGGAGGGTGTGAGGAAATGCTGCTGATGTGATATTACGTCGCATATGAGCACGCATATTGGTGTGAAGTTTGAGAGTTACTTCCCTTAATTTTAAAAAATGCATTAAAATGGGAAAAAAATGATGGTAAATTATTTGTAAAATCGTAGACTCATCGTAGATGCGCGCTAATATCCAGAAGGGCTCGATATGAATCACGACTATAAGATACTCGGTTTTGGTTAAACTGCATCGCAAAATGTGGGAGTAGTTAGGAATCTAAATCGGAGTAGACAGACACACAACCTTTCTTTTATATATAAAGATTTTCGTCCTAAAAAACTTTGTATGGAGTGAATGGTTACCTCTATGGAAATATATACACACACATTATACATACATGTGTGTATAGATGAATATATAAATACATTTAAATATCTATATACACTTTTGGATGATCTTTCTGCTTCTTAGAGATAACTTTAGATGTTATTTTCGTCCTAAAAAACTTTGTGCGGAGTGAATGGTAACCTCTATGGAAATATATACACACACGTTACACATACATGTGTGCATAGATGAATATATAAATACATTTAAATATCTATATACACTTTTGGGCGATCTTTCTGCTTCTTAGAGATAACTTTAGATGTTATTTTCGTCCTAAAAAACTTTGTGCGGAGTGAATGGTTACCACTATGGAAATATATACACACACGTTATACATACATGTGTGCATAGATGAATATATACATTTAAATATCTATATACACTTTTGGGTGATCTTTCTGTTTCTTAGAGATAACTTTAGATCTTATATTCGTCCTAAATAACTTTGTATGGAGTGAATGGTTACCTCTATGGAAATATATACACACACATTATACATACATGTGTGTATAGATGAATATATAAATACATTTAAATATCTATATACACTTTTGGGCGATCTTTCTGTTTCTTAGAGATAACTTTAGATGTTATTTTCGTCCTAAATAACTTTGTATGAATTGAAAAAGTAAATGAATTGAAATTCTAAAAGAAAGGAATTTGTTTACATACATGTGTAAAATGGCAAATGTTTGTGCAGTTGTCCGATGGAACTGATGTATTATAATGAATAGTCCTTCTTGTGAATATTAATTTGATTAATATGAACTGAAAACCAGTGGTGTAGCATAGGTGATCTTCTAGCAAAAAGGATGACCTGTCTGAATGGGTCATCCCTGTCACACACACACAAACACGCACCCTCACACACACGCACACACACACACACACAGAGACACACACGCACACACACACACGTTATCTTACAATGTCTGTCAACAATTGACACTGTCGTATATATTAGCGTGTCTATGTGTCTAAAGAGGAAGTGGGAGTAATAGGCAGAGTAAAGGCTTCAAAGTGAAATGTTAAAATATTGAGTTTTCTCGAATTTTGTCTTAATTGGGGGTGAAATTGAAAGAAATTTTGTATGGCATGAACCATTTCATTTTCATTTCATTTCATTTGGGTTTGAGTCCATGCTCAGGCCAAGTCGAAGACTCCACCCTCGGAGTCTGGTGTGGTTGCCAGGTTGTATTCTCTGCTTAAATTTGACATGTGTAGGAGCGAGTTTGAGTCAGTTTGTGCTCGTTGTGTATATCCTGGGAGATGGGGTTCATCTCTAATGGTGCTTAAGTATCTATCCAGTTGCAATTTGAATGATTCCACACTGCATCCTGATAGATTTCTGACATGTACCGGAATGGAGTTGAACAGTTGTGCTCCTTGAACCAACAGACTTGATTCTCGCAGAGTTTTTGCTGCCTGGCCAGCCTTTTTGTTGATTGGTGGCAGCTGGCAGCGTCTTCCGTGGCGCAGTGAGTGGTAGGTTTTGATACCAAAGTTTGGCACCTTCTGCTCTATCATTTTCCAAATGTATATAATTCGGTATCGCTCAAATCTTCTTTCTATTGAGTACATCCTCAAGAACCAATGGAAGTTCTTTGAAAAATCATAGGTAAAGTCTAATTGAAGAAATTGTGTGAGGAGTAAATCATTATGTATTTATTTGTTTCTGTTTGCTGCTTTCTTTTTTTTTGAGTATTGTTGTAAGGTAGACTTGCAAAGAGAAAGGAGAAATTAGGGTGATAGCGTCAGTGAAACGGTTCGCTCCATTTGTGTGTGTTTGCGTTTGCGTGTGCTGTAAACCAGACTAAGAAAAGCATTTGACATACACACCAGAATGTGAGTTTTCTGTAAATTTTGCTTAATTGGAGTTTAAATTTTAAAAACTGGACCTGGCATGACCCGATGCATTCTACTCTTAAAAATGCTAGGTAAATTGTAATTGAAGAAACCCTATATTGTAGATTTCTATAAGTGACAAAGGGAGGCAGATAAAATCTGCCTTTTATAATAAGATATATATATATATATATATATATATATATAATATGTATTTATATATATACATATATATCATCATCATCATCATCATATATGTATTTATATATATATATATATATATCATCATCATCATATATGTATATATATATATATCATCATCGTCATATATGTATTTATATATATATATATATAATATATATATATATATATATCATCATCATCATCATATATGTATATTATATATATAATATATATGTATGTATATTATATATATATATATATATATATATATATATATATATATATATACACATACATTTATATATATATATATATATATTATATATATATATATATATAAAATATATATAATGTATGTATGAATGTGTGTATGTATATACTCTTTTACTCTTTTACTCTTTTACTTGTTTCAGCCATCCGGCTGAGGCCATGCTGGGGCACCGCCCTTGTTGCTACCCTCTCTAAGTCCAGTTTGCCGTGGCTGGCCACTGATCTAAGAGAGAGTTTGTAGCTGCTGCCCTTAGGTTACCCTCGTACCTTGCAGTGGGTTCATCTGGGATCCCGGAAAGCAACTTGTCTAGATGTTTTTTGAAAATGTCCACATCCGCATCATGCAGATCTCTTATATATATATATATATATATATATATATATACAATATATATGTATATGTATGAATGTGTGTATGTAAATATATATATGTATATGTATATATATATATACATATGTATATATATATATATATGTATGTATATATATGTATATATATATATGTATATGTATGAATGTGTGTATATATATATATATATATTTGTATGTGGCAGATGCTCAGGAGCAATAAACACTGAAAATGCTCAGAGCCCAACTTCCGCCACATTCCAGGGAGAAAAACTAGAAATAGTTGATAGCTTCCGTTACCTAGGCGACCAAGTCAGTAGCGGGGGCAGGTGTGCTGAAAGTGTAACTGCTAGAGTAAGAATAGCCTGGGCAAACTTCAGAGAGCTCTTATCTCTGCTCGTGACAAAAGGCCTCTTGCTCAGAATAAAAGGCAGACTGTATGACGCATTTGTATGAACAGCCATGCTACATGGCAGTGAAACATGGGCCGTGACTGCTGAGGATATGCGTAAGCTCGCAAGAACTGAAGCCAGTATGCTCCGATGGATGTGTAATGCCAGTGTTCATACTCGACAGAGTGTAAGTACCTTGAGAGAAAAGTTGGACCTAAGAAGCATCAGTTGTGGTGTGCAAGAGAGACGTTTGCACTGGTATGGTCATGTAGCGAGAATGGATGAAGATAGTTGTGTGAAAAAGTGCCACATCCTGGCGGTTGAGGGAACTTGTGGAAGAGGTAGACTCAGGATAACCTTGGACGAGGTGGTGAAGAACGACTTCGAACTTTAGGTCTCACCGAGGAAATGACCAGAGACCGAGACCTTTGGAAGTATGCTGTGCGTGGAAAGACCCTGCAGGACAAGTGAGACCATAACCCGTGGCCTCTACCTGGGATATAGCAAGCCCACTTATGCATACCGTTCCTTCTTGTGACACAAACCCTACTTGTGAAGACCTGTTGAGGCTAGTCATCATCATCATTTAGCGTCCGCTTTCCATGCTAGCATGGGTTGGACCTAGTGAAAATCGAAATCGAAATCTTTCAACATCAATGGAAATTGTAGCTGAGATACCAGTGCCGGTGGCATGTAAGTGAACCGTCTGAACGTGGCCGTTGCCAGCACCGCCCCGACTGGCCTCCGTGCCGCTGGCATGTAAAAAGCATCATCCGATCGTGGCCGTTGCCAACCTCGCCTGGCCCCCGTGCCGGTGGCTATAAAAGCACCCACTACACTCTCGGAGTGGTTGGCGTTAGGAAGGGCATCCAGCTGTAGAAACTCTACCAGATCAGACTGGGCCTGGTGCAGCCTCCTGGCTTCCCAGACCCCTGTTGAACCATCCAACCCATGCTAGCATGGAAAACGGACGTTAAACGATGATGATGATGATATACATATAATACTAAAACTCAAAGTTTGTCTGTTTCCCTGCCATTTGATTAAGATGATAAAGATTACAAATAAGATAGTCATTTCCTCCTTTAAGAAAAAAAAAATCAAGTTGAAAATGTCAACACTTTAAAGAGTTGTGTCAGCTACCATTGTCCGTCCCGTTTTCTTACGTTCTTTTGCCTTCCCTTTATCATTTATACAACTTTCAGAGTGCCATGGATTTGAAAGATAAAAAATTCTCACTATATTTTTATGAGATAATTTTGAATCACTGGTGTTTGATTTGTTTTTTTCTTAAAGGGGAAAATTACTAATTCTATTTAAAATAAAATATTAATCTTTATCATCTAAATCAAAAGGCAAAAAAACAGACAGAGAAACTATCTCTTTATAGCTGAAGATCAGTTGCAATGGGAGGAGTTGATTCTCATAAGAATAGAAAAACAAACAACAACAAATGGATTGTACCTTATAATGAAACTCTTTTAAGAACATTCAAATGCCACTGCAACATTGAAATTGATGCCTCAGTGAGGTTTGTTAACTGTTCAAGTAAACAATGATAATGAAATTAGTCAATATCTAATGGGTAGGTATATTGGACCCTCCTAAATGGTTGCATCCATTTTAGGATTTTCAATTCATAAAAGAGCACCTACAATAGTCGGACTGGAAATTCATCTACCAGATAAACAAAGAATATTGCTCAGAAATTATGAGGATATATATGGCTGTCAATAAATGACATAGAATAACATTGATAGAATTCTTTTAATTGTGCATTGATGATGACTTTAAAATATTGAAAGACATTTGAATGTTTTCAAAGAATAAACACTTGGTAGTGTTTATGTTGTCACACCAAAGGCAGGAGAACTATTATTTAAAAATTTTATTGCATGAGGTTCAAAATAGTATTTTTTTCCTTTCCCACTGTGCATTGACATTTTCAACTTGGAGTGGTTATGGACCCAACAGGTCACAGTGGGTACATCTATTATATATATAAGATTAAAAATTAAAAGCAGCTCTGACAATGTAAGCATTAAAGTCATACATAATGTATATGTTTTGTTTCTTCACCAGTTTGCTGCTGGGTAGTGTCCTGGGAAAATTCTTTAGATGACACTGAGGGTTAAAGAATACTGAATGTCCCACACAAGGTGAGACAACTTGCTTTCAGATGATTGAGGATAACAGATATTGATATCTTGCCATTATTGTGGTTCATCAGTACTAAGTACTTGGAACACTTCAGAATTAAATGAATTGCCAGTTTAGGACAAATATGCTAATAGCGTGGAGTTTATTTGCTCCAGACCGGTAATTCATTTCATTTCGAAGTGTTTCAAGCACATGGTACTGATGAGCCACAATAATGGTGAAATATCAACATCTATCATTCTCGATCCTCTTGAGGCGAGTTGTCTCCCTTGGTATGGGGCATTCAGTATTCTTTAACACTTGGCGTCATGCAGATCACTCTCCTGCAGCAAGTTCATGTATAAACAAAATACACTATGTATGTGCAACTGATAATATATATATATATATATAGACTTCTAAAAATTACACACACTACACACATATGTGTACATAGGTATGCTATGTAAACTATATCAATCACTCATAAGTGTGTAACATACATGCACCATGCTTTTGCTAATAATTTTAGATGCCTATGTAGTGATGAGCAAATATGAACATCCCCTTAGTACTTAGAGCAGAACATTAAGGATATGACAGTTGGAAAGAGATATGGCTGCACTGCACTAGTCAGGTATTCATTTCCATCGGAGTATACTGGCCCACAACCTTTTGACAAACTGACAAACACCATAGCTACTAGGCCAATATGCATGCATGGATATATGCACCCATCCATCCATCCATCCATCTATCCCTCCCTCCCTCCCTCATCCATCCATCCATTGCTGTAATATTGCACACAGAAAGAAATAAGCCAAGTATCATTTCAAAACAATTCACAAAACAAAAACAGAAAACACTCAATATGTATGTTTAAATACAGTTGTAAAATTTAAAACAACTTTAAAAGGAAAGATTACCCAAGCTGTGAACAACTTTGAATTTAATTCCAACAAAACTTTGTTGAAACTTTTAAAAATCATTGTCTATTTTGAAAAATGAATACAAATATCAATGAATAGACAAAATCATCATGGCTAAATGTATAAGTCTCCTTCAACCAAATTGTGCCTACAATCGTTATATATAATGGACCTACAATCTTAAAGATTTATTTGAAGTATTTATATACAATCTGATCCTAAAACGTTTGGTTTTATGCAAAGGCTAAAAACTTAGTGAAACTTGAAGCACTCAGAATTAGATTTTTCCCCAAAACATTTAAATGAACAAGTGAAATATATCATAAGATGCAACTCAATACATAACAGGCTGGCACTATAAAGCCAGCCTTGAAGATAATCATCCCTCTTCAACTGATGGACAGACAGAACAGTCAGCTAAATCTAGCTGTAAACAACACACAATTAGCTGAAATCCATTCCTATGCTGTACAAACTGAAGAACACCAAAAACTTGTGTTTACAAGTGATCTGGAATGATATGTTTCGACAGGTTCACAACCTTAATTTGAATGACAAGCCATAGAACATCTGTATAAGTAAAGAACCCAGTAAATTAGATTCAGTAAACAAAATAGTAAACAAATATCTGAAGATCATATAATACAGAGGTATGAAAGCAACATATGAAACCATTGATCTTTTGATATATATCACAGCTATTACATTACTAGCATATCGCAAAAAGCTGAAACCACACAATCAAGATTCAAACAGGAAGCATTAACTAGCATGGGCATGTATCTTAAAAATTAAAATTTCATTTCTGTGCAAAAGTATCTCACAGATCATTGTAGTTATGAAATGTAACACTGAGAACAACTTCACACATCAGGAAAAGCTCAGAAAAAAAACCAAAAAAACTAGAGAGGCATTTTGGTGATACAGGATTCAAAAGCCTAAACTCCAAACTGCACCATTTGAAACAACTCACACCGACAGCTGAAAGAGTAAAATATAAATCTACAACATATAATTGGCAAATGGTCAAATTATTTGCCAAATCCCAAATCAGTTTATCACAGCTTCAGTGTGAACAGCTCAATCTCTATATAAGATCAGGTTGAGAGCTACTGGAGATTTGTAGTGGAAACAAATGATAAATTCAACAAAAAGATGAATGGCTAAAAGAATTGGAGCAGGACTGCTACCAGCATGTCCAGCAAAAGCAATATGAATTAGGCAGGGATATGTCAAACAAAGAAACTGCTAGGTCCAGACTGCAGAACAGGTTACTGGCTGAAGAATTTCACCTTTTATTGACAAGTTCTCATACAATATGGAGAAATTATCAAGGGGACACAAGAACTGCCCCAATGATTATCAACTGCAACTACTCTCCTCATCCCCCAAAATAGCCAAACCACCCTTACTAAAAATTACTACCAAATAACATACCAGAACATCATGTACAAATTATACACGGGATGCCTCAATCTGTTCTTGTGAGATATGGGGAGACAAAACAGAATATATTTGTAGGAGCATTCTTAGTGTATCAGTTTGAAAGCCAGAAGATGAGTTGTTTGAAGGATGTGAGAATATACTTGTTAAATTAGCAAAGTAATTTCTTTTGTCCAGTTACAATTTTTGTACTTATTTTTATTGAATCTATATTCTATTACTATATTTACCATTTCAGTATGGTATGAATTGGAGTAGAGTTACCTCTTGCAAAATATTGAAATCCTCACCGAAATTAATAGGAAGAAGCATTTACCTATCATTAATATTTCTGTTGACTCACCACTCTTGAATTACCGCTTATTTATTTGTTTGTTTTAGTTTGTCTGATGAAAAGCGATCTGCTGCTCAGAGACTGTGTACTCTAATTGATTTGATCAACCAGGTATAGTATTATATGATATTGCACTTTGAATTCAGTTTCATTTCATTTACAAAAGCTATGACATTATTTAACTCTTTTGTTACCATATTTCTATTGAAATACACTGACTCTGTTCCAATGAATTTTAAAAATAACAAAAAAATTTATAAAATGACTTAGTCATTATTAAGTTGGACATTTAGAAGGAAGGTTCTAATTAAGATAACTTTAAAACAGGAATTGGTGTCATAGAAGCAGGAGTGGTCTCAGGCAAGTTGGTATCAAAGTGTGCATGTGTGTGTTTCCATTTGATTTTACCTGAAATCTTTTGAAAGTATTTGTTTTTTGCTGCAGTAATAATATTTAAAGTTATATCTTTTTTCTGATAATAATTTGAAATGGATGTCCCATAACCATTTTGGTTGTTTTGGACTCTTCCATAATCACATAAGTTATCTTGTTTGAATCTGTACTCTTCCATATTGGAACTCACCATAGCAAGGTAGTATAACAACTGCCAGTTATATTATGCCTGTGGTGAATTGTACTTTTCATGATAACAATGTGGTGATGGATGATTGTACTGTGCTTAACCCATTGAAAATCAGCCATTACACATAGTTCATAATCACAACTGGAGATGTTAGTGTGATACTGAATATCAAAGTACTATTCTTTTCTCCAGGTTCTAGATGGACTATAAACTGTAAATAATTATTACAGGTTGGCAGAGTTCCCTGTAACTACATGTAAAAGTTATTTACAGCTAAGTAGACTTAGTAAAAGTTGACTATAGATGCAATGCAGTTTTGGCAATAGAATATAAATATAAACTTGTCAGGTGGCTGTTAAAAATTCTATTGAGAACCATGTGTCTTGATAAAAGATACAATAACGAGATATCGACACAAACATTTTTAGTCTTTTCTATTTTAGAGATCTGAGCTGTTTGAATACTTTGTTTTAGCACAGCTATATAAAGAACATTTTCCCTATTTTCTATAGATATTCCTCTCTGTATAACTTATTTAAATCTTATCTTGAGACAATTAGTTGTCTAAACATTACTCTCTTGTTTCTGAAGTTTCTGTTTTGTGTTTAATTCTACATTTTTATATATATATATATATATATAATATATATATATATATATATATATGTATCATTTTATTTAAGTTTAATCCATTTAACATACACCATATGGGTATTCATATATACTGTCTGCTTTAGGTTATTGTTTCTGTTCTCATTGGATTCCAAATTGTAAAAAAATTCTTTTGTCCCGTTATGAGGCTTATCTTTAGAAAGAGTATGTTGCTTTACAGCAAATGATTATTACTTTATAGATGGTAGGAAACTTGTTAAAGGAGGTGGAGGTGTTATGAGCTGGTTGAGTAATTTCATTAAGGCTTTTTCATTGCTTGTTAATTTTTACTTTTTCAGTTTATATCTTATATTTTTCAATTAAGCTTTCCATTGCCGATAACTGTATTTAACTTGCACTACCTTCTTACTCGACAGTGTCTGTGTGCTGTTTCTTTTTATTAGTTCTTAGCCATACCAGTCTCTTTCAATTAGGCTTATGAAATGGAAGAAGACAAATGTTTCTAGAAATAATTTAGCTTGGTATACTCATAATGTTTCTTTTGTTATTGGAGTTTTAGTTTGGCTGCTACTACTATTTTGTTGGTAATTTATCATGACTTTAATTTCTTGTTTAGTAATCAATGACTTTGCTTCTGATAATGTATCTCTTTATACTAATCTTTTATCTTTTGCTTGTTTCAGTCATTAGACTGCAGCAATAGTGAGGCACCACATTGAATTTTAGTCAAATAAATCAGCTGCAGTTCTTGTTTTTTTTAAACCTGATACTTATTCTATTGGTCTCTTTAGTTGAATTGCTAAGTTACAGGGACATAAACACACCAACACCAGCTGGTGGGGAACAAACACAGACACAAAGATACACACACACATATATAAATATATATGTATACATACACACACAACAGGTTTCGTCTATTGAATTCACTCAAGGCTTTAGTCAGCCTGAGATTATAGAAGACACTTGTCCAAGGTGCCATGCAATGGTATTGAACCCAGAACCATATGGTTGAGAACCAAGCTTCTTACGACACACCTACCCCTACGCCAATCACTAGAAAATTCAGGAAAATAATAATAGGCTTATCTCGCAACTATTATATTTGTTCACCTGAATTGTTACTTTTCTCATCACTTTCAGTAGTTTGATTGACTGAATCACTCTCACTGTAGACATTAAATGTAAACTCTTCATCCGAAGAATAAATATCATCATCAATAATTTCCTTAACTGCAAAGACTCTTGCGCTTGCTCATTACACACTCATTTTATCACAAAATCGTTTTTTCTTCTCAATGAAAAGCAAAAGTGAACAACAGCTATTTGGCACCATTAACAATGTGTCATAAACACACTTGACTACAAAGCTGCAATGTGATCAGTAATCTGATTTTAGTGTTTTATCTTCTTTTTCTCTGTATTCTGTTCATTACTGTTTTAGCAGAAATCTGGCAGAGATGACATTTAAGCTATTTTCATTATAGTTATAACAGTTGTTGGGTTGATTTTGATGTTGATTCTAGATAGTAGTGGTGATAAACGTTGCTTTACACACCCACACACACATATACTAATTGTGATCCAAGAAAATATAGACCCACACAAATATTCACAACAAAGTTCACTGTGATTTAGTGACACTTGCACACACACACACACACATACATACATACCTACATACATACATACATACGTACGTACGTAGGTATGTATGTATGTACGTACGTACATACCAATGTATGTATGTACGTACGTACGTATGTATCATGACTATAGCTTGTCAACTTCTGAACTATATTTTGATTGTATCCAAGAATCCCAAGAGGTCTTTTGAGTAAAAAGAAAGTGTAGCTTTTAAATTGTTAAAATTTTTTTCTGAATTTCCTTGAGGGTAAAACAACAGGCTATATCCCTGAATTATATGTCAAGATTTACAATTTCCATAAGTGTGAAGTCCCTTAACCTGAGACACCATAGTGGATGTCCAAAGCAGGATTTCCATCTTTATACCAAATGTGCTAGACAGCTAAACTGCATAATTTTTTTTTTCTTTTTACTTTCTATATTCATCTAATAAATTGCTACTCAGATTAACTAATCTTGTAGGTTATTTCGTTTTTCTTTGCTCGATATAACATTATTACAATCTACCAATTGTTAAAATCCATGGGTTTTCCCTTTTATTTTAAAGATTATCATTTTTTATTATTCTAATGATTGAACTACTTAGTTGTCTCCCTTTAACAGTGAGATTGTTTTATGTTGATAACACCTAGAAGGTGCTTCTTTTCCTCTTTACCAAAGTGGATGGAGCTTTGGCCAGAATGAACTGATGTCGTCAAACGGTGTCCAACAATCATCAGGTACTTTGACCCTGAACCACAGCACCCTCCCAGTGGTGGGTCAGCAGAGGTTCAGCTTAGCTCCTCTCTCTTGCTCCATGATCAGCAAGAGGCTGTTACTGCTACCTCTCTCATCCCTTGCATAGCTACCCTTTGTTCCTTTTCTCTCATTCCAATGGCTGCAAACATCATCAGCAACAGCATCGAACACAGGAAAATGAAGTAACCTATGAGATTGTTTAATCAGATGAATGTAGAAAGAACAAAAAAAAAAAACAACAAACAAACAAAACACAGTTAGAACTTTCTAACACATAAAGATGGAAATCTTGCTACAGGCATCCTCTATTTGCACTGTGATGTCTCGGATTATGGGATTTCACATTTAGGGGCATTGTAATTAGATTTTTTAACATATTATTTTTCTCATATTTATTCTTGAATTGTCTTGTTATTTGGAAACAATCTGCATTTTTTTCCACCTTGTCCCTTTTAAAGTCTTCACTATCTTGTACACTTCAAAACAAAATACTTTTATTGGCTTTAGTTTCAAGCTTTGTGAATTTGTAATAATTTTATGTATTTTTCTGCTAGGGGAGTTTATATATGTATATATATATATATATATATATATATATATATATATATATAATTACTATAAACAGTAGGTTGTAATATTTCATAAAAAAGGAGAACTATAATAGTCACTAAATGTGACTAGGGTGTTAAGAAACATCTACATTGCTAGAAATACAACCTAAAATGCTCTAATTCACTAGTTAACACACATGAATGAAAACATACACTAACAGGGACCTGAATCATCTGAAAAATGCTGATCGAGAATTCTTAATGCTGATGTTAGTTTTGGCAGTTTCTATTGCCTCATCAGCTCGATCTGAGCTTTCTTCGGCTTGCTTCTCTATTAGCAAATATGCTTTCGTCATCCACATTAATTGATGATTTAGCGATTTGCTAATGTGTATACATAAAATTAATGTAAACAGTAGGTTGCAATGTTTCACCAAAAGAGGAGAATTATAATTGTTACTAAATGTGACTAGGGTATTAAGGAACATCTACATTGCTAGAAATATGAGCTAAAATGCTCTAATATTGTAGTTAATGCACATAAATGAAAACATATACACTAACAGGGACCTGAATTATCTGATTGTTTGGTGGCAGTGGGTTCAGGTTCTTCATCTAATTCAGAGTTAATGACAAGTTCTCTTGTGAATTTGCAAGCTTCCTTGACTATAGAATGTGACTTTTTGCTGCTTTTGTGTTAGCATACAAGCCGCAGCATCCAGTCCTGTACTAGATAAGTACCTCTTCATTGCTATTGTTCTACCTGCATTGTTCCTCTTCCCCCATTACTTCTAGATCGGTACAATAATGTTGTTGTTGTTGTTAAACAAATGTTGTCAACTTTACAGACTGTGGGTGATTCTATTTCGGACATGCTGCTTATAGAAACCATCTTGCATTCTCTTGGTTGGAATGCAGTAAAGTGGGATGCAATTTATAAAGAGAAACCATCTGTCCTCAAACAAATCAAAGTAAGATTTTAATTTTTCCCCTCCTCCTCCTTCTTCTTCTCCTTATTATTTTGATATTTGTATTCCTTACTGTCTTTCATTAAAGAATAATTTACTTTTATCATTTTGAAAGAAATTCACACAAAATTTGGAGAATAAGAACCATGTTTTGAATTATATCTTACTTATCTTATAGAATTTAATCCATAAAGCAATTACCATATCATCTCAAGATACAGGAGCGTCTAGTGACTTGCTTAATATTTTGAGGTGCAGAGTCACAAATTAAAATTCTTCTTGAATTATCTGGGTAATAGATAATTCAATAATCCATTTTTATTTATTTTTACTGAGAGTGGATAGCTGAAAGGATATTTGACCATAAATCTGCAATTATTTTATTTGTTGGTTTATTGTGAATACAGGTTTAATGTTTTCTCCAAATTCTACTTTTGTTTTATAAATATGATTAATAAATTAAATTTATTTCAAAATATAAAAAATTTTTTTAAAAAACACCCAAAAGGATTCTGACCTTTGAGTGAGAACAAAAGTCTTCCACAGGGTCAATGTGACTTTTTCATGTTTTTGTTCTGAAGAAATCTATCCTGTTATTTGTCTGCACTTTGTTGCCATCTTGGTAATGTGTATATGAAATGATTCATTACACATACTGATCCCCGATCCCCAACTTTCTCGCTGTCTGTGACTTTGAGATTGCAGTACCTTCAGGTTCTGTTTATGCAGGCTGTGGTACATTTGTGAATTTGATGGTGCAGTGCTTGAAATTACCCAGCATTAAACTGAATGTTGTTTCATATATTGCATTTAAGTCCCACTGCAAGCTTGTAACATTGTCAAAGTTCTTTATTACCTGTGATAATTTTGTATCATTGGTGTTGCTAGTGACAGTGGCTGTCTGAGGGACTATGGATATGTCTAAGAGAGCTACTACAAACATAATGGCCCTAAGGTAGTTCTCTGGAAGATGCTACTCAGAATTTGTGCTTCCTTAAAGAGGGCACCATTAGCTGACTTCTGATCCACCTTCTGAAAGGCCTTTGCGTATTCAAGATACATCACATTGAAATTTGAATGGTCGAGCAGCTTCTTCAAAACCTAGTCATACTGCTAAAAGAGGTGTGTGAGGCAGCTTCTTCCTGAACAGAAGCCCTACTAAGTATTGTTCAGTAAGTCATTTTCTTCTAAGAACGCTATCAGTTTCCTTCTCAGGATGTTTCATGATTTTACTGACATGTGAAGTCAGAGAGATAATCCTATATGTATGTGTATGCAAAATGGTAATATGAAAAGTATAAAATAATGAAGGTGATTAGACGCAATATAAAATCAAAAAGGAAAAATTCAGTTGTCATTAAGTGACTGAAGGTGCAGGGTGACTCCTATATTACTAGAAACAAGAGTCAAAGGCCCTTATAGCTACAAAAAGCACATTGTCTATATGTATATAAATATATATATATGTATACTCATCATCATCATCATCATCATCATCATCGTTTAACGTCCAGGGCGATTGACAGGAGCTAGCCATGTAGAAAATCTACCCAAGGCTGCTGCGTCTGTTTTGGCAGGGATTTTACAGCTAGATGCCCTTCCTAACAGCAACCACTCTGCAGAGTGGACTCAGTGCTTTTTATGTGACATTAGCACAGACAAAGTTAGTTTTGGCAAGATTTTTACAGTTGGATGCCCTTCCAGATGCCAACCACATTACAGTATGGTCTGGATGCTATTAAAGTGGCACCAGCACTGGCAGGGTAACCAAGTAACTCACAAGACAAGGAATTATGAGAGGGGCAGGGCATTTGTGTCAGAGGATGAAAGTTAGAGTGTGACGAAGAGACAGAAGCAGGTGTCTTGCCGCAACAGAGGGGGCATTAGGGGAGGTGATCTAGTATCAAATGATGAAAAGTTAGAGTGTAACAGAGAAATAGAGAGGCAGAAATAGGTGCCTTGTTATAGAGGTACATAGTTACCCAGTGAGAGAGAGCTACAGAAAGAGGTCAGAATCAAGTGTGCTGATATAAAGATGTTATTTAGTTACCTAGTCAGAGGAGAAACAAGAGAAGGGGAGAGAGAGAGAGAGCAGGAAACAGCAAAAATGTAAGAGAGAGCAGAAGAGAGATGGTGTAGTGCTAGGGTATATTCACAAGTAACAAATAGTATAGAACCTGGTTAGAAAAATAAGGAGTGGGTGTGGGTGGTGGTGATGCTGGCAGGGAGCGGGGAACAGTGATACAGTGAGCATAGCAGTAAGGGCAAGAAAGGGGATTGGAAAACAATTATAATGTATAAGGAGGAAATCTGAGGAAGAGAAAGATGCAATTAGAAGAGGAGTCGTAGTTTGATTTCTTAGAGTGGGTGAAAAGTGTCTTGTTACATGTGGGTGAGACACAACTCTTCAAGCACTCAGTTTTGTGAACAGGTCTTCCCTAGGACCTTCACAGCGCCAAACATTTCAGTTTACTATCATTTCCTCCATGAGCCCTAATATCCTAAGATCCGTCCTCACCACTTCATCCTATGTCTTCCTTGGTCTCCCTCTTCCACAGGTACCATCCACTTTCAGTGACAGGCACTTCTGTATGCAGCTATCTTCACTCATACACATCACATTTCCAAACCAACACAGTCTCCACTCCTGCATACCACATTTAATCCCTCTTATGCCTAACTTTTATATATCTTATATATATATATATATATATATATATGTATGTATGTGTGTGTGTGTGCATATATATATATATATATATATATATGTATACTCTTTTACTCTTTGACTTGTTTCAGTCATTTGACTGTGGCCATGCTGGAGCACTGCCTTTAGTCGAGCAAATCAACCCTCAGAACTTATTCTTTGTAAGCCTAGTACTTATTCTATCGGTCTCTTTGCCGAACTGCTAAGTTACAGGAACGTAAACACACCATCATTGGTTGTCAAGCAATGTTGGGAGGACAAACAAAGACACACAAACATATATGCACATATATATATACATATATATATATATATATATAATGGTAAATGTTTTTGATTTTCACTCTCGATAAATTCTTCCCTTTTTTTGTGCCCCTAGCACTTGGCATCCTTATTTAGGAGCCCTTAATTATGTTTCTATATGAATATTTTTCTGTATGAATAATATTTTGTCTAATGACTAATTCGTCTTTTGTGCTGGGCCACTGGTAGTAATCTATATTATTACCCTTTATTTATATTCGCATATTACTTGATGGATTTATTCGTAAAATTGTTTTCCGGCATGCCCTATATCACCGGGTGATTTTGCATCTGTGCAGAGATTTGAAAAGTTAAAGATCTGCAAGTTGTTGAGATCAACACATGGTCTAACGCGCTGCACGTCTCGATTTAACTTAGGTGTCTCGCTGATGAAACCGACCTTAGCATACATATTCTGTTTGTTTTGCTAGAAAGAGGTAGAAACTGATCAGTCCGAGATGTATCGTTAATGGTAAATGTTTTTGATTTTCACTCTCGATAAATTCATCCCTTTTTTTTGTGCCCCTAGTACTTGGCATCCTTATTTAGGAGCCCTTAATTATGTTTCTATATGAATAATATTTTTCTGTATGAATAATGTTTTAATTCGTCTTTTGTGCTGGGCCACTGGTAGTAATCTATATTATTACCCTTTATTTATATTCATATATATATATATATATATATATTCGCTAACCTGCGTGATCCTTCCTCCTAGAAAATCTTTTTTAAAAATGCCTCGGTATGAAGATATTTCGTTCGTCCTCCGCCATTACCGTACTGTCCTGTCTTCAATCAAAACTTCCGTCTTTCCAACCCACTTCCGGTGAAATTATCACCTCGTGCTTCCCTGCTTCTCTCTCATTCACCCTTTCTTGACCACACAGCGATGATCACAGCAAGCAAGCTAAGAATTCTCATTTCATTTCATTTCTTCCGCTAACCCTTAAATGTTCGAATCTATTCACTAATTCTGCTTGTTCTTAAAATATAACCCTTTAATTTGTCTAACCCCCTCGGTACCAAGTTAAGTCTTTATCACTACTGTCCCCAATCAAAATCTTCGCCGCCCGCCATTCGCGGTTAGCCCGCCCTACCCACCCCCACCACCCATACCGGAGAACACTCTGTTTACACCATCCTCACCGGATATCCCCTCTACCACCGTCACCACTACGTGTGTCTGTTCCTCCTACCCCTCCCCCTCAATATACTCCCTCACTGTATTTACCCCTGCCTCTCTCCCTGTAGACAGAAGTAGCTAGCGCCGCAGCTCATCAAACGTCCCACTTAACCTGTTATCCTATGTTCCTCCTGTTTTGAAATGTGTCACTGCCTCAACCGGCTATCTCCTTCCAGCCCCCTCCCCCACTCGTGATATCCTACGTTTTTACTTCCTACTTTTCATTCTGTCTAGAACCTGCCACCAACCCTACCTGTCATCGTTTCTCTTTACCCCAAACCTTCCCCACTGGTGCTCCCCTATATTACATGCACCCCCCCACTTTCTCTCCCTCTCTTCTCTCTGCCGGAAACCTCCCCCTGCCGCAATGCAACGAAAAAAAGGCAATAACCGATCGTGGCCGATGCCAGACCCCTCTGGCACCTGTGCAGGTGGCACGTAAAAAGCACCCACTACACTCGCGGAGTGGTTGGCATTAGGAAGGGCATCCAGCTGTAGAAACACTGCCAGACCAGACTGGAGCCTGGGGCAGTCCCTAGCTCCCCAGACCCCGGTCGAAACCGTCCAACCCGTGCTAGCGCGGAAAACGGACGTTAAACGATGATGATGATGATGATGATGATATGTATATATATATATACAAATTGAGATAGGGGTTGTAAATGCAACCCTCCATGGGATAACATATATCCAATATACTGCCAGTGAAGTACCCAACAAAGTTAATACATAAATGTTAAGAATTGCGATGCAATTAATTCATTTACTGTATTATATGGGCAAAGGTAAAGTGTTTTACAACAAATTCATAATACAAAATAAGAAAATGGAGAAATACATCCAAATCAAATATCAACTACCAGATAATACCCAATCACATACTTTATTAAACCACCACATAAGAAACTTTTAGGTCAAACATAATAATATATGACAAAACAGTGTACATAGAGGAGTGTGCATAAAGGAGTAATATGATACAATAAGTACAATATGTATAAGAGAATATAAATATAAATAAATATAAATAAAAATATAAACTACATCTTACAGCTGTTTCGGTCCTGCAGATAAGTATGTCTCATATTACTTATATTAGCCATGTGTGGTAGGTCAATATGTAGTTATAAATGAAACATTTACAAAAATATCCTAAGGCCTCTTCGGAGATTATGAAATACAAACTAAATTACATATACACTTACATAAGTATGGGTACATACCCATAATAAATCATATACATATACATATGAGTGCATATACTCATATCATCATCGTCGTTTAGCGTCCGTTTTCCATGCTAGCATGGGTTGGACGGTTCTACTGGGGTCTGTGAAGCCAGAAGGCTTCATCAGGCCCAGTCAAATCTGGCAGTGTTTCTACGGCTGGATGCCCTTCCTAATGCCAACCACTCCGTGAGTGTAGTGGGTGCTTTTTACATGCCACCCGCACAGGTGCCAGACAGAGCTGGCAAAC
Source organism: Octopus sinensis (assembly GCF_006345805.1). Classification (NCBI taxonomy): domain Eukaryota; kingdom Metazoa; phylum Mollusca; class Cephalopoda; order Octopoda; family Octopodidae; genus Octopus; species Octopus sinensis. The sequence goes on along the minus strand of NC_042998.1, from coordinate 156,383,932 downwards.
GGCCACGAACGGATGGTGCTTTTTATGTGCCACCGGCACAAGGGCCAGGCGAGGCTGGCAACGGACACGAAACGGGGCGGTGCTGGCAACGGTCGCGAAACGGAAGGTTCTCTTACATGCCACCAGCACTGGTAACACATCTGCAATTTCCATTGATCGATTTCCATTCTGATCCTCACTTGCCTCAACGGGTCTTCACAAGTAGAGTTTCGACATGCCACCGGCACTGGTAACACATCTGCAATTTCCATTGATCGATTTCCATTCTGATCCTCACTTGCCTCAACGGGTCTTCACAAGTAGAGTTTTGACATGCCACCGGCACTGGTAACACATCTGCAATTTCCATTGATCGATTTCCATTCTGATCCTCACTTGCCTCAACAGGTCTTCACAAGTAGAGTTTTGTGTCCCAAGAAGGGAAGGTATGCATACGTAGGCTGGCTCCATCCCAAGTAGAAGGCCACGGGTTATGGACTCACTTGTCCTGCCGGGTCTTCTCGCGCACAGCACACTTCCAGAGGACTCGGTCTCTAGTCATTTCCTCAGTGAGACCTAAAGTTCGAAGGTCGTGCTTCACCAACTCGTCCAAGGTTTTCCTGGGTCTGCCTCTTCCACAGGTTCCCTCAACCGCTAGGGGTGTGGCACTTTTTCACACAACTATCTTCATCCATTCTCGCCACATGACCATACCAGCGCAATCGTCTCTCTTGCACACCACAACTGATGCTTCTTAGGTCCAGCTTTTCTCTCAAGGTACTTACACTCTGTCGATTATGAACACTGACATTACACATCCATCGGAGCATACTGGCTTCATTTCTTGCGAGCTTACGCATATCCTCAGCAGTCACGGCCCATGTTTCACTGTCATGTAGCATGGCTGTTCGTACATACGCATCATACAGTCTGCCTTTCACTCTGTGCGAGAGGCCTTTTGTCACCAGCAGAGGTAAGAGCTCTCTGAACTTTGCCCAAGCTATTCTTACTCTAGCAGTTACACTTTCAGCACACCCGCCCCCGCTACTGACTTGGTCACCTAGGTAACGGAAACTATCAACTATTTCTAGTTTTTCTCCCTGGAAAGTGACGGAAGTTGGTCTCAGAGCATTTTCAGTGTTTATTGTTCCTGAGCATCTGCCACATACAAAAACCATCTTCCTAGTTAGCCTTCCTTTGACATTGCTGCACCTCTTATGTGTCCATAGCTTACACTTGGTGCATCTTATAGAGTTTCTACCTACACCTTTTCTACAGATCGAGCAGGGCCATCTACCTGAAGGCGTTGTGATTTGTCTACCTTCCTACTGATTACGACTTTGGTTTTAGCTAGATTGACTCTGAGGCCCTTCGATTCTAATCCTTGTTTCCACACCTGAAACTTCTCCTCCAGTTCTGATAGCGACTCAGCAATTAGAGCAAGGTCATCAGCATAGAGGAGCTCCCAAGGGCATCTTGTCTTGAATTCCTCCGTTATTGCCTGGAGGACTATGATAAATAGGAGGGGGCTGAGTACTGAGCCTTGGTGGACCCCTACCTCTACCCGGAATTCTTCACTGTACTCGTTTCCAACCCTCACCCTACTAGCAGCGTCCCTATACATGGCCCGCACAGCTCTCACTAACCATTCATCTATCCCTAGTTTCCTCATTGCCCACCAGATAAGGGATCGGGGGACCCTGTCGAAGGCTTTCTCCATGTCAACAAAAGCCAGGTACAGAGGCTTATCTTTGGCTAGGTATTTCTCCTGCAGCTGCCTTACCAGGAATATAGCATCAGTAGTACTTTTCCCTGGCACAAACCCAAACTGCATCTCATCTAAACTAACTCTCTCTCTAATTAGTTGGGCTATGACCCTCTCCGTAACCTTCATCACCTGATCCAACAGCTTGATACCTCTGTAGTTATTTGTATCTAGGGCGTCACCTTTACCTTTGTAGCAGTTGACTATTATGCTGCTACACCAGTCATTGGGTATGCCTCCTTTGTGTATCTGTTGGGTCCCTCTGTTGGGTCAACATTCGGCAGACTCTCTTTATCCCATTCATTTTCTTTATTCAGCAAACTTTCATAGTGGCATCTCCAAACCTCTCTCTTTGCATCCTCATTTAGCGCAAGTGAACCATCTTCCATGCGAACACACTTCTCTCCTACCACATCACGATTCTCTCTCACACACTGTCTTGCAACGCAAAACACCTCAAGTCTTTGGTCCTCACGGCGCAGAACATTGGCAAATTTTTTCTTATCTGCTTCCCCTCTGGCTAAATAAACTTGTCTCTTAGCTTCTCTTTTGGCAGTCTGATACAATTCCCTGCTACCCCCATTTTTCCAGACCTTCCAAGCCTGTCTCTTTTCTCTAATAGCCCTGTCTACAATATTGTTCCACCACCACGTTATTCTAGGTCGAGAGGGGACTTTGCACCAGCCACAGATCTGGTCAGTGGCTCTCAGCAGGTTGTCCCTTAGAAACGTCCATCTGTCTTCTACCCCCTGTGATGCTCTATCCCCTTCTACTTCGTCAGAGGCTTCGAGTAATATGTCTCTAAATCTCTGTCCATTTGCAGGATCTTTAAGCTTCCAGATCCTTCTTCTCCATATTGGTCGTCTTCTGGTTGTCCTCCTAGTCCTGATCCTAAAGTCACTAACTACCAGTCTATGTTGTGGGGTACATTCTTCACCTGGGAAGGTTTTGGCATTTATAAGCAGCCATCTCTCCCTTTGCCTTGCAAGGATGTAGTCAATTTGGCTGGTATGTTGGCCCGATCGGTAAGTGACTAGGTGGCTGGTAGATTTCCTGAAGTCAGTGTTGCAAATCATAAGATTATTTGCATCGCAGAACTCCAGCAGCCTGGTTCCCTCCTCGTTTCGGGAGCCATAGCCATAGCCTCCATGTACGCCATGGAAGCCCCCAGCATGTCATCCAACGTGACCATTGAAGTCACCAGCCACAAAGATAAGGTCTCTGTCGTTCGTCAACGAGGTAGTCTGCAGTAGAGTGTCATAGAATCGGTCTTTCTGTCCATCGGGTAGCCCCGACTGAGGAGCATAGGCTGATATAATGGTTGCTAAACTATGATGAAGCACTAATCTAATCTTAAGTATTCTGTCACATACTCTGATTACCTCAATTACTTTATCTACCCATTTCACAGCGATAAGTATACCCACGCCACCAACCCCGTCAGTGTTCCCTGCCCAGAAAATCTTGTACCTGCGTTCCTTGCCTGTGAGGAACATAGCTGATCCTCCTCTCCACCTTATTTCTTGCATGCAACATATATCCACACATCTCCGTTCAAGCATCTCGACTATCTCACCAGACCTACCTTTCAGAGTGCCAACCCTGAGGTTGTGGGAGGCATGCGCTCTAGAGACCCTGGGACGGTAGACAGTAGCTTCGTGTACCTGAAAAGAAAGCTCGCATTTGGCAGAATTCATGTGCAAGAAATGAAGTAGTAAAGTAGCCTTCAGTACAACCTGCATAACACTAGCCTTTCATATTTTGCACTGTATGAACATTACCTTACATAGGTCGAGACTAGGGGTAGGGATGGTGAGAGCATTTGCAGTCTTCATGGGAAGCAACCCCGGAATGGCAAAGAATAGGAACTTCCGGCATGTGTGGTGGGGGTGGGAGGGCGGGTGCACCGTAGGTTAGTAAGGTTCTGTTAATCGGAGCTAGCAAATGGGTTTGAAAAATCAGAGGGAATAATCATTATTGATAGCTAGTATAACATCGTAGCTTAGTAAGGTTCTGAGCTAGCAAACGGGTTAGAAAAATCAGAGGGAATAATCATTATTGATAGCTAGTATAACATCGTAGCTTAGTAAGGTTCGGAGCTAGCAAACGGGTTAGAAAAATCAGAGGGAATAATCATTATTGATAGCTAGTATAACATCGTAGCTTAGTAAGGTTCTGAGCTAGTAAACGGGTTAGAAAAATCAGAGGGAAT
>NC_042998.1:156372476-156374976 GCF_006345805.1 Octopus sinensis | reverse complement strand
CTTATACCCTCTCTATCTGCGCCTGGTCCTATGTCCCTATCTCTATCGGCGCTGCTGCTCTCACTCTCTCATGACAGCTCTCAGATCCCTTACTCTATCTTTCTCACTACTTTCCTCTTCTTCAAGGGGTGTCTAGAACGACCTCCAATCGACCGCACAAGGCCAAAGGTCCCTCCAAAAGCCATTACTCTTCCAGTAAACAAAGGGCTGTCGCTTCCTACTCCAGACCTGCCGGCGCCACTCCCACAAAGTGGGTCAAGAAATACTGCACTAGCCAAACCATAACACTACCCCCTACCTAAGCTTTGTCGACCCGACAAAAGCATAACAAACCCGCACCTCCGAGGGCGAGCTCCAGCAGATGTTCCAGGAACTGGAGGTCCCCTTGGGTGGTTTCTCCTCCGGGGGTCTCACCTCCCACGGCCACCACTTCACCACCGGCCACAGGTTGGCACCTTCCCTCTGCGACTTGGGTAACACCTCTGCCAAGGCCGCCAGGCTTCCTACTAGCCGCCTAGAATAGGCGCACCGTCCGAGGAAGTTCCTCAAATCCCTCACACAGGCAGGGTCCGGCCAATCCTTCACAGTGGCTACCTTCCTCAGGGCTCTATACCCCACGTAGAATCTCGCTGTGCCGTCTCCATTCCGCGCAATTATCGCCGACGACCAGGGACCATTCCGCTTTTCCACTGTTCCCTGTCGCCAATATTTCCTCTTTCGCTGCCGTACTGGGACTTTCCTCCGGCCTCGCTGCTTCCTCAAGCGACGACCACCTTGGTTGATGAGGCACTCCGCCATGTTCGTGTGACCAACATCCGACACCCCTCGCGACCAACGTCCTGCGCTTTTCACCAACATCCGAGTGCCAACCAAGCACCAGCGACTCCTTGAGGACCGCCTCCGCAACTGCATCGGTGGGCCACCATCTCCTTCGACTGCGTCGCCGTATCGGCAGAATTGGCCCCACCACTGGTTCGCCATCTGGCACGACTCCTCGATTTGCCCTCTACAAATCGCCTGTCCCACTTCCAAAAGATTGGCTGACCCAGCCAGCGCTCTGCCAGCTTCTGCTTCTACTAGGGTCCACCTGACCCTCAATTGAGCTTTTACTATGCACTGCCTGTCGGGCTCCACCGGCCCCAAGCAGCCATCAACCACACAGCTCACCCAACACTGAAGCAGTCTTCCTGGTCTTGGTAGACCCACCACCATTCGCAACCATCTCGCCTCGTCAACGGGCTTGGTCCTTTTCCTCTCCAGCTTCTGCACCGAAGACCTCACAACACGCACGCTCGGCCGCCTGTCCATCTACGCCTGTGACCTCTCCACAGTGTGAACCATACAGTCCTTCTGAGCCCCGAGAGACAGGGGCCCAGATACCAAAGGACTCGCACATGGCATAACAGCTGCCGCGACCATTACACACAGAGCCGGAACCTCGGACTTAGCAACATCCGCACCAGACTTCCCCAGCTCTTCGTCCTGAGCTCCGAGAGACAGGGGTCGAGATGCCAAGGGCTCCAGACACAGAACAACAGCATCAGCCATAACACGTTCAACAGACCTTTTGGTTTCCTCAACCTCTATGGGTTCTAAATCACAAGATTTCTTGGGTACAGCATCACAAATTTCGGCAACCAACCCAGGTTCCGCAACACTTCCTTCAGGTCCAGCGTCACAAATTTCAGCAACCAACCCAGGTTCCGCAACACTTCCTTCACTTGACGCTTCATTTGACGGGCAATCTCTGCCCACAGGACCGTCGCTATCCCCGGTCCAACACCGATCCTCCAATGCTGACCCATCCGCGACCTCAAGCTCCTGCCGATCTGCCCACAGGCCCTGTCGCCTCCTGTCCATCCTTTCCAAGAATGTGTCTGTCTGTGCCATCTGGGCCCTCAACATCACTATAATCAGGGCAAGCGAAATCTCCTCGTCTCCGGTCTGACAACCAGACGAATCCTTAGTGAAAAAGCCGATCGAGCGCAGCAGTCAAAAAAATCCCACTTCTGACACCAATTGTTACGGAATCACCCGTCGCCGCTCGCCCGAACGGGCAAGTTCGCCACGGAACCAAGAGAGAGGAGAGATACAACAACAGCAGCAGCAGCACAGAGGCAATCGAGAGAGACAAAGAGGCAAGGCACAACTGGCTTACATTTAACACTCGTTTATATGACAATCAATTGTTACACATCAAATACATTTCAGATACATTTAAAAGAGGACATGCACGTGACAACTCAATACATCATACGGGTATACCACAGATCAAAGCATTTAAAGGAAACAACAAATCAATACAGGTCAATGCATCAGCATTTCAAAGGTACATGTCCGAAGACACAGTTCTTTTTCAAATCACATCAACAGATAACGTTCACAGTTCTTTAAAGTCTTTTTCTACTTTCTTTTGTAAAATGTATCAACACAATTCTGAACATAAATACCACAACTTGATAATCGACACCTCAACAAGTCCTTTACTCAATTCACAATG
>NC_042998.1:156362476-156364976 GCF_006345805.1 Octopus sinensis | reverse complement strand
AAGAATCCAGCCAGCCAGCCGTCTACATTTCATTGTCAGTTTAGCAACATGTACATGAAAGGTCGCGTCATCACTCATGTGAATACCCAGGTCACGCACTGATTGTGCCTCTGGGATTGCAATCCCTCCGGGTCCAGTGTATTCATTGGGTATTGCATTCAGTTTTGCATGCTGATAGTATAAAGCTTGAAACTTTCCAGCATTGAACTGCATGCTATTCTTTTCAGCCCACTTGTATATTTCGTCCAGCTCACATTGCAGGTGAAAAGGATGAAAGGCAAAGTCGACCTTGGCAGAATTTGAACTCAGAATCTAACGGCAGATGGAATACCACTAAGCATTTCGCCCAGCATGCTAACGATTCTGCCAGCTTGCCACATATGTATATATGTATATATATATATATATATATGTATATGTATATATGTATGTATATATGTATGTATATATGTATGTATATATGTATATATATGTATATATATGTATAAAACAAACCCTAAAGCCTTCTTTAAATTTGCGAAAGAAACCACCTCGGTACACTGCAAGATTGGCCCACTCTTTGATAAAAAGGGCTCTCTAACTGAGGACCCCCAAGGGATAAGTGAAATACTAAAGGAACAGTATAAAAGTGTGTTCACATCCCCTCTGGGGCACATGCAAATCACCAAACCAGAAGTTTTCTTTGATGCCACACACTCCAAAACCAAACAACAACCATCGACCACATAGACATAACAGAGAGGGATGTAATATCTGCCATAGAAGAAATGAGAATAAACTCAGCTGCTGGACCAGATGGATTCCCAGCAGTCCTCCTAAAAACATGCAGGCATGCCCTAGCGGACCACTGAAGAAGCTCTTCAGTGGTTCCTGGCTAACGGTAAACCTGCCCAGGGCGCTAAAAGAAGGCACCATATGCCCTATCCACAAAGGAGGGAGTAGAGCAGAGGCCCAAAAACTACAGGCCAGTCTCCCTGACGTCACACATAAGTAAGGTCATAGAACGAATCATCAGAAAAAAACTGATCACGTTCCTCGAAGAAACTAACCGTCTCACTGACACACAGCATGGCTTTCGCCCAGGAAGAAGCTGCCTTACGCAGCTGTTACAACACTACGACTGGGTACTGAAACAACTACTGGATCGCTCACAGGTGGATGTGGTATATCTCGACTTTGCGAAGGCCTTTGACAAAGTCGACCATGGAGTGATATGTCACAAATTACTCAGACTCGGCATAACAGTAGGAAAAGTAGGTGAGTGGATACATGACTTCCTGAAGGACAGAAGCCAGATGGTTGCAGCCAATGGAGCCCTCTCGGGAAAGACACCAATAGCAAGCGGGGTGCCACAGGGCACAGTCTTGGGACCTTTGCTGTTTTTGGTGGCGCTCTCTGACATGCCCTTGGTATAGCAAAAACAACATCCCTCACTAGCTATGCTGATGACACAAAGGTAGCACAGGCAATCAAAAACCCAGCTGATGCTGACCTTTTACAACAAGATCTGGATGCCATATACAAATGGGCTGAAGAACAACATGCAATTTAATGCTGGTAAATTTCAAGCCTTACAATATCAAGCTGTTAAACACATATACATTACAACACAACTATACTGGTCCAGGAGGGATCGAAATCCCAGTATGAAATCAATACGGGACCTGGGGATAGACATGAGTGACGATGCATCTTTTTCTTCACACATCGCGAAGGTGGCGACAATGTGCAGACGACTCACTGGCTGGATCCTGAGGACATTCCGGACAAGAGACTGCGAGACCATGTTGACACTATGGAGGACATTTGTCCTAAGCCGCTGGACTACTGCTCCCAACTGTGGTCACCGCAATAGTGTCAAACTAACCACAGAGCTTGAGACAATCCAAAGACATTTCACCAAGAGGATTTCCACCATGAAAGAAAAGAACTATTGGGAGAGGCTTAGGGAACTCAATTGTACTCCTAGGAACGAAGACGAGAGAGATATGCAGTCATATAATATGGAAAATCTTGGAGGGACTAGCACCAAATTTTGGAATTGAGAGCTGTTCCAATCCCCGTACAGGACGTCACTGTGTGGTGCCAAAGGTCCCGTCTTCCACATCCAGGGTAAGGAGCAGATACTGTAATAGCCTGGGGTTCAGGGGCCCTCAGCTGTTTCAAAACAAACTGCCAAGAAAACTAAGAGATCTACATGATGCGGATGTGGACATTTTCAAAAAACATCTAGACAAGCTGCTTTCCGGGATCCCAGATGAACCCACTGCAAGGTACGAAGGTAACCTAAGGGCAGCAGCTACAAACTCTCTCTTAGATCAGTGGCCAGCCACGGCAAACTGGACTTAGAGAGGGTAGCAACAAGGGCGGTGCCCCAGCATGTCCTCAGCCGGATGGCTGAAACAAGTAAAAGAGTAAAAGAGTATATATGTATATATATATATATGTATGTATATATATACATATACGTATATATATGTATATATATATATGTATATAT
>NC_042998.1:156353379-156362376 GCF_006345805.1 Octopus sinensis | reverse complement strand
TGTCGTGAGGTAGGTTCATCTGGGACTCCCAACAAGAAGAGATCTAGTTTAGTTTTAAGAACCCACATCCACACCATGTAAGTCTCTCAGGCATTTAGGGAGGATGTTAAGAGAGTTGGTCCTCTGAACCCAAGCTGTTGCAGTATCTGGACCTGTATTTTGATGGTGATGTTGGAATCCTTGGCACCCACGCAGCGGCGCCCCGTTCTGCGGTTGGAGTAACTTTGAATGCCAAAGTTGGGACAAGACCCTCCAGGATTTTCCAGATGTATATCACTGCATATCTCTCCTCCCGCCTCCGCTCTAGGGAGAAGAGGTTTAATACCTTCAGTCTTTCCCAGTAGCTGACATTTTGCATGGAGACAATTTCTTTGTGTAGCTTCTCTGAATTGCTTCGAGTTCTGCTGTTTGTTTTATATGTGGGTGACCAAAGTTGGGAGCAGTAGTCCAAGCGGCTGAGGACGAATGTTTTCCATAGGACCATCAGTGTCTCCTTCTCTCTTGTTCTGAAAGTTCGGAGAATCCATCCAGCTAGCCGTCTGCATTTTATCACCAGATTAGCAATATGTATTTGGAAAGATGCATTATTGCTCATGTCAATGCCCAGGTCACGCACTGATTTGACTCAGGGATTGCAATTCTTCCTGGGCCAGTGTATCCAGTCTTCACGTCATTTACCTTTGTGTGCCAATAGCGCAGGGCCTGGAATTACCTGCATTAAACTGCATGTTGTTGTCCTCAGCCCACCTGTATATTGTGTCCAGCTCATGTTGCAGATGCGCAATATTTTCAGGGTTTTGTATTGCGTGGGAGACTTTTGTGTCATCTGCATAGCTAGCAAGGGTGGTCATCGTAGCAACTGAAGGCATGTCTGAAAGGGCCACTATGAACATCAGTGGCCCCAAGACAGTGCCCTGTGGGACACCGCTTGTTATTTGCGTTTCCTTGGAGGTGGCTGAATTGCTCACAACTCCTGTTTTCTGTCTTTTAGGAAGTTTGTGCAGCCACTCTCCAAGTTCCCGCCTATGCGGAGACCACGCAGTTTGTGACAGATCATACCATGGTCGACTTTATCAAAGGCTTTTGCAAAGTCAAGATATATTACATCCACATTTGAGCCATTTAGTAGCTGTTTCAACACCCAGTCATAGTGTTGCAGGAGCTGTGTTAGGCAGCCTCTACCTGGTCGAAATCCATGCTGGGTATCAGACAGTAAGTCATTTCTTCAAGGAACATGATTAGTTTCTTACGGACTATTCGTTCCATGACTTTGCTGATGTGTGAGGTCAGAGAGATAGGCCTATAATTTTTAGCATCTGCTCTGTTACCTCCCTTAATGTAGGGCAATTATTACCCCCTCTTTCAATTTGACTGGGAGCTTACCACTGCAAGAAAGCTCTGAAAAAGAAGCTGTAGCGGTTTTGCAAGGGCTCGTTTGCACGATTTGAGAAGGATCGCTGGGAATCCATCAGGTCCAGCAGCTGAGTTTGTGTCAATCTCATCTATGGCTAGTGTGATATCATCATCTTCGATGTTGATGTACTCAATTTTTGTCTCTTTGGCCGCAGGTTAAGTGGCAAAGAATTCTGCTGGGTTGTTTACTTGCCTGTGTCCTAGAGGTGTAGTGAACACACTTTGGAACTGTTCGTTCAGTATTTCACTTATCCTCGTGGGATTTCCTGTGAGAGAGCCATCTTTTTGGAAGAGAGGTCCTATTCTCTGGTGCACTGTGGCTGTCTCTTTGGCAAACTTAAAGAAAGCTTTAGGGTTTGATTTTATATTTTCTATTACCCAAGCTTCTTTATCTCTCTCTCTCCTTTTCATGGGACTGATGTAGACTTTTCTCGTTTCCATTAGCATTCTTTCGAGCCGAGACTTCTCACCACTTTTGGTGTGCTTGCTCAGGCGGTTTGCAATCCTTGTCCGTCGTCTCATAAGAATCCTCCTTTCTCTAGGGATCCTGTTTTTGTTCTTGTGTGTGCTGGCCCTGCACACTTGGGACATATTTGTCACATATGGCTTGTATTATGGACATGAAGTGTTTGTGTTTCATGTTTATGTCCGGTGTGGAGAGACATTCAGGCCAATCCTGTTTGAGGATCTCTTTCTCATAAAGCCACTTCCAGTTGGCTTTATGAAAGTTTAAGTTGGAGAGATGGTGGTGTGCTTCGTATAGGCTGTGTGTCTTGTGGGGGCTTTTGTTCCATACATAGACAGCTCTATTATGTTGTGATCCGAGATCATTGTCGGCATCACATTAACATTATGGATAATATCCATATTGTTTGTGAAGCAGAGATCCAGTAATTAATTCTGCCTTGTTGGTTGCAGAACTATTTGCTCCATGAAAGAGGCTTTGTGAGATGGAGCAGGGACTCCACCTGTGCCTGCTGATGGTGTGTCATCCCTGGGAGCATCTGCCCCCCAGGCCATTCCACATTGGGGAGGTTAAAGTCACACCATGAAGAAAACACTGTTGTGCTGTTCAAGGTTGGTGAGGACTTCTCCTATTTTTGTTAGGCAGTCTTCAAACATGCCTGAGTGTTTTGGGGCATCTGGTGGGCGATATGTAGTGCATATGACGATATTCATTTGTCTTATGTGTACAATTTGAGTTTCACATACTGAGTTTGAATATGACAGCAGGACCTGGGGCGTGAGGTCATCTCGGATGTACATTGCAACTCCACCATGGCTCCTCCCTTTTCTATCTGTGCGTATACTGCATATTGCGGCATGTGTATTTCTGCATCACCTATATCGGGTTCAAGATACGTTTCTGTGAGTGCCATGCATATAGCTTGATTGCATGTCACAAGGTCTCTCAGGAATGAATTTTTCTTTTTACAGTTTCCTCCGCGCAGCAGCCCTCCTACATTCAGTAGAAATATTTTTGTGGTGTGTTGTTGGTGTGGTGTCTGTGGTGGCCATCCGACATCTGTTGGAGGTGGCCTTATGTGGTGGTAGTTCCAGCTTTGTGCTTGTAGCCAGGTCAGCTGCTGAACAATTTTTTGTGCCATGCACAAAAAACATTGCTGTTCAGCTGCCTCCCTTCTCACATCTGGGTGAAGCTGGCCACCTGTTGGGTTTCCGCGCACCACATCTGCATACCGTCTTTCAGTAGTGGTCAGTGCGCTTTTTTCCCTTCTTTTAACTTTTTATTTTTGTTTTTGTTCTCCCTGAGGGAGGGACCTCTGTCTCGCGTCCGTGCGGTTTTGGTAGGGCCTCCGATGTGCAAAGCGACAGTTTGCACCTTCGACGCCGTACCAGCAGTCCCCCCTCAGGTAGAATTTGCAGGTGTTTCTTTTCCTGCCCTTACAGTTTTGCTGGGGTCCCTCTGCTTTCTCTGGACAGGGCTTCCTTTAGCCTTGATTCTGTCACCCTTTACCTCCTGCTTCCCATCAATTCCAGGGTGCCTTTCCTTTCTTGCGGCCATCGCACCTCTTTGGTCTTCAGTTGTGGTGTTGGAAGCTGGACATGTGTCATCGTTTCCCTGTGTTCCAGGCTTCTCCATTTGGCTCTGGATGCTTTCCTCATCCTTTTGGCCCTCCCTGCTGCCGTCACCTCCCAGGATGATGTCCAGGGTGTCCACATGTTGCCTGATTAGAGCGTACGAACGGATAACTTCTCTCTTCTTTCGCTCTATCTGGGCGGTGGTTCTCGAAAAATTGTTGCTTTTCAGCGCCGCAGCAATAATGTTGTTCGGCGAGTCGTCCTCAGCAATCCTCCAAGCACGGACGAACAATTGCACCTCTCTCGCAGACCAGTTTCTTGCCATTTTCTTCTAGTGAAATATAGGAACAGAGAGAGAGATATATGTATATATATATATATATATATATATATATATATATAATATATATATATATATTATATATATAATATAATATATATATATATATATATATATGTAATATATATATGATTTATATATATATATATGTGTATATATATTTTGATTGATTTTTGATTTTTCCAGTTTCAGCTAATGAGCTGTGGCCATGCTGGGGCACCGCCATTTGGTTTGCTACACGGTTTACCTCACGGATGCTTTTTAGCAAACGCCATCTGATGCATGAGAGAGTTCGATGCAGCTGCCCTCATCTGCACCTCCTGCCGTGAAGTTGGTTCATCCGGGACACCTGACAGGAAGAGATCCAGTCCTACTTTAAAGACATCCGCATCTACACCATGCAGGTCCCTCAGGTTCTTCGTGAGGATATTGAAGAGCCGTGGGCCTCTGAAGCCCAGGCTATCACAATATCTTGTCCTACATCTTGATGGCAAATTTGGAGTCCTTGGTACACGCAGTGGCGTCCGTTCTGGCGTTTGTTGACTCTCGATGCCAAAGTCTGGGACAAGACCTTCCAGGATCTTCCAGATATATATTATGGCATATCTTTCTCGCCTACGCTCCAGGGAATAGAACTTTAATCTCTTGAGTCTCTCCCAGTAGCTCGTATGCTGCACAGAGGCTATCTTCTTCGTGTAGCTTCGTTGGATCGCCTCAAGTTCTGTGATCAACTTGACACTGGATGGTGACCATAGCTGAGAGCAATAGTCAAAGTGGCTTAGGACAAGTGTCTTCCAGAGGACCATCATGGTTTCTTGTTCTCTTGTTCTAAAGGTTCTAAGAATCCATCCAGCCAGCCGTCTGCATTTCATTGTCAGTTTAGCAACATGTACATGAAAGGTCGCGTCATCACTCATGTGAATACCCAGGTCACGCACTGATTGTGCCTCTGGGATTGCAATCCCTCCGGGTCCAGTGTATTCATTGGGTATTGCATTCAGTTTTGCATGCTGATAGTATAAAGCTTGAAACTTTTCAGCATTGAACTGCATGCTATTCTTTTCAGCCCACTTGTATATTTCGTCCAGCTCACATTGCAGGTGCTTAGTGTCTTCAGGGTTCTGTATTGCCTGTGAAACTTTTGTATCATCTGCATAACTTGTGATCGTGGCTCTCCGCGTGGCTGAGGGCATGTCTGAGAGGGCCATTATGAACAGTAGTGGTCCCAAAACAGTGCCCTGTGGAACACCGCTCACTATTTGCGTGTTAATGGAAGTGGCCCCATTGGCTGCTACCACCTGACTTCTATTTTTCAGAAAGTCATGAAGCCATTCTCCTAGTTTTCCAACTATGCCAAGATCACGCAGTTTGTGACATATCATTCCATGATCGACTTTATCGAAGGCCTTTGCGAAGTCGAGATATATGACTTCCACATTTGAGTGGTTGAGCAGTTGTTTCAGCACCCAGTCATAGTGCTGCAGGAGCTGAGTTAAGCAGCTTCTTCCTGGTCGGAAACCATGTTGGGTGTCAGGCAGCAAGTCATTTTCTTCAAGGAAGGTGATTAGTTTCCTTCTGACTATTCGTTCCATGACCTTGCTGATGTGTGAGGTCAGAGAGATAGGTCTGTAGTTCTTGGCCCCGCTCTGCTACCTCCTTTATGAATAGGGCATATTTTACCTTCCTTCAGTTTTCTTGGAAGTTTGCCAGCTGCAAGGAAGCTCTGAAAGAGGAACTGCAGTGGTCTTGCTAGGACTCTCTTACATACTTTTAGGAGGATTGCCGGGAATCCATCGGGGCCAATAGCTGAGTCTGTTTTCATTTCATCTATAGCCTTTATTACATTGTCTTCCTTTATATCGATGTAATCTATCGTCGCCGCCTCTGATTCTATATCTGCAGTGGTAAAGAATTCAGTTGGATTGCTGATTTGGAAATGCCCAAGGGGTGGGGTGAAAACACTCTTGAATTGTTCATTCAGTATTTCACTTACCCTCATTGGTTTTCCTGTGAGTGTGCCATCCTTTTCAAGGAGTGGCCCTATCCTACAGTGCACCGTAGCTGTTTCTTTGGCATACCTGTAGAAAGCTCTGGGTTTAGTTTTTATGTTGTCTATAGCCCAGGCTTCTTTGTCTGCTCTTTCCTTCTCATGGGAGAGTTGCAGACATTTTTCAATTTCCAACAGTTTTATTTTCAGGCGGGACTTTTCACTGTTTTCAATTTGTTTGTTTAGGCGATTTGAAATTTTTACGCCGTCTCATTAAAATTTTTCTCTCTCTCGGGATTTTGTTCTGTGTACAGTGGCCTTTCTCTCTGGGACACATTTGTAGCATATGGCTTGCATTACAGACATGAATTGTTGAAGTATCATGTCGATGTCCGGCGAGGAGAGACATTCAGGCCAGTTTTGTTTGAGGATCTCTTTCTCAATTTGTTTCCAGTTTGCCTTATTGAAGTTCAAGCTGGAAAGATTCTGAGGGTTTCTTGTAGGCTGCATGTCCGTGCTCTCTTTTGGCCCGTACATGGTCAGCTCTACCATGTTGTGATCCGAGAGTAGTGTCGGTGTCACTTTCACATTATAGATGAGATCCATATTATTTGTGAAGCAAGATCCAGTGTGGTTACCTGCTCGGTTGGTTGGAGTATTACTTGCTCCATGTACAGTGTGTTGATGAGGTTCAGGAGGGACCTCGCCTGTCCTCGTTCACATCTTGTCATTCCTGGGAGAGAAAGGCCCTTGGGCCATCTGACATTGGGTAGATTGAAGTCTCCCTTGAGAAGTACACTTATGTGTTGTTCTAATGTGATTAGAACTTCTTCTATTTTTAAAAGGCAGTCCTCAAACTTGCCCATATGACTTGGGACATCTGGAGGGCGATATGTAGCACATACAACTACATCAAGTTGCCTTATGTGTACAATTAGTGTGTCACACACCGAGTTTGAGTATGACAAAAGGACCTGGGGTGTGAGGTCCCCACGGATGTACATAGCAACTCCTCCATGACTCCTTTCTTTCCTGTCGGTCCGTAGTACAACATACTGTGGTATGTGTAATTCCGCATCTGCGAGCCTGAGCCTGATGGAGCCAGGTTAGCTGCTGTACAATCTTTTGTGCCATGCACAAAAAAGATTCCTGCTCAGCAGCTGCCCTTTCAACAACACGTTGGTGGTTTGTGGTACGCACCACATCTGCGTACCTCCGTTTTGGGGCAGGTGATGCGTGGTCCATCCCATTTCCTTTCGGTGGTTGGTTTCTGTGGCAGGGTCCCGGATGTGCAAAGCGGCAGCCTGCACCTACCTCTCCATGCCGGCAGGCACCTTTCAGGTAGAACCTACATACCCGTGTGCGCTGCTTGTGTCCATCCTTTTTGGCATATGGATAGTTAGGTTTGCCTCTATCCCTGGCTGCCTTGCCCCTTGGCTTTGTCTGTGTTTTAGTTTCAGTTTTTCTTCCTTTTTTGGTTTTTTCATCTCCATGTCCATGGCTTTTGGTGCTGGTAGGAGCATCCGCACCTGGGTTCATCTCCCGGGCAGGCCTCTCACTGGAGTTTTCTTCCTGGGCGTCTACCAGGTGGGGGTGACCCCCCTCATCAGCGCCTGCGTCTCTATCCTTGCCATCTTTACTTTGTTCGCGTTTTTCGCTGTCAAAAATGGCATCCAGCGTGTTAATGTGCGATCTGACAAGTGCGTAGGAGCGTATAAATTCTTGCTTCTTCCGCTCTATTTGAGCTGACGTCCTTTTGTATCCGTTGTTCTTCAGCGCAGCCGTAATTATATTATTTGGATATTCTCCGTCAGCGCATTGCCATCCTCGCAGGAACCTCGCCAGTTCGTCACGTTTCCAGGTTCTGGACATTATTGATATTTTATCTATCCTTCTATCTATCTAATTATATTATATTAATTTATATTAATCTAATAGTGCAATAGGGGGTAGGGAGGAAGTAGAGAAAGAGAGCGTCTATGTACTTAAGGAGAAATTGGGAGCCGAGAGTAAGAGAGAAGAGGAAGAGGAGAGACTGAGAGCTGAAGGAAGAGAGAGAAAGCGTCTATGTCCTTATATGTATCCGAGAGAGGAGAGTAAGATAGAAGAGAGTACTGGAGAGACAAGGAGAAGCGGGAGAGAAACTGAAGAGATAGAAGAGAGTAATGGAGAGACAAGGAGAAGCGGGAGAGAAACTGAAGAGATAGGGAGAGAAGGAAGAAATATAGAGAGAATTTATATATTTGAAAGAGGGGAGTAAGATAGAATGAGAGATAGAATGCCTTCTAGTATCTCAAAATTTAATATACAATTATTCATAATTGTAGTATCCTACGCCGATGAGAAAAGAAGTTTGGGTAAGGTAGAATTTTCTAATTCTTATGCTTTCCTAAAACTTGATTTCGAAACGTACGTCCGTAGGTAACTTAAAATTGTATGATAGATTGCCGTCATTTCATTCTTTCTTACCTGTCTGTGTTTGCCTTTCAAGTGCTGTCTTTTTACTGAGATCTCCCTTTTAGTAGAAGGAATAGCTATTTCTCTTTGACTGCTATTTCTAAACTCGGTGTGTGGTGAGGCAATTCGTTGCTAAACCCTTAATTGCTTAGTATTACTTAAATTTTCCTCGAATGAGGCTTTTACATGCCGAAATCTACTTGGTGTAATTAATAATTATTCCAAATTAATTAATTTCACCCTTTATTGTTAATGATAACCATATTTTATCCCAGTAAATGACCACAGCATCTTGTCTTGGCTACACGCGGGTGGAAGGGGGCTGGTGACACAAACTTTCATTCACACTTTGAATTTCGTGGTACTGGGAATGCTTTGGCTCGCTCTGACACTGAGTTGAGATAATGCCTTCTAGTATCTCAAAATTTAATATACAATTATTCATAATTGTAGTATCCTACGCTGATGAGAAAAGAAGTTTGGGTAAGGTAGAATTTTCTAATTCTTATGCTTTCCTAAAACTTGATTTCGAAACGTACGTCCGTAGGTAACTTAAAATTGTATGATAGATTGCCGTAATTTCATTCTTTCTTACCTGTCTGTGTTTGCCTTTCAAGTGCTGTCTTTTTACTGAATCTCCCTTTTGTAGAAGGAATAGCTATATCTTTGACTGCTATTTCTAAACTCGGTGTGTGGTGAGGCAATTCGTTGCTAACCCCTTAATTGCTGTATGTATATATATATATATAATATATATATA
>NC_042998.1:156345879-156350879 GCF_006345805.1 Octopus sinensis | reverse complement strand
TGGACCAGATGGATTCCCAGCAGTCCTCCTAAAAACATGCAGGCATGCCCTAGCGGGACCACTGAAGAACCTCTTCAGTGGTTCCTTGGCTAACGGTAAACTGCCCAGGGCGCTAAAAGAAGGCACCATATGCCCTATCCACAAAGGAGGGAGTAGAGCAGAGGCCAAAACTACAGGCCAGTCTCCCTGACGTCACACATAAGTAAGGTCATGGAACGAATCATCAGAAAAACACTGATCACGTTCCTCGAAGAAACTAACCGTCTCACTGAAACACAGCATGGCTTTCGCCCAGGAAGAAGCTGCCTTACGCAGCTGTTACAACACTACGACTGGTACTGAAACAACTACTGGATCGCTCACAGGTGGATGTGGTATATCTCGACTTTGCGAAGGCCTTTGACAAAGTCGACCACGGAGTGATATGTCACAAATTACTCAGACTTGGCATAACAGGAAAAGTAGGTGAGTGGATACATGACTTCCTGAAGGACAGAAGCCAGATGGTTGCAGCCAATGGAGCCCTCTCGGGAAAGACACCAATAGCAAGCGGGGTGCCACAGGCACAGTCTTGGGACCCTTGCTGTTTTTGGTGGCGCTCTCTGACATGCCCTTGGTAGCACAAACAACATCCCTCACTAGCTATGCTGATGACACAAAGGTAGCACAAGCAATCAAAAACCCAGCTGATGCTGACCTTTTACAACAAGATCTGATGCCATATACAAATGGGCTGAAGACAACAACATGCAATTTAATGCTGGTAAATTTCAAGCCTTACAATATCAAGCTGTAAACACATATACATTACAACACAACTATACTGGTCCAGGAGGGATCGAAATCCCAGTATCGAAATCATACGGACCTGGGGATAGACATGAGTGACGATGCATCTTTTTCTTCTTCACACTCGCGAAGGTGGCGACAATGTGCAGACGACTCACTGGCTGGATCCTGAGGACATTCCGGACAAGAGACTGCGAGACCATGTTGACACTATGGAGACATTTGTCCTAAGCCGCCTGGACTACTGCTCCCAACTTGTCCCGCATAGTGTCAAACTAACCACAGAGCTTGAGACAATCCAAAGACATTTCACCAAGAGGATTTCCACCATGAAAGAAAAGAACTATTGGGAGAGGCTTAGGGAACTCAATTTGTACTCCTTGGAACGAAGACGAGAGAGATATATGCAGTGATATACATATGGAAAATCCTGGAGGGACTAGCACCAAATTTGGAATTGAGAGCTGTTCCAATCCCCGTACAGACGTCACTGTGGTGGTGCCAAAGGTCCCGTCTTCCACATCCAGGGTAAGGAGCAGATACTGTAATAGCCTGGGGTTCAGGGGCCCTCAGCTTTTCAACAAACTGCCAAGAAAACTAAGAGATCTACATGATGCGATGTGGACATTTCAAAAAACATCTAGACAAGCTGCTTTCCGGGATCCCAGATGAACCCACTGCAAGGTACGAAGGTAACCTAAGGGCAGCAGCTACAAACTCTCTCTTAGATCAGTGGCCAGCCACGGCAAAGGACTTAGAGAGGGTAGCAACAAGGGCGGTGCCCCAGCATGGCCTCAGCCGATGGCTGAAACAAGTAAAAGAGAGTAAAATGTAAAAGAGTATATATATTATATCTGTATATATATATGTATATATATATATGTCATATATATGTATATATATGAGATGTATATATATATGATGTATTATATATATGTATATATATATGTATTATATTATATGTATATATATATGTATAAATATATATGTATATATATATGTATATATATATATAGTATATATATATGTATATATATATATATATGTATATATGTATATATATATATATATATGTATATATAAATATGTATATATATATATAATATATATATATATGTATGTATATATATATATATGTGTATGTTATGTATATATATATATATATATATATACATGTATATGTATATATGTATATATATATATATATATGTTTATATATATGTATATATATATATATGTATATATATATGTATATATATATATATGTATCTATGTCCCCCCCTCTGCCCTCTAACCCCACACGTAGCTACCAACAGGTATCCTCTACGTCCAAGACCTCATCTCGTCCTCCCGTCTCCCCCCGCACCGCATCCAACCTAATTGTGCGAACCCAACGTACCCCCACCATTTACTTCCTCCCCAAAATCCACAACCCAACAACCTGGCCGCCCCATCGTCTCCGCCTGTAACTGCCCCACGGAGCTCATCTCTAAATACCTTGACCGTGTCCTTGCCCCCCTAGTGGCATCTCTTCCCTCCCACATCCACGATACCAACCATGCTCTCCGGCTTTTCAACTCTTTCTCCTTTCCTCCCGGCTCCTCCAAAATCCTTTTTACTATGGACATCCAAAGCCTCTATACTGTTATCCCTCACCACGAAGGACTGCAGGCCCTTCGACACTTTCTTGACCTCCGCTCCAACCCTGTACCTGACACCTCCACACTCATTCGTCTGGCCGAACTTGTCCTTACTCTGAACTGCTTCTCGTTCGCGGGCGAGTTCTACCATCAGGTCTCGGGAGTGGCCATGGGAACGCGAATGGGCCCCAACTATGCGAACCTGTTCGTTGGCTATGTTGAGGCCCAAATATTCTCTAATTTCACTGGTCCCACTCCTGAACTATATGGTCGTTATATTGACGACATTATCGGTGCCACCTCACTCTCCCGCGAACATCTAGATTCCTTCCTCTCTTTCGTCCAATCTTTCCATCCAGCCCTCCACTTCACTTCCACTATCTCCACACCTCTTCTCCTTCCTCGACATTTCGGTTAGCATTCTTCACTCCACTCTTACCACTCCATTCACTACAAACACCAGACTCACACTCATACCTCAACCCTTCCTCTTCCTCCCACCCAGAACATACCAAGCTTTCCATCCCCTATTCCCAATTCCTCCGTCTACGTAGGCTCTGTAGTGACGACCATGACTTTGAGACTCAGTCTCAACGTATGGCTCACCACTTCACCCTACGTGGATACCCCTCACACCACTATCCACACCGCCCTTGCCAGAGCACGGTCCGTGGACCGTGTATCTGCTCTCTCTCTCTCTCCCCGAACCCGCCCTGTAGTCTCCCCGCCTCCCTTTTCCCCTCACTTACCACCCCACGACCCTACGTCCCAACGCACCATTCTTCGAGCTTTCCGTCATCTCCAGTCCGACCCGTCCACTTCACACTCTCTTCCCTAACCGACCCCTCCCCTCTTTCAAACGAGCCCACAACCTTCGAGACCTTTTGGTCCATAGCTCCTTCCCTGACCCTACCTCCCAACCCGGCTCGTTCCCCTGCTCCCGCCCACGTTGCCGCACTTGCCCTTACCTCTCCAACACCACCCGCCTCACTAGCACCCACCCATCGACCCTATCCCATCATCCACTCCTTCACCTGCACCTCCAGCAATATTATCTATTGCATCTCTTGCTCTCTCTGCAATTCCTTGTACATCGGACAAACGGGACGCCGCTTGGCTGACCGGTTCGCGGAACACCTTCGTGACATCCACCTTGCGAACGACACACCGGTCTCACGCCATTTCCGCTCCACCGTCACTCCTTGCAACACCTATCTGTGTTCGGTTTGTCCTTACACAGAGGCCATCCGGATTCCCGTTTGCGCGTGAACAGGAATTAATCTCTCTCTTCGCTCTTATACGCCATTTGGTCTCAACTCTCCCCCCTCCTCATCTAACCCCCCTCTCCCCCCCTCCTCCCCTATCCTTTCTCCCCCCGACCCCTACTTCTTCAGTCCTTCATCCTTCATTTTTTTCACCCCTACTCCCCTTCCTCTTCCCTCTTTCTCCCCCTCTATCTTTCCCCTCCCTCTGCTCCCTCCCTCCCTCTCTCCCCCTCTCCCCTTTTCCTCCTTCATCCTCATCCCCCTCCTCCCCTTCCTTCTCCCCCCCCATCCTCTCCTCTCCCCCTTCTCCTCCCCCTCTTCTTCCCCGCCCCTTCTCTCCCCCTCTCTGCTCCCCCCCCCCTCTTCTCCCCCTCTTCTCCCCCTCCCCCTCTTCTCCTCTCCTCCTCACTACAACCACATGACTTTACACATCACATCACATATGATGTGCCATACTAATACACACACCAACTAATACATACTAATACGTACTAATACATACTAGTACATACTAATACTTACAAAAACCCTATACATACACACGTCCAGACCCGCATACGCACTTATACTCTCTCACACACACACACATACCTATACATACCAATACGTACTAATACATACTAATACAACTATACATACACCAACCCCATACATACGCACGTCCAGACCAATCTTACGCACTAATACTCTCTCATACACACACACAACAACCACACACCCTTATACTACTACACATACACCAACCCTATACATACACACCTCCAGACCCCTCCCACGCACTTTTAGCTGGTCCCTCAACCCGTTTATCACCCTATTATCTCCCCTTATTTCGCTCTCGCGTCTCATGTTTGATCTTTGACCTCTGGCCGAAATCAGATCGCCATGTTGATTCGTTAGCTACTGCACGCATTTTTTTTCTCTCCTTCTTTCTGTGTTTTTCTCTCTCTGTGTATCTTTCTGTTTGAAGAGCGTAGGCTCGAAACGTTAAAGACTTGTTTTATTTATATTTCCTGAGCGCCATACTAATACAATTGTTCGTCTGTTTTCCCACCTGCCTTCGTCTTTTTTTATTTTCATAAAGCTTCCCGTTATATATATATATATATATATATATATATATATATATATATGTATATGATAGAAGCCAAAATTATCATTCATCATCTAGCAGCGATCGATGCCAGAATATAGATAAGCCAAAATTTTCTTTTCACTTCTTAACCGCCGCAATACATTCGCCTATAACACTAAAAAATGTATTATCTATTTCCTAATACTAATACGCTTGTTTTGTTTACATCGTCTT
>NC_042998.1:156340879-156343379 GCF_006345805.1 Octopus sinensis | reverse complement strand
TTGTACACATAAGGCAACTTGATGTAGTTGTGTGTGCTACATATCGCCCTCCAGATGCCCCAAGTCATATGGGCAAGTTTGAGGACTGCCTTTTAAAAATAGAAGAAGTTCTAATCCAATTAGAACAACACATAAGTGTACTTCTCATGGGAGACTTCAATCTACCCAATGTCAGATGGCCCGAGGGCCTTTCTCTCCCAGGAATGACAAGATGTGAACGAGGACAGGCGAGGTCCCTCCTGAACCTCATCAACACCCTGTACATGGAGCAAGTAATACTCCAACCAACCAGAGCAGGTAACACACTGGATCTCTGCTTCACAAATAATATGGATCTCATCCATAATGTGAAAGTGACACCGACACTACTCTCGGATCACAACATGGTAGAGCTGACCATGTACGGGCCAAAAGAGAGCACGGACATGCAGCCTACAAGAAACCCTCAGAATCTTTCCAGCTTGAACTTCAATAAGGCAAACTGGAAACAAATTGAGAAAGAGATCCTCAAACAAAACTGGCCTGAATGTCTCTCCTCGCCGGACATCGACATGATACTTCAACAATTCATGTATGTAATGCAAGCCATATGCTACAAATGTGTCCCAGAGAGAAAGGCCACTGTACACAAGAACAAAATCCCAGAGAGAGGAAATTTAATGAGAGACGGCGTACAAAATTTCAAATCGCCTAAACAAACAAATTGAAAGCAGTGAAAAGTCCGCCTGAAAATAAAACTGTTGGAAATTGAAAATTGTCTGCAACTCTCCCATGAGAAGAGAAAAGAGCAGACAAAGAAGCCTGGGCTATAGACAACATAAAAACTAACCCCAGAGCTTTCTACATGTATGCCAAAGAAACAGCTACGGTGCATGTAGGATAGGGCCACTCCTTGAAAAGGATGGCACACTCACAGGAAAACCAATGAGGTAAGTGAATACTGAATGAACAATTCAAGAGTGTTTTCACTCCACCCCTTGGGCATTTCCAAATCAGCAATCCAACTGACTTCTTTACCACTGCAGATATAGAATCAGAGGCGGTTGGGGTGACGATAAATACATCGATATAAAGGAGACGATGTAATAAAGGCTATAGATGGAAATGAAAACAGACTCCAGCTATTGGCCCCGATGGATTCCCGGCAATCCTCCTAAAAGTTTGTAAGAGAGTCCTAGCAAGACCACTGCAGTTCCTCTTTCAGAGCTTCCTTGCAGCTGGCAAACTTCCAAGAAAACTGAAGGAAGGTAAAATATGCCCTATTCATAAAGGAGGTAGCAGAGCGGAGGCCAAGAACTACAGACCTATCTCTCTGACCTCACACATCAGCAAGGTCATGGAACGAATAGTCAGAAGGAAACTAATCACCTTCCTTGAAGAAAATGACTTGCTGCCTGACACCCAACATGGTTTCCGACCAGGAAGAAGCTGCTTAACTCAGCTCCTGCAGCACTATGACTGGGTGCTGAAACCACTCAACCACTCAAATGTGGAAGTCATATATCTCGACTTCGCAAAGGCCTTCGATAAAGTCGATCATGGAATGATATGTCACAAACTGCGTGATCTTGGCATAGTTGGAAAACTAGGAGAATGGCTTCATGACTTTCTGAAAGATAGAAGTCAGGTGGTAGCAGCCAATGGGGCCACTTCCATTAGCACGCAAGTAGTGAGCGGTGTTCCACAGGGCACTGTTTTGGGACCACTACTGTTCATAATGCGCCTCTCAGACATGCCCTCAGCCACGCGGAGAGCCACGATCACAAGTTATGCAGATGATACAAAAGTTTCACAGGCAATACAGAACCCTGAATACACTAAGCACCTGCAATGTGAGCTGGACGAAATATACAAGTGGGCTGAAAAGAATAGCATGCAGTTCAATGCTGGAAAGTTTCAAGCTTATATACTATCAGCATGCAAAACGAATGCAATACCCAATGAATACACTGGACCCGGAGGAAGGCAACCCAGAGGCACAATCAGTGCGTGACCTAGGTATTTACATGAGTGATGACGCGACCTTCGTGTACATGTTGCTAAATTGGCAATGAAATGTAGACGACTGGCCGGATGGATCCTTAGAACCTTTAGAACAAGAGAACAAGAAGCCATGATGGTCCTCTGGAGGACACTTGTCCTAAGCCACTTTGACTACTGCTCTCAGTTATGGTCACCATCCAGTGTCAAGTTGATCACAGAGCACGAGGCGATCCAACGGAGCTACACGAAGAAGATAGCCTCTATGCAGAATGTAAGCTACTGGGAAAGACTCAAGAGATTAAAACTATATTCCGTGGAGCGTAGGCGGGAAAGATATGCCATAATATACATCTGGAAGATCCTGCAGGGAAGTGTCCTGAAACTTGGCATCGAGAGTTACGCAAATGCCAGAACTGGGCGCCACTGCGTGGTGCCTAGGACTCCAAACTGCATCAAGATGTAGGACAAGATTCTGTGATAGCCTGGGCTTCCGAGGCCCACAGCTCTTCAATATCCT
>NC_042998.1:156328379-156330879 GCF_006345805.1 Octopus sinensis | reverse complement strand
CTTGCACAAGTCGATTGGTCCTTCACGCACACATACACACCCACTAACATTAAAAAGTCCTGGCAGTCACTTGTAGACACCATCACGAACATATGTGCAAGACACACCCCATTAAGATCTGCAAACAAATCTAAGTGTCGAATCCCTAGAAATAGAAATCTCTCATAAGGAAAATTAAAAGAATCAACAAAAAGATCAACATGCTGAAATACTGTCAACACAGCAACACACCAACCTGACTGCCATCTCGTCGCTAGAGATTAAAAAACATAACACCAAAAAACATGATGTCTATCATCAATAGTCA
Source organism: Octopus sinensis (assembly GCF_006345805.1). NCBI lineage: Eukaryota > Metazoa > Mollusca > Cephalopoda > Octopoda > Octopodidae > Octopus > Octopus sinensis. Next base: position 156,330,572 of record NC_042998.1, on the reverse strand, counting down.
GCGAAGAGCTGAAGAGGCCTGGGCCATTGAGAAGATCAAACTCAATCCCAAAGTGTTCTTTTCATTTGCAAAAAAACACAGAGTCACTGGTTCTACTGTTGGCCCTCTGATTGATGAAAATGGTACTCTTCAAGACAATGCCAAAACCATGGGAGAGATATTGCAGAAACAATATTGCTCTGTTTTCAGCAATCCTGATATGACTGATCTGGGCTGTATCAGTGATGTTACTCCCCAATACACTTTATCGGACATAACATTTGGCACTCCTGATGTCTTAGCAGCAATAAAGGAAATGAAGCATAATTCAGCAGTAGGTCCCGATAGGTTCCCTGCTTGTGTCTTGAAGATGTGTCAAAACCAACTTGCACCCCCTCTAGCCAATCTGTGGCGGAACTCACTGGATGCTGGATATATACCAGAGGACCTTCTATCCCAGTCTGTGTCCCAGTTTTCAAAAAAGGAAACAAATCGCTTGCCGTGAATTACCGTCCAATCTCACTCACCTCTCATATCATCAAGGTATTTGAGAGGGTGCTGAGATCGCGTATGACTCACTTCCTTGAGAGGCATAATATGCTGAACCCCAACCAGCATGGATTCCGTAATGGGAGAGATTGCCTGACGCAGCTACTGCATCATTTTGATGACATTTTGAGAGCCTTGGGAGAAGGTTCCAACACTGATGTCATCTACCTTGATTTCAGCAAAGCCTTTGACAGGGTTGATCATAAGATCCTTCTGAGAAAGCTGTCCAATATTGGTATCACTGGAAAGTTGCTGCAGTGGATCAAGTGCTTCCTGTCTAACAGAACCCAACATGTTGTAGTCGAAGGAGTCAAATCCAGCCCAGCCAAAGTCAGCAGTGGTGTCCCACAAGGCACTGTGTTGGGCCCACTTCTCTTCATCATCTACATAAATGATATTACTGATACCATCAAACACAGTAACATCAGAACCTTCGCTGATGACTCCAAGCTCCAGAAGGTCATCAATGGCGTGGATGACCGAATAAACCTTCAGTCAGACCTACTGGCTGTTGTCCAAGGGCGGAAAAGAATAACATGTTGCTAAATGAAGACAAATTTGAACTGATCCACTTTGGAAGGGAGGACGCTCTGAAACTCCCATACTCTCTTCCTTCTGGAGAAATTCTCATGGCATCCAACAACATCTGAGACCTGGGAGTAACAGTGGACAACAACATAAGCTGGGCTACACATATAAGCAGCAAAGTTGACATGGCCCGCAGAATGTGTTCCTGGATTCTCAGAACCTTCCAGTCGAGAGATTCCCACGCTATTATCCTTCTCTTCTCCACTTTTGCCCGACCCCACCTTGAATACTGCTGTCCACTGTGGTCTCCCTACACAAAACAAAATATTATGAGAATTGAAGCTCCCCAAAGGTCAATCACAAAAAAGATAGATGGCATGTCAGACCGTGACTACTGGGGTAGACTAGAGAAGCTGAAATTGTATTCACTCCAACGACGCCGTGAACGCTACATTATCTGTATGATGTGGAAAATATTCCACCAGCACTGTCCGAATGATGTTGGCATCACCTTCAAAATGCATCCAAGGCTTGGACCACGTGCCATCCGTCCACAACAAAAATCTAAATCGCATCACATAACGACAATACGGCACAACTATTTCACCTCAATTGCACCTGCTCTCTTCAACATTACACCAGGGCACGTCAAAAAAGAAACTGACCACACAAAATTCAAGAAGTCTTTGGACAAATTCCTTCAAACAGTACCGGACAAACCACCCACACCCGGATATGTCTCCGCAAACAATAACTCTCTGCTCGAATGGGCCTTGGTGCCCAAATCCTGAACTGAAAGACTTCACCAGGTGGTGCTATTAAGTTAGACATGGCCTGGGCCAATACTGGCCAAAACCTTTCTAAGTTATTCTAAGTTATATATGTATATGTATATATATATATATATATATGTATATATATGTATATATATATATATATATATATTATATATATATATATATATATATATATATATATATGTATATGTATATATACATATACATATATATATATATATATATATATATATATATATATATATATATTATATATATATATATATATATATATATATAATATATATATTATATATATGTGGAGGCGCAATGACCCAGTGTTTAGGGCAGCGAACTCGCG
>NC_042998.1:156318379-156323379 GCF_006345805.1 Octopus sinensis | reverse complement strand
ATCCCCCTCTCCAACCATATTTTCCTTTCCAAGGCTGGAGATGAAGTTGCCTGTTGCTATACCTTTCATTCGTGTCTTCCATACTGCTTCTTTCGCTATAGCGACCACAGTGAGAAAACAAACCTTTCCTCAAAGAGGAAGGTGGAACAATCTTTATAATCGATTCGGAAGGCAGTTGTACTCTTCCTAAACGTGACAGCAGCTGTTCGGCATAAACCCACATTTCCGAGATTTTCGGACACTGTACAATCGCGTGCAGAACAGTTTCACTGTTCTGCTCGCATCTTAGGCAAGTGGGCGAGCAAGAATGACCATGCTTTGCGAGTTTATCGCGAACTGGTAAGGCTCCTCAGTAACATTTCTAAGGCAAAGACTTTTGGAAATTATCTAAGGTCCCTGGCCCGAATGTCCTTTGGTACAGGCTGGCAAGTTGATTATCGTCGAAACCCAGGGTTTCCCCCAGAATGTCATCGCACTTATCCTCTACCAACACTCCATAGAATGACGAAGCGGATCCTCCCCACCCGCTGGCATTACCCATGTGGGAGAGGAGCACGAGTGCCAGACGGCGCTCGGCTTGCCAAACTCCCAACTTCGGTCTATACTAGATCCACGGTTCCAGTTCACTAAAACTAGTGAACCTCGGGAGTATCGATTTGATGAACGGAGACCACACCCGTTCACCATCCAAGTAGAGCCAAAGATGCCTCAGCGCATGTCTGTGCATCATCAGCCAAGGCATCCCTGACCACCCTTTAGGGGTTGTTGGCAGCAGATAGAGCGCCTTATAAGAGGTTCTTTGCCCTTTCACAAAAACCGGAAGAACAGTCATTCCAACTTGCTTAGACACGAAGGTGGGGATTGTCGTGTATGGATCTGTCGGGAATGGCACATGTGTGTGCCTCCCCAACGAGTCCACCCACGACACGCGCCAACTTTCTTGCTTATATCTTGGCCAAAGTCTTCAGCTCTGCGTTAAGTAGAGTGACAGGTCGGAAATTATCAACTAAGTCGCCCTTGTTTGGGTCCTTTCTTAGCAGTATCACCAACCCCGGTATAAACCCATTCTGCTGCCAGTTGGCGAAGACATGCCAGTAGGTGCCCACATAAGTCTGGTGTACTATAATATAGCTCGTCGAGAAGACTATCAAACCCCGGCGACTTGCCCCCGCTGCAGTCCAACAAAGGTTCCTCCACAGCTGTTATCGGCCCTTCACAGCTTTCCACCTCGCGCCCCGAGAGATGCGACAAACCAGCAAGGAAGTCTGTGAGGTCCCTCCTGCACTCCAGTCCACCGCTCCGCCAGAAAAGCTGTGCGGAATGCTCTTGAAAGACGTTACACATCTCCCCAGGTTCGTTTACCACATTCTTTTGTTGGTCCGTCAAAGACCTTATTGTAGCATCGTTTCCACGTTGGGTCTCTACCACACTGGCCCATCCAACGGCTTTGATTCTCCCTTGTCCTATTGCACGTTACTTTGCTCTGACTATGCACCCCTCGTGTTTAGCCTCAAAGTGTTGGTTAAGAGACAATCTCGCCGCTAAAACTTGGGACACAGAGCCAGACCTCAGCGCCTCATCCAGAGCCTTAACTAAAGTCCTTTCTATTCTATTTTTCTTAACATCTAATAGACTTAACCTTAATGGCTCTATTGAGGACATACCACCATTTGTTATTTATGATGGTTCCTTGCCAATGCCCTCTATTTCGATTCCTGTACTCCTCACAAGCCAAAAGAGACTTGTTAAGTTTCCAGTAGCCAGGACCCTGCCTACATAACCTATCAAAGTCAAACTTATAGTCGCATGTTTGTGATCACTGTAGCTGACGTAGTGAAAATGTGGACACATAGCTAAATTTTTGTCTTTGCACCTAATTATTATTCTATCTAAATAAGATCTAGAAGACCCGTCGCTATTAGTCCAAGTCTACAATGGAGCGTCCGGGAATTCTAGCAGATCGTTGAAGTACTGTTTTCCTCTCCTGTCCGGGTTCGAGTCAACACAATCTACTCGTGCATCGCAGATTGTGTTAAAGTCTCCTAACAATACTAAAGTGTGTGACGTACCGAGAAAGTTCTCTAGGCTTCTAAAATAGTTAAACTGTCCAGCGTTCGGGGTAAAATAGACAACTACCAGCCTGAAGGTCTTACCACTGCTGAGCATCACGTCAAGGACGACCAACCTGCCTTCGGGGTCGAATAAGATTGTTGTTGTCTCTGGAAACAGATTTTTCCTGAGCAGAACTGCAACACCACTCCCTCCTCCAGGTTGGCATAGAGAAATATATTTCTCGTGGCCGTTTAGGAGAGAGGGAAAGACCTGCTTTGGTTTCCGCGGCAACTATTACATCCAATTTATGCAACCTGAGGTCATTAAGGAAACAACCTTGCTTCCAGACTGATCCCAAGCTGCGTACATTTAAACATCCTACATTGAGAGTAGTCATAAAGGTAGTGGTTTTACCTGGAGTTGGAGATGGGGGGATGGTAATCCCATCTCAATCCATTATTCCGGAGCTTGCGAGGTGTCTTTGACTAGGCCATCAAAGATCTGAGGAGAGAAATCCTTTCTCAGAGGGCCTATGTCGTGTTTAAATTCGATTTTTATACTGCTATAATTGGTCCTGTCAATGGTAAAAATTTTCAAGTCTTTTGGTGTCTTTTCTTCATAATTATTAAACACATCTGCTGTGGGAATCTGATTTTTATGGATCAGTCTGGAATTTTGAGTGTTAACTGCAATAAAATTAAGATCTAGTTGGGTGGAGAATGATGGGGGTTGGGAGTTTGTTTGTTTTGAGCAAGTTTTTTTTGCATGTGGGACTTGTAGGGTTGGGTTGGGTGTTGGATTTCCTCTTTTTCCTTGAAGTTTGTGTTTTCCAATCGTCGCTTTCCAGTTTGTCCTCTATCGTCTCCTCCTCTGCTGCATCCACTTCCAGAGAAGTCTCAGTTGGCTCTGGTGAATCTAGTGGTTTCTCGGGAGGTGAGGCACTGATGTTTTCTCTGGAGGTGGCTGACACTCGGATCTAATGTGGCCTTTTTTGGCCACATTTGTGACATCGAGGCTTCATCCCCTCGACCATTACGCGCAACTTATTATTTCCCAGCATTTCGAGTCCCTGCCCCAGCCAGTTATGGTGCTCTATAACTGTGGCTTGAAGGATAGATATTTTATCCTCCAAGTCCATCGTAATGGCTGCCTCTAGCCAGGCAGCATCCACCTCAGATGGAATCTCTCCCACCCTAATCTTGGAAGTCCGTCTTCCAAAATATGTGTGCAGGAGCACCACTTCTGACGTCTTGAGTGATTTTGTTGAATATTGCCGGGCTTTGTCTTCTGATTTAAATCGTACCTTTATCGTGGCAAATTTTCTTCCCCTAGTCAGGAACGCCACGTCCTGTCAAACGGGTCTCAAGCACTTTACAACTGCTTCTTTTGAAGTAATGCCCACATTTTTTGTTTTCATTAAAACAGACTTGTATATTACTGTGCATCGCAGCGTGTTGTGGGTGATCTCATTGGGAGGGCTAACTTTGTAACATTCCTTTATATTTTTGAAGTTCTTTTGGTTCACAATTTAAATTTTTTATGGCCACTCCAGCGGCCGCAGCAAAGTTGATGACTTTTTCCGTTGGTTCAGATTTATTTAGAAAAGTTTCTTCTGTTGGCATATCCAGTAAAATAGTATTTTTCAAACCACGGCTCATGGTAGGTTCCGGTGATTTATCCATTGCAGAAATGGGCAAAAACCCCCACAAAAATGATAATTCCCCCTTCAAGCAAGGGGGAATCAAATAACTGTCGCAAGCAGTAATAGCAAGACTTTTCAACGTATAACAACAGTCTAACAATTTTTCAACAATAACAAAATATAATTCACAGTTCGCAAGCCAAATTGAAAAACGAATTCTTGAAAATTTTGCTCACAATGTAATTGTGTATAATGGGATCCAACATAGAACTGTAATTATTAACACGTTGATTAAACTTCTGCTACCTAATTTTACATATACCAACCTGTGGCAGGATATGAAACAAGCAAAAAACAAAAATGAAGAAACATTAATAATAAAATAAAGGAGTCTTCGACCCTGTAATTAAAGACTAATAACTCGCCGGTGATATCTTGGTTCAAATCCATTCACAATAAAGATAAAGAGAAATTCATACTGTTTGATACTGTGGATTTCTACCCGTCGATATATGAATCACTGTTGCATGATATACTGGAGTTTAATTTAATTTTCTTCTTTTTTTTCTTTCGTTTTCACCTTTCCCTTTTTTGAGATTTTAACTTACTCAGAAGTTTTAATTTTCTTTTTTTGTTGCTTAAGGACTTTTTCTAGTTATTCTGTTTGTTTACGCTTTCTATTGCTGATCAACCTCTTGGCGTTGGAATATCGAACAAGTCATAACAAATTTCCATTGATATTTCTTCTCTTTTTTCGGTATGTCTAGTTTTCAGCTGGTTCAAATGTCGTTTGTGCTCTCCTATTTAACTTTTTATTATGTACATCATACTGCTTATTCCTTTTGTCACTATACTGTCCTTGTCTTCCATTCTTATATATTTTGAAATAAACTTTATCTCCCACATTAAAATACTTTGTTGTGTTTCTTGGGTTTTTTTTTTTTTTTTGGTAGGTAAAAATTTATCAAAAATTTATTTTGTCTTCCGGGCAAGCATTAATTCTGCGAGCGACTTGCTTGAACAGGTGTTCTGGTTAGGTGTTACCCTGTAAACTATTAAGAATTGAGTTAGTGCTGCATCATTTCTTAATTCATATTCTGAATTTTAAAAATTTTATTGCTCGCTTAAATGTGTCTTCGAACCTTTCTGCTTGCTCATTTGATCTCAGGTGGTACGGCGGATTAGAGTTGTGATTGATTGCATACCTCTCACAGAAACTTTTTAATTCATACCCCGAAAAACTGTCTGCAAGCAATAATTCTGCAAGCTATAATAAAACTCTCGTTCAGAGATTTATTATTGCTTG
>NC_042998.1:156280879-156313379 GCF_006345805.1 Octopus sinensis | reverse complement strand
ATAATAATAATAATAATAATAATAATAATATAATAATAATAATAATAATAATGGTTTCAAATTTTGCCACAAGGGCAGCCATTTTAGGGAAGGAGTTGAGTCGATTACATCGACCCCATTGTTTCAGCGGTACTTATTTCATCGACCCCGAAAAGATGAATGGCAAGTCGACCTCGTCGGAATTTGAACTCAGAACGAGAAAACAGATGAAATGCCGCCAAGCATTTCACCCGGCGTGCTAGCTTGCCGCCTTAATAATAATAACGAACTAGATATGATGCAACACACACAAATGAAAGATAAGATAAGAAAAAGAATACTATTGACGAGTTAGATTAATACTGAAAACAGAGCTCAATGCAAAAAACAAGATAATAGGTATCAACACTCTTGTCATCCCAGTTATAAGTTACAGCTACAATATTCTTAACTGGGCTGTAAATGAACTAACCAACATAGACAGGAAAACTAGAAAAATAATGACAGGATTTAGGATGCACCACCCAAAATCTGACATAGAAAGGTTATATATACAACGTATGGAAAGTGATAGAGGTTCAGTTAGAAAACTATTACAAAACAATCACCAAAGGACTATAGAAATACCTACTTCAGAAGCAAGGAAAACTAATACAAATAGCCACAAACACGAACAAAGCAAAATGCTGTTTTCAGTTTTAAGGAAATTGACAAATACAAAAAAGAAGTCATAGTGCCTAACAACTACGAAGAAAAAGAACAAACAACAAACGCTGTAAAACAACTGAAATCCAAACCAAAACTGGAACAGCAACGGATCATGATAAACCGATTGCAAGAAAAGCTCCTTTATGGCAAATATTAGGTTAAACTAAACAGAAAAGAGACAGCAAAATCCCAACAATGGCTGAGAAGCTCAGGACTCAAAGCAGAGACTAGATGATTTTTAATTGCAGCATAAGACCCCACCAGAAATTACCAAAAACGTGTAATGAAAAGAAATACAAATAACTGCAGAATATGTGGAGATTGACAAGAAACAATAAATCATATTCTTTCTCTCGTTGTTCGCATAAGTTTGTCTTCGTATTTCATATTGTTACGTTTTGTGACGTCCTGCACTCGGATGTTAACGGACTGTGTGGCTTCAAAACAGCAAAGTTGTTTGAACCCGGACCAGAGGCTGTGATAGAAAGTGAGAATTACAAGATTTTGTCGGATTTCCACATAAAGACTGACCAACATATTGAAGCAAAAAGACCATATATGATTATAGAGGACAAAATAAACAAAGATTGTAAGATCATAGATTTTGCAATTCTCTATGATAGCAAAGTCGACACCAAAGAAATCGAAAAAAAAAAAAAATTGAGAAATATCAAGATCTAGCTAGAGAGGTGAGGAGACTGTGTAATACCAAGATAACAATTATTCCAGCACTTGCTACCTAAAAGACTGAAAGAGACTGGAATTGAAACTCGCATTGTCGAGCTGCAGAGAAGTACTATCCTATGTTCTGCAAAATCCCTAAGGACGGGTCTTGAGATTTGAGGAAAATTATTATCACCAAACATCAAGATAAAATAGGTATTAGATTAGTATGTACTAGCGTAATAATAATAATAATAATAATAATAATAATAATAATAATAATAATAATAATAAGAAGAAGAAGAAGAAGAAGAAGAAGAAGAAGAGAATGTTTGAGTATATTCAGTATAGCAGACAGAAAGTAGATCTCTACTCAGGTGACACACTCTTAGGGAAAGTTAATATCAAAAGAGGCATTTTCCAAGGGGTTTCGTTGTCCCCTTTAATATTTGTCTTATGTTTTATCGCCCTCACTTTAGTATTAAGGAAGACAAAGGCAGGGTATCAGTTCAGAAACAGTAAGGGAAAAATTAACTATTTGCTCTACACGGATGATCTGAAGCGTTTTACAAAGAATGAAAAAGAGATACGAGGGGCGTTCAATAAGTAATGCCCCTGACCCACTTGCAGTTGTTTGATCTAGCTGAAATTTTGCATGTGCACTTATTTATACCTCTATAGATTAAGTGGCGAATTACAGCTCTGAACTAATTGTGGTATCTGATTTACAGGTGTTTGAACTGAGTCAAGTGTGAAATGGAGCTTGTTGAGTGTCGAGCAGTGATCTGGTTTTTGTATTTGAAAGGACGCACATCACGGGAGACTTTTGATGAAATGAAAGTAACTTATGGTGATGATGCCCCATCATATGACCTTGTAAAACAACGCTGGCATTGTGAATTCAAACATAGTCGGAACTCTGTGGAAACAGCTCCCAGATCTGGTCGCCCCCTTCTGCCGTTGATGAGACGTCTGTCCGTCAAGTTGAGGCTGCCATTTTGGAAGGTCAACGCATAACTATTCGCCAAATAGCCCATAAGGTCAAGATTAGTACCGGGTCTGTGGAAACTATCATTCATGACCATTTGCATATGCAAAAGGTGTCTGCCAGATGGATTTCCAGGTTGCTCACACCTTTCCAGAAGCAAGAACGCGTTGAGTGCTCGAGGATGAATTTGGAGATGTGCCAAGAAGATGAGTCAAAATTTTTCAAAAGACTGATCACACAGGATAAAACCTGGGTCCATCACTATGATCCATAGCCAAAGCCCAGTCAATGCAGTGAAAGCACCGTGACTCACCTCCTCCAAAGAAGGCAAGGGTGCAGCCCTCCGCTGACAAGGTTATGCTCACAGTCTTCTGGGACCAGGACGGAGTAGTGATGACAGATTTCCTGGCAAAGGGTACCACAATTACAGGAGCCTATTATGCTTCACTTTTGAGGAAATTAAGAGAAGCTATCAAAATCAAGAGGCGGGGCAAGATCAGCAAAGGCATCCTCCTCCTGCAGGACAACGCTCCGGTCCACAACTCGCGTGTCGCCAGATCAGAAGCACAGGCGTGCAGCTATGAACTCCTCCCCTTGCACCCTCTGATTTTCACCTCTTCCCAGCCATGAAGTTGATTTTGAAAGGAAAGCGTTTCCCAGATGATGCAGCCTTGATTTCTGAAGTCACGTCGTGGTTGGAGGACCAAGCTGGGGGTCTTCTACAAAAACGGTCTCCAGAGCTGTATCAAACGATGAGAGAAATGCATAACTCTGGGTAGTTCCTATGTAGGAAAAGACTAATAACTGTGCCAAGTGTCGTTGCTCTACTGCTATGGAAAGTGGGTCAGGGGCATTACTTATTGAACGCCCCTCGTAGATTACTAACTGTAAGTATCTTCAGCAAAGATATAAGCATAGAATTTGGCATAAATAAGTGTGCGATATTAGTCATGAGAAGAGCAGATAGTCAAAAGCGAAGGCGTCCAATTACCAGGTGACCAGAAATTAAAATCATTGAAAGGAGGAGAATCTGACAGTGTACTAACTATAGAAATGGAAACAAAAATTGAGAAGGAGTACATCAGAAGGGTGAGGAAGCTAATGAAGTCAAGGCTAAATGGTTCGAATCTAGTGAAGGCTGTAAATACTTGGGCAGTATCATTACTGAGATTTCAGCAGCTTTTGAAGATTGGACAAAGACTGAATTAACACAGCTAGACAGAAGAACTAGGAAGGAATTCTATATGAATGGAGGATAAACCTGCGAGCATAATATCCATAATTTGTTGGAAAATGCCAGGTGCTACCAAAGAGAAGTCTATTGAATTTACACAACCCTTTATGGGTATTTATTGTCAATAATTTTGAACATTCCTCATCGACTTTTACCTTTTATGCTTCAGAGAGGTCCAACTTAGAAAAAGATTTTCCTCCATTCAACTTTAATACCCTTGAGAAATCAGCGCATACTCGGATTTTATCATTTTTTCTCTTGACATCAATTTGTGAATCAATTTTTTCAATAACGCCAAGTTTTTCAAGTTTATCCAATTCTTCGTTGACTTGTGTCAATGCTGCGAAAGGTACCGTTCTTTTTGGTTTAAATACCGGTGTGGCGTTTTCTTTCACTTGAAACTTCGCCCCTGTTTTGGTGCAAAGACCCAATTTCTCAGAAAAAACTACAAGAAAAATATATTTAAATTTAAAAAAAAAGAATTCTCCGACGCCTTATTTGTACCGGCAGAAGAATCATTTACATTCTTACAAAAAATATATTCATGGGTAAGTCCCATAAGTTAAATAGTTCCATCCAGTCTGTTCCAAATAAATTTATTGTATTTTGCAACACAACTTTGGCTATCAAAGTTTTTCCACGAAATGTAACATCACTTATCATTTCCCCTACAAGATGCAATTTTTTTTTCTGAAACACCTCACGCAATTTTCGAAGTTTCCTTTAATCTAAGTTTCCCTATTTTTCTCCATGTATTTGTATTAATTATCGTGATATCATTGTCTGTATCCAATTGTAACTTGATATTCCCATTATTCATTTTTATGGACTCAAATTTTCTTTTCTGAGCCTCGCTTAGAAGTTCTTTAACAATACATTCCTTCTAGAATTTGTTTTGTTTGACCCTTTTTTTTTTCTTTTGCTATACAATGTGAGCTTTTATGTCCGATCTTTCCACAATCAAAACATTTACGATTTATAAAAGAACAATTACTTTTAAAATGTAAACATCCGCAACCATAGCATGGATTTGGCCTTGACGTTCATTTTTCTTTTTTCTTATCCGTTTTAGGACGACATGCATGTATCTGGGAGCAATCTTTTCAACTTTATCCGCGTCGTGCCTTAAATTTATAATCCTCAAGCATTCTTCAGCCACTGCTTGTAGAGTACTGTTTTGGTACTGTTCTAATTTTGTTAATATAAAGAAACGTGTATCAGCATCTTTTCTTGTTGTTAACTTTAAAACAAAAATTAGACATTTGAACAAATCCGGGGTTAATTAATTGAATTTGAATTTATCACACTCCCTGTTAACGACCCCAGCACAGGTGACGAAATCTTCATCATCTTTTTTAACTAAATGTAAACATTGTCAACGAGTATTGAGCAGGGAACTTCTTTCACTGAAAATTCTCGATAACAAATTAACTGTTTCATCGAAACAAATCTCATCTGGTTTCTTCGGCAGAATATAGTTACAATATTTTTCATGTTCGGCAGGGGATAACTTCTTTAAAAGTAGTCGCACCTTCTCCTCATCATTCCAATTTTTACATTCTTCTTTGAAGATTTCTTCTAAAATATGAAGAAAAAGTAGTTCCTTCTTCTGGGTTATAAATAAGTTCTCCAATTGAATTTGCTACGCTGTATGACGAGAACCTGAAGTATTTTCAGACTTCTTCAACATTACTTCCAGTAACTGTTGGTATTGTTGTTGTTGCTGTTGTAGTTGTTGTTGCTGTTGTAGTTGTTGTAACTGCTGTTGTTGCTCTTGCAACTGCACCACGCGAGCCAACAAGTCTTCTGTGTTAAATAACTTTTTCTTTGGTTTCATACAAAATAAATAAATAAATAAATAAAATAAATAAACGTCCTAGCCAAGCTTTAAATATCTCTTTGCCACTTTTATGTACTGCCACAGGTTGGTATATATAAATTATGCAGCGGAGGTTTACATGACGTACTTCGTGAGACTACCAAAACGTTCTCCCCGACTACTACCGACCACTACTCTTTATAAGAGTTCGGATAGTCCGTTCTTCCAATCCCCCAGGGGTGTCAATGACTCTTGCCACAACAAAACATTAAGGACTAATCGGATAAAAGCAAAGATAGACAAAAACCAAGTAGATTTCCAGTGTAGGTTATGCAAACCAAAAGATGAAAGCGTTACTCATATAGTGCTGGCACAAAAAAGAATACAAGAAAAGACATGACAACTTAGGGATAGTAATCCACCGGACGTTATGTAGAAAGCTAGAATTTGAACATACTAATAAATGGTATGAACATGAACCTAGTAAAGTACTAGAAAGTAAGAAATTCAAGATGTTGTGGGACATTCAGACTGACAGAGTAATAAAAGTTAGAAGGCCTGATTTAGTCCCAAATGAGGAAAAGTCAATGAGAGCAAAGTACCAGGACCTATCCATTGGATTACGGAGACTACAGAAAGTGCGGGTAAAATGTATCCCAGTAGTTATGGGTGCTTTGGGAACTATCCCTAATGATATAAACAGATGGATAGAGGAAATAGGCATAAAATCCAGTTTAGTACAGACCCAGAAAACAATGTTATTAGGGACAGCGAGGATACTTCGGAGGGTTCTTGGCATCTAAGGTTACTTGTAGACCGATGTTAGGATATTTTCTTTTTCAACAGTCTAATCTGTTGTGTGAATATGAAAATAATAAGCAGAGAAAAAAGGAAAAACAAAGGAAGAAATACAAAAAGGACATGAAGAAGCATTATGCAACATTAGACTACACAATCAATTCCATGCAGCTACTTCAGAAATTGCTGGAAAACATAGATAGGATTAGCTGAAGAAAGGAACACTAAGAAAAGAGACTGAGATCACTATACTGGCAACACAAGACCAAGCTTTGGTCACGAATTGGAGGGTCAACCTTAGGAATGAGAAAGTTTCTCCGCTGTGCCGCATCTGTTATAGAGTGGACGAAACTATTGCCAATATCGCGAACAAATACCCTAGACTTGTCCAAAACCACTAGTTGTGGCGACACGATAAAGTAGTGAAAGTGCCACATTGGAAACTGCGAAAAGTGGGGGCTAGAAAGAGACAAGACATGGGAAGAGAGAAGAAGAGGAATATAAAAGAAATCGGAATAGAGTGTCCAGTAGAACTGTTACAAAAGGTTTTGCCTCCTTGGCACGGCCAGAATAATAAGGAAAGTATTAGGTAGTTGAAAAGAACAGATAGCATGGTACCGTAGAATGCAGGTAGCAAACCTGCTACGCATGCAAGACTCCAGAAGTTCAACAAAACATGTGATAAAAAGAAGAAATGATATTAGGCTTAGTCACTTATCTAAAGAACACCAATGACCCGGATGCTTGAAATTGTCTGCAAGCATCTCAGTACCAAGAAACCACACTTTGATGATTACACCATACATGTATCGTATCTGATTGTTTGATGTGGTTCGCTGAGTGCTTTCTAGATATCTGCCTGGATTTACTACTCACAGACGGAAATGCATGCATGTGCATATATTTTGTATGTATTATGTATGTATGTATGTATGTATGTATGTATGTATGTATGTATGTATGTATGTATGTATGTATGTATGTATGTATGCGCGCGCATGTGTTATTTCACAGAAGAATACAATAAATAACAAACAGAAAATTGTTATGATCTGTACTAGAGACTGATTTTTTTTTCTAAATATCGAGTTAATTGTGAAAATAATTAGTCGGTGACATCTTAATTGATTTGCCCTATTTCAATACTTAGTCTAGGCGTTGCCATTGTACTAAACTACAATTATATATACAGTTTGGATCTCATTAGATTCCTTTGTCCCCTTCAGTTTATTCTCGTTTTCGCGTGAGAAAGTTTTTCTTTCTTGCTGTTAATCATGAATATTGTCTCACAATATGTTCTCAGGAAACGAATAGCTGTTGTTTCGTAAACCTCTGACACTATGTCACATAACATGAACGAAATTATAATAAGTATCGAATTTACTGCTTTAACTCACACACACTCTGACACATTAGCTGAAATGAGAGAGAGAGAGAGAGAGAGAGAGAGAGAGAGAGAGAGAGAGAGAGAGAGAGAGAGAGAGAGTGTGTGTGTATGTGTGTGTGTGCGAGTGTGTGTGAAAGTGTTTGAGTATGTATGTACGTTACTTGTCTGCAATAAGTTTGTATTAAACATATACACAATCATAATCGTTGAACTAATGGGAATTAACAAAGAATATTGAGATACTTAGGGAAACAAATAACTGCACGTTGATAACAGAGGTATTTAGACTAAGATAGTAAAAAACACAACGCTCTTTAAACTATACTGGTGAAATAAGAATAAAATGGTATTATAAAATTAAAATGGAAATTAGAAATTTTCAAAAATGTTGATATAAAGAAATAAATAGAAAGGCCCCAGTAGCCATTTATCGTGCGGGACGTAATCACTTCTAGATAAATCTTGGCGTGCTTAGAAGTTTGAATTTTAAATCGAAGATCAAAGATTTTTTTTCCCTACTCATAGGTAATCATGTATAGTGCTATTTCTTTCATATTAGAAATCGCCAGCATGGCATGGCACGAGACAAATAAATTATACATTTTACGCTGCGAAACATTTATCAAATATGAAAAATAGTTAGTTTAGAGGTTGTTCATGGAATATGTTTTTCCTTTTTCTCTTCTTATTCTTCATAGAACATTAATAGTATAGCAATTGAGAAAGGAGAGAATGAGTGAATTTAATTTTTCTGTCTTCAGCTACATCTGTAGACGTCTGATGTATGTTTGCATGCATGTATGTTTGCATGTATGTATGTAGTATGTATGTATGTATGTATGTATGTATGTATGTATGTATGTATGTATGTATGTATGTATGTATGTATGTATGTAGGTAGGTAGGTAGCTAGCTAACCAGCTAGTGAGCTATGTATGTATGTACGTACGTATGTATGTACGTACGTATGTATGCATGTATGTATGTATACACATATGCTATAAGATGCATACATGTACGTCGTAAGAGAGCTTTGTTAAATATATATTGTAGTATTGGATACTCTATATTTGTCTAATATTTGATATGGTAATTGCTAAGACTACAATTATGCAAAATTATGAGTGCCCTAAGAACATGCGTACTGGTCTGCCTTACCGTTGATTATAAAAGCTGAATTTAAAAAATGATTTCTTGGAGTGTATGGTATGTCTATTGTTGGATATTGATTCCTTGATTCATGGGTCACAATTTCAGACAGCAAGATACTGCCAAACCTATACCATATACTACTGGACTTCCTAGGCCTGGATGTCCAAAGAACTTGGGTACTTCATTGGGATGATTGTACATTATTCAAAATGGATTTAAAAAAAAAACTTTTGCTGAAATTGCAGCATCGTTATTTCACATTAAAAAATATCAATGCTTTCCATTATCATCCGAATGGCCTGATGCAATCTAGACGTTGAAGGAGACAGCTGCAGCAATTCCGCTAACTGTTCATACAACTGGTTCACTACTTATGAACGAAACAGGCACAACTATATCATCAATAAATTCTATCGTAATGTAGAACAGGCAGTCATTGTTCTGTTCACATAGACTTAATATTGAAGACAAACGGATTGTTGTAAATTTCGCAGAAAATGTATTACTGTAAATCCTTGAAAGAGTAAAATTATTTGAAAAAGTAGAACATTACCTATTAGAAAAAAACTCATACTTGAGATGAAAAGGCGCTAGCGACTGAAAAAGCATATCAGAATTCCTTTAAAGACGTGATACAATCTCAAAAAGTCTTTTATCCTGAATATGATTTTCAAGATGACACTGATGAAACCTGAAATCCATTGGCTATGTTTTCCTTTTTAGCAAATAACAACTATTCAAGCAGCAATAACGATAGCATCGGTAATGAAGTTCACATAGGTTTGGAAAGAGTAAATATTACGGACATAACAAATAATTACACTGCCACAATATCAACAAACTATTCTAACAGATCAAATACAGCAAGAAGAATACCAGCCTATCTTTTATCTTTTACACGTTTTAGTCATTGGATTGCGGTCATACATTGACACTACCTTCAATTGTTTAGTCGAACAAATCGAGCCCAGTACTTCTCTTTTTTTAAAAATCTGGTACTTATTCAAGCGATTCTATGGGGACGTAAACAAACCAACACCGGTTGTCAAGTGGTGGATGGGGACAAACAAAAACTCAAAGACGCGCGTGAGTGCATACACACATACACACGACAAGTTTATTTCGGTTTGCGACTACCAAATCCATTTATAAGGTTTTGGTCGGCCATGGATTAAAATAGAAGACATTTGCCCAAAACAGCGGAATTGATCCCAAACAATGTGGTTGGGAAACAAACTTTTTACCATACAGCTACTCTGCGCCTGTGGGAACTAGAATAATATGTCCTAAAGATAAATCAAGACTACTCCTTGCTGTATTTTGTGTTGTTATTGCTAAATTATTGCTTTATATGGGTTTCCTAAAAACGCCCTTTCCTTAGTTGCGCAGAGAATGCTGCATCAGGTACTCTTTTACTAAGTCCTACAGAAGTCAAATCTCAAAAGGGGAGATGTTACGGGGAAAATCATGACACCCACTGGGAGAATGGACTAGCCAAACTCGTTTAAGTAACAGTGTGTTTGATTGAGAGATGAAAAATCGCAGATGGGTGTTGGTAGTGGTTTCTTAAACGTGAGTTCGAATTGTTACACATTGTTATTATATATTTGTTGAAGGTCTCCCCGTGTGGGTGTACCACGATTTGTTAAATTTATATTTTGGGATTTTCTGTCGCTGTTTTCGTATGTTATATTAATTTGCATGTTATATGAATTTGGGAAAAGTGGAGAAAGGAGGAGAGATGGAGCGTGGACAAAGTTACGCATCTGCAACAACCCAAGGTATAAATGCCAACACCCTTCAAGTACGGGAAATAAAAATTGAGCCAAAGAAATGGAAGGAAGCAGATTGCTGGGATAGAAAGGAGCCAGAAGAATTTTAAAATAATGTGGCAAATAGAACGGTAGTATACAGGACATCGTCCACGTCCTCGAACAAGATAGGTGTTGCCCCGATAGAGGCAATAGAGAAGTGCCTTGAAAATGTTAAAAGGCTGACCACTTTTTATACACGTGAAAGGAAGTACGGCACAGTGGAAGTAAGGTTTGGCAACGAAGAAGATGCCATAAGCCACTCCACTCTGCCGATAAGGACACCGGAATGGGTATTTCTGACGACGTACTGTGGCAAACGCGTTGCCAGATAAGAATTGGCAGAGTGCTCCCCGAAATTAAGGAAGCATGGCTAGTGGCAGCCATAATGCACGGTATGGAGGATGAGGTGAAAATCCTCATGATAACGAGGACCAAAAAGGTCAATTGGTGGTGGTGGTATGGCCTCGGGATGGCCATACAAGTGAGTTTAAAAGACCTGCATGGCATCACAGAGGAAATCATAATCCCAGAAGACACCAGACTTCGAGTAGTAGTTGAAGGAAGACCGCCAACATGCTTCCTGTGCGGCAAAAAAGGGCACATGAAAGTAAGGTGCCCTCAGAAGGAAAACGAAGAGGAGAAGCAAAAAGGTGAAGAAAAGAGTACCGAAGAGGTAGTACCAGTAACAGAGAAGGATAGATTGGAGGAATCCTTCACACTCGTGAACAAGAGGAAGAGAAAGAACGGGTGAGCTCTCCTCCAGAGAGCCAAAAAAGGTTAACAGATTGAGATGGAGGAGAAGAGAAACAGGTGCGAGACACCAACAGAATTGATAATGGAAGACGGCGCAGAGGCAGAAACAACATTACAACAAGATGTGGAAGGAGGCAGCGTTTACGATTTTTTTTACACGCCCGGACAACCCAGGTCCGGAGCCAAGCAAGCGGAGGTGAAAAGGAAAAAATACAAGTCACGTATATCAAAAGTACAGCAATAGAGAAAAAGATTATAAAGTATAAATCAATAATAAGAGTAAGGATGCCTTCAGAAAAATACTCGGAAAAGACTAAAGGAATAATCATAGATAGAGATTTGAGAAATTAAAAGAACTGTTTGAAAGCAGCATAGACCCGTTGGGGGTTGGAATTGAGTTCCACGAACTACCACCAATCGTAGATTTCGAAGATTTAAAGCCACTAATGAACGTTTAAAAAAGCAAGGAAATAAAATTTGTGATTTAAAAAAATGGAAAAATAGACTTTTAAAAAGTTTTGAAAGAAAAAAAGAAGTAAAAGAATTATACAAAAAGAAAAATAGACAGTGTAAGAACGATTTAATTGTACTGCTTGAGAGTGGGGCTCAATGCACCCATTTCATCATCATCGATTTCATTATACATTTTTTCGTTTTTCATTCGTTTTATGTTTTTTGTTCCCACTGTGGTGTTCTGCCTGTCTTTGTGTTGTCCCCTTTATGTTAAGGTCTGGGTGCCAAATAAAGAAAAAGAGATGAGAAATCGCGTCTTCTTGTTAAATCACTTGTGATTCCGGAGTAAACCGTTTGTTTGTTATAGGTCTCCCCGTGTGGCTGAACCTAGGATTTGTTGAATTGGTTAAATTTTGAACTACTGTTGCTGTTTTGCCTGTTATTGTATTTGTTTTCTTACCCAATTATGGGTGAAGTAGAGGAAAGAAGAGATATGGAAAATGAACGAACTGGAAGTTACGTATCAGCCACGAGTAAAGGAATACCTGCCGGCGCCTTGGAAGTATGTGAAATTAAAGTAAAACCCAAAAAGTGGAAGGAGGGAAGTAAATTAATAGAAAGGGAAGGAGCCAGTTTGAAGCTGACTCCACCGCAAGAATGTGGCGCAAATGACAGTGGTGTACAGAACGTTATGTACGTCCTCTAAAAAGATAGTGGTTGCCCCATTAGAGACAATAGAGGAGTGCCTCAAGGAAATAAAGAGGCTTACCACATTTTATACGCGTAGAAAGAAATACGGCACAGTGGAAGTAAGGTTTAGCAAAGAAGAAGACGCAATAAACCTTAAAGATTACGAGAACCAAAAAGGTTAATTGGTGGAGGTATGGCCTCGAGATGGCCATACAAGTGAGCCTAAAAGACTTGCATGAAATTACAGAGATCATTTTCCCAGAAGACGTCCGACTGAGAGTAGTGGTAGAAGGAAGACCACCAACATGTTTCTTATGTGGTCAAAAGGGGTACTTGATGTAGAAGATATTGAAGCTTATTTAGGTGAAACAAGAGAGGAACCAAGGGGAACAACTCGCGCGGACAGCCCAGGCTCGTCGCTGAATCAAACGGATGTTAAAAACAGAAAAAGACAAGTGGCATGTGGTTACATATGCCAAAAGTAGGCAATCGAACGGAAGATTACGAAGTTTAAATCGGTTGCCACCGGAGAAATATTCAGAAAAATCAAGGGGAATAATTATTGACAAGGATAGATATGAGAAATTGAAAGAACTGTTCGGAAATAGTCTAGACCAGTTGTGGGGTAGAAGTTGAATTCGACGAATTCAACTGGTGTTTGAAGATTTGAAACCCTATATGAACTGTTAAAAAGAGTAAAGTAAGTAGAAATTTTAAAAAAAGAGAAATAGAATTTTTTCAAGAAAAAAAGGGGAAAATAGAGAAAAAACGATGCCAAAAGAAAAAAAGACAGTGAAAGAAAGATTTGTATAATTCAACTGTTAAATGGTAATGCTTGAGGTTGGGGTCCAATGCTGCTATTCCACCATCATTTATCGGCGTGAACGGTCGTGGTTTTGCTTTTTCTTCTCGCAAGACTGAGTCTTATTCGGACGTAAATGAATCAGATATGGAATATTCAGAACTGTCGTCGTCTGAAGAGGAGCATGTGGAAGCTGTGAAGAAGATGGACAGGGTTATAAATGAGAGAAGTTTTGAGTAGGTGACAGAGGAGTCAAAGAAAAAAACTTAAAAAGAAACTTTGAAAATATGTTAAAAAAGGAAGGTGGTAGCGTGAAATTATCACCACCACAAGAAATACTAAAGGAAATGGAAGAAAGAAGAATTGTGTATAAAGTCTATTCTATCAAGGAGAAAAATTGGTAAATGAACCGACAGACGAGATTGAAAAGGTCAATCTGGCAAGACATAGCGTATCTTGAGGTCAATCTGGAAAGACAGCGTATCTTTCCAGAAGAAGCTAATACTCTGTAAAATCGATGAAAACGGAAAGGGTAATCCTTCTACCCACATATCTTGGAAGAAGGACTTCTAAGGTGAGGGTGGAGGGAATCCCCCTGAAATAGACGTGGCTTGGGTGGCGGAGGCTGTGCTTCTAGGGAACGAGAAAGAGATCGCCATACTCCAAACCATAGAAACAGCAGCCATTAATTGGCATGGTAAAATTCTGGAAATAATAATACAAAGTAATGTAGAAAATTTAGAGAATCTTTCAGAAACAGTGACAGTCGGGAAACAATAATGAAAGTGTAGGATGAGGGCATAATTCCTCGTTGCTATAAATGTGGCCAAAAGAGCCACATTAGAGCGTACTGCCCTCTGAAAAATAAGCAAACCCAAGAGAAAGCAGAGAATGAACCAGAAAGGATGGAAGAAGCAAACGAAGAAGATGGATGGCAAGTTACTGGGAGAAAACAGAAGAGGGAAAAGGACAGTTTAAGTGAACCCCAACCCGTACCCCCTCCCATACCTTCTCAACATCGCCCTCCCACTGCAGACACCAAACCCACCTATTCCCCACCGACACAAAAAAGAAAAAAAAGAGCAGCAATCATACACAAAACGCCCCTCCCATGTGCTGTGCGTAAGTGTGTAAAAATGGAAGTGAAGAATAAGTTGCTGCAATGGAAGAATGTGAAAGTTGTAAACATGAAGGGAATTAAAAAAGAAAATATGATCTTGGGCGCATTGGTGCTGGAATGTAGAATGAGAATGATCAGAGAGTGTAAAAAGGGCATGGAATATAGAGAGGTGCTGTGTAATATAAAGGACGTATCGAACGAAATAGAAAATGAACTGGAGGAACAATATGGGATCAATTTTAATTAGATATAAAAGGATGTAAATGATGCTGCTGAGGTGGGATAGGTGGCGTATTATTCATATATCATTATCATTTATCATCCATATTTTTCATAATTTTAATTTAATTGTTACATGACCTGTCTATGTGTGCCCCTCGAAGGAAATAAAGAAATTGGTCATGTTTTTGATTTGCTGCGGTTTTTTGTGTGAAACCATCATTGTTTGGTGGTTGTGAATAATTGTGAAAAATGAGAAGTTATGCAGAAGCTACTGGAGGTCGAGTACCCATTGACTCGAGAGTGCTGAAAGAGGAGATATTGCAGTGCAATAAAGAGCTAATAGTGAAATATAGTAATATGGTAAAGAAGGAGGGGTCAAATATAAAACTGACCCTGCCAGAGATGGAAAAAGTGAAAATGGAAAAGAAGACAGTAATATTCAGAACATTTTCAAATAAAAACAAGAGAATTGAAAACGTGCCGCAGGAAGAAATAGAAGAAACTATGGAAAGGCATATAGGAGACAACATAGCTTTCTTTACGAGAGGAAAGAGATATGCGTCTATAGTGTTTATCTTTGTATCAGACAAGGAAGCGGGAAAATCCTCCAAGAGGATGATACAGGGGGAGAAATGGACATTGCTGCCAAACTGTTTGGATAAACGAATAGTTAGAATTAGGGTGGGAAGAATCCCACCGTGGATAGAACCAGAGTGGATAATAGCGGCGATTTTTTTCGGAGATAAAGTGGGAAACAGCGAAGAGATGAAGATGGGCATGATAAACCGGACTCAACAAGTGAGGTGGTGGGGCAACGGAATAGAGGTAATTTGTGCCAGAAGTATTATGACGAAATACCCGAAACTTTAGAGCTACCAAATGAAGAAAAGCTGGAGGGGAGGCCCCCAAAGTGTCACGAATGTGGTCAAAGAGGGCATTTGAGAAAGACAGGCCCAAGAGCAGCAGTGGAAATAGTAGAGGAGAACATTCAGGAGAATATAATGGTGGAGAAACAGCAGAATCAGATAACAGAAGAAAATGGTGATTTTGCGGAGGGGAAATCACGAAAAAGAGGAGGAGTTCACCAACGATAAAGGAACAGAAAAAATACAAAGCCATGCAAGAAGTAATCCAACCTACAACGAGAAGCAGGAAAAATTCGCCAGTAGGATCACTGTGAAAAATGCAACAGATAAGGATTCATTACCGAGCAAAAGCAACGACTTGCAAGTACATAAACATTCACAGACACACAAACAAACGGACATGCAAACACTCAGAAATATAAGCAAACAGATACAAGATAACTCAGAATCACAGAAACCTAAAAACACAGACACACAGACGAAACACGCAGATTTACAGTCACACAAACACACAGACACACAAACACACAAACACACAGACGTACAGTCACAGAGAAGCATAGACAGACAATCACAGGATAACGTAGAATTACAGAAACAGGAAAACACAGTCACAGTCACAAAACACAGCCATAGACACAGACACAGAGAAGTAAGGTTTTTCTAGGGAAATATAGGATAACCCAAAAGTTAGAGAAGAGAATTTCAAAATTGAAAGACATTGTAAAAGTGAACTTAGAAGAAGGTTACGACAAGAGTATGAGGTGTATTCTAATGGTTGATGGAAAGTATAGCGCTTTGAAGGAAACTTTTCCTTCGGACGTGAATCCACTGGGGCCGGAGGTGGATATTGAACCTAGTGCCTCGGTGGTGAATTATGTTGACATAAAAGAGAAGATAAAATGGTAAGTTATGATTTGTTTTAAAGACTGGGAAATGTCATCGCAGATGACATTTATACCGGTTTCAAATTTTGACACAAGGCCAGCTAATTCGGAGAAGGGAGTAAGTCGATTACATCGACCCCAATGCTCTACTGGTACTTATTTTATCGATCCCGAAAATATGACCTCGGCAGATATGAACTCGGACCGTAAAGACAGACAAAATGCCGCAAAGCATTTTGCCTGGCGTACTAACGATTCTGGCAGATCGCCGCCGTAAGATGACACTAATATCGACATATTTTAATAAAAGCAAATATTTTCTAAATCTAAATATTTTATTTGAAATTTTATCCTTAGCTGCAATATTTTAAGCAAAAACTTTCTTGTTCTGTACTTTACCAGATGTAATAAGTTGTCCTGAACTTTTCCAAGTGTAATAACTTGTCCTGTATTTTTCCAGGTGTATAAGTTTAAGAATATTTCTCTTGCTTGCATTTTTCCATTTAATATATATATATATGTAAATGCACGTACACACAAGTACATTTACATGTACATGTATACGTATACATATGTGTGTATGTGTGTATGTGTTTATGTATGTATGTATGTATGTATGTATGTATGTAGATAAAAGTTACTGTTGCGGTAACACTGTTTTCAAAACTATTTTTTATTTACCGCATAATATATATTTTTAGTCAACACTCTGTTATAGATAAGAGTGCTATAACAGCGGTGTTGCTGTACCCCTGTGAACGAAAATTAATTCAAGCCATCATTCAAGTTATATCATTTTCGAATTGCTCATCTAGATTTCGAAACTCTTTTCAGAGTGTATACAATGTTAAAGGAAACTGACCAATGATACGTGCAGTGGAGCTGTATCATCATCCAAACCATGCTGCTGTGTCTTAGCGACGGTTAACACTTAAAGGCTCAAATATTTAATTTGATGTACAAGTGGGTGTTATTTTTGTGCTATTTTCATTGATCTTTTCTTTTCGTGCCTCTTAATTTTCCGCTTGTTACTTGGTTCGAATTCGGAGACAAAATATTTGTTGTCACTTTCTGTTCACTTAATTTAATCAGCTGGTATTTATGCCTTTTAAAAGTGAAATAGAGTTTCGAATGACCGCTGTCTTAGATAGAAATTCATAAATATGGAGTGGTTGTACATGTATAAAAGTAATTTTCCTTTGAAAAAAGCTGCAAGGTAAAGAATGCTTACTTCTTCGTCTGTCTTTATGTTTTGAGTTCAAATTCCGCCGAGGTCGACTTTGCTTTTCATCATTTTGGGGTCGAAAAATTAAGTACCAGTTGCGTACAGGGGTCAATCTAATCGACTGGCCCCCTCCCCCAAAATTTTGGGCCTTGTGCCTAGAATAGAAAAGAATATTTATTTCTTTACTGCCCACAAGGGGCTAAACACAGAGGGAACAAACAAGGACAGACAAACGGATTAAGGACAGACAAACGGATTGTTGTAAATATCGACCCCAGTGCATAACTAGTACTTATTTAATCGACCCCGAAAGGATGAAAGGCAAAGTCAACCTCGGCGGAATTTGAACTCAGAACGTAGCAGCAGACGAAATACCGCTAAGCATTTCGCCCGGCTTGGAACCGAATTTGTTAATACTTATCAGCCGGCTCTCCAGAGGATATTACTCTTTTACTCTTTTATTCGTTTTAGCCATGCAGCTGCAGTCATGCTGGAGCTGACATCACAGTTAACTTCCTAGACAATAAAGGGGATTGAAATATTGCTGAAGAAATAAGAAAACCTACAAATCACATATCTACCTTGGCTATTTCGAGCACATTGTACAAGGTGCTCCTAGGTCCCTTGTACAGAGGAAAAAACCAGAAACTCAAGGATAGAATGACTGATAATATGTCTGCGCGATCAGTGTAGACATGGAGCTAAGCAGCAATAACAATCTATAAATATATATATATGTAGACTGATGTTCGTTCACTGTTACATGAGCCTCTTCCCAATACTCACACATACGTTACTAAAGAAACCTTGTGACTTTGATGACGAACCAATCTATTGAGAGTTAACGTCTGTTGCTATAGATACAACAATAACCTTCTGAATGTGTGTGTGCGCGCGCGTGTGTGTGTGTGTATGTGCGCGCACACACATACACATATACGCACACATTGTATCATAGAAATGAAAAGCAAATATATAGTTACTGAAACAAATGTTTGTGCATGTGTCTATGGGTGATTTTGCGCATTATATATATATGTACAGAGTGCGTAAGGTATTTGGGATCATACCTTTCTTGGGTCATTGTTGCATTTTTTGCTAAATCTGTATAATCTTTGTTTCAGAAAATTATAATGGTAGACACTCAGCTTACTCAAGAAATGAAGAGGTATGCTGTTATCGTGGTTATAAAGGCTGAGCATAGCAATTTAGAAATATCTTGAGTTTTAAAAGTTGCCAGATCTTTCGTCTACAAAGTTTGTAACGAGCTAGAGACCGAAGATGGAAACGTATCACCAGTATCAAAGCATAAAAAAGCATTCTAAAAGCTCTGAAATCATCAGAACACCTGAATTTATCCAGCAAGTTCGACAGACCATTGATTACAATCTCTGAAAGTCCACGAGGTCAATTGCAAAAGAGCTCCATGTCTCAGAAGGAACAGCCAGAAATGTTGTCCACGAAGACATCTGTTATGTCTTATATGATGAGGTAAGGTCAATTTGTCAGAAAAAGCAAAAGAAAATTACTCCATCAGATCTAAAAGGCTCTTAAACAAACTGAAAAATCCAACAGAAAACCTTCGATCAAGATCAAACAGTTAACAGAAGAAATGACAGATGGTTATGTGCAGACCCTTCTGAAGTTCCAAGTGTTATGCATACAAAATTTCCTGCAACTGTCATGGTTTTAAGGGCTGTCAGCAATAAAGGACATGTGATGCCTCCTTACTTCTTTCCACAAGGCCTTAGACTTAATTCTGCCGCCTACATTGAGGTCCTGGAAATAATTGTCAAGCCCTGTCAATGGAAGGTCATATATGTTTCAGTAAGACTCTGCACTATCACACACTCTAGTAACAGGAATGGATAGCTGAAAATTTTCATGATCACATAACCCCTAAAATTTGGCCTAATTTCCCAGATCTCAATCCATTAGACTATTACATCGGGTGCGTTGTTGAGAGAGAGGTCAACGAACACGCCCATAACACCAAAGATTCTTTGAAAGCTGCCATAGTCAGAGTAATGTCTAAAATGAACCAGGACCAACTGATTCGAGTATGTAGACGATTTAGATCTCATACAGAAGCAGTTGTTGAAGCTGAAGGCGGCTTTATTGAATAACATTATAGAAAAGTTTTATTTTTATCCTCATAGCATTTTTTGATAAATAAATTATTATCTGTTACTATATATCTGTTTTTTTTTTTCATAAACATAAATCTGTCCTCAAATATATTACGCACCCTATATATGTAAATATATATATATATATATATATATATATATATATATATATATATATATATATATATATATATATAATATATATATATATATATATATATAATATTTGTACCCACTTTAACATCACTGTCCGTTCGAGCGGACTCTAGCGGGATTTTTTAACCATAAGAGGATATCTGCTCTAGCTGGTTAACGATGTACAGCTGCATCCGATAAAATTGCCAGCAGGGGAGCGAACCCCTGCCATTTACTAGTGACGGCATCAGCTTACTAGTCCTTGTTTCGGGCTATTTCTGCCACCCCTCAGTACTGGACACCTCATCTGCTAGAGATGATAGAAGCTCACCTCTGCTGGCAATATATATATTCCAAACGAATACACAGTCGCTGTCTGCATTCTATAAAACCTTACCATACACTGTTTTTGCAGTGCTTGTACTAGTGCCAACACTTGGAATACTTGACTGGATATTTGAAGAGACATTTGCAACTTAGACATCAAAACTGGGAAGATACTAACAAGATACTAGTAAATGTCTGAAGCGCAAGAGAGATAAAGATGTTTTTAGACCTCCATTTTCTGATTGAAAATATCGATTGTGCCATACTAAAGTGGAGGTCTTCATCCATATCATCATCAAATGTTTAAAAAATGTCCGCAAGATATTATCTTTCCATGAGACGTGACACTGTCGATAAAACTGTCTTGACAGAAAGGATTCTCCTGATGGTCATAACAGTTTCATGACAAAATGGTGTTCGAGTAAAAAATCCCTGTTGCACTTCGAAAATGAAAAGTTAAAAAATGCTTTAAAGTGAAACGAAATTCCCTTATAAGTATAAAAACAATAACATTTGAAAAAACTAAACTATGACTTAATATCAAAACAACTACATTTTTTTACATTCTAACCAACCCACAGAAACACATACACCTCACCAAGTCAGCTACAACAGCTTTTCCTCAAACATCACTTTTTATTCTACACATCATGCTATCCGATCCATTCGGCAAATAATTCCCCATCTTAGACTACTCAAAAGTTATCACAACGCAATGGACATCAATGAAGAACACAATAACACTTATAATCCTTAAAAACGAGTTTCACCGAGAAGCAGAAAGGGATTTTCAGAGTTCAACAACCGTAATCACCAAAAGCACTGCAGTACATACATTCAATAAGATAATTATAAATATATTTAAAAACATGAAAAGCAACACAAAAAATACAACTTACAAATTAAAAATAGACAACCTCATAAAAGTCTGTGACAGCCTCAAACACAATACACCAACAACACACACATCATAAATAAAACTTTAATTCAAACAGCTAAAGAAAGATATAGCAAAAATAAAAACTTCTTGCTATAGAAAAATAGAAAACTAACAAGTATCATATTCAATGCAAACTACAAAGCAGTATCAGCGACAATAGCCACAGCCACACCGCAATTTACGTCATAATGATATAATAACAACCCCCAAATAACAACATACCCACACAGTAACAATATGAAAACATCATTGTCAAACATTTTTCGAAATGCATTTACTAAAACCCACACAAAGAAGACAGGAACACGAAACAAAAAAATAGACGTTTTCTACCTGGACCATGATTTAAACTTTAAATTTTAAACATCTATCTTCCATCTGCCACCCAAAGAGCAATAGGGAAATCTAAAACCTCATAAACCTGGGGTTAATCAAAATCACAAATATATACCTGAAACACCTAAGACTTAGCAAATTCTAAGGGTGCAGAGCAAATCGCCACAATTTCTAAAGCTCCAAAAACCTAAGTGACGTAACATCTTACAGACACATCACAATCCTATGCACACTCTCAAAACTCTAAAATGTCTAACTTTTAACACTACAAGCCCACACATCCTCCTCTTAAATTTACATCAACGATTGAAATCACAGCATTCAACCAACATCCATAAATTTTTTTATATTATTATCGACTTGGGCAAAGCTTTTGACTCTACTGCCTGATGATTACTCGTGCAAAAATACTCATCATTTTCAGAAATGATACAAAGCACTGGTAAGTAAACTACCTGCCTGGTTACCAAGCATATCTAAAGTTCAAGAATAACATTTATAGCCAACAATATTCTGAACCGAATACCACAAGGATTCGTCAATTCACTAATTCTTTTAATCTGTTACTACATGATCTTCCAACACTATCTCATACACAGATAATATCACATATTCTCCCACCATTTTTCAAGCACTACTTCACAACTAATCCAACCCTTCTTAAATCACAGGGAAAACTCGGTTCCAAAACAATTACCACATTCAACATGAAATTTATTGACAAAAACGACAAAATTAATAGGAGTCATATACAACTCGCCCACAGTATTCATATCATACACAGATAACAAAGCAAAAGTAAAAAAGATGCATGCATATATTTAAAACAATCACAGATACCATGTTAAGCTAACAAAAAGAAGCAACAATGATGTACATATATAACATGATCTCTTCCGGTTCAGTCTGAATCCAAATCTGTTTACAACAAATCACAATAACTTACAAAGTACACAAAACAACAAACTATACATCATCACAGGTTGTATATAAATCACACCTACAGACCATTTACACATTGAAACTCTCACCATCAGTCTCTACAAACAACGGTGAGTGTTTAACATGTTCAAACTGTAAAACTTCGCCTCATAGATTCATCACTGAAAAAATCGAACTTTGGGTTACGCCTAGTCGTTCGAGCAATTGCATACCATAAGACAGTTTGATAAGAGCAAACATGCACGCACGCACACACACACATGTATGTATACGTATGTATGTGTAAGTACATATGTATATATATATATATGTATAAATATATATGCATATATATATATATGTATATATATATATGTATATATATATGCATATATATATTTACATGTAAAGTAAAAGAAGCTCTAATGTAATAAATATTATTAAGTACATATACTAATGTATATGCTCTGTGTATTTTTAGGTGGCTGCAAGGGTGTAGCGGAGTATATAACTCTCATGTCGCCGGTCTTAAAACACCTTACAGCCACGGACAGGCGAGATAACACACCCTCAATCCCATTTGGAAGTGATGGACAGCGATGTTTCGCCATTTTTGTGGCTTGTTAGCATCACGCCTGTCCATGACTCTAAGGTGTTTTAACAACGGCGACATGAAAGTTATATACTCCGCTACGCTATTGCAACCACAGGAAAATGCACAAAGCATATACATTATTCTTTTATTCTATTACTTGTTTCAGTCATTTGACTGCAACATTCTCTGTGAGACAAGTACTTATTCTATCGGCCTCTTTTGCCAAACCGTTAAATTTTGGGAACGTAAACACACCAACATCGGTTTTCAAGCGATGGCGGGGAGGGGGACAGACACAGACACACAAACACAAATATATATACATATATATACACGACGGGCTTTTTTCAGTTTTCGTCAACCGAATCCACTCACAAGGCTTTGGTCGGTCCGAGTAGAAGACACTTGCCCAAGCTGCCATGCAGTGGGTCTGAACCCGGAACCATGTGGTTGGGAAGCCGTGCCTGTCCCTATTAGTATATGTATTTAATAGTATTTATTATACTAGAGCTACTCTTTACTTCTTATGTAAATTTTCTCTTAGGTATGCAATTTCCGAGCATATCAGCTCATGATTTTACAAGCTTTGAGCATATAATTCGTGGACTAGCTAGGTGATTCACCTTCAATGTCAGGTGGGTACGTGATGCTGACAAGCCACAAAAATGGCGAAACATCGATGTCCATCACTCCGAAATGGGATTGAGTGTGAGTTATCTCGCCTGTCCATAACTCTAAGGTATTTTAACATCGGCGATATGAGAGTTATGTACTCCGCTATGATATTGCAACCACCGGAAAATACACAGGGAGCAGGGCGAAAAACGACCTATCCTCCTACATGCTTGAAAATGCCAGGGCACACAGATACTACCGAAAAACTCGGGTATGTATAATTATTTGTATTTATATTTCTCGTGTATTGTGTTGACGAAGGAAAAAAACTCTTTTATGGCTTTAATCCAGAAATTGGGCCCAATTCACAATTAACGTGAAGTCTTTTAATGTTTTTTCACTCGCCCGACTACAACCTGTGTATATTTTGGAGTTTTTCGGTAGTGTCTGAGTGCCCCGGCATAATTACATACATATATACAATGGCGATGCTCCAGCATGGCCACAGTAATTGGACTGAAGCATATAAAAGAATATATATATATAATTATTAATTTAATGTATAAATTATCTATAAATTTTTATTGCGTGCTGACTACCTGATAAAAATCATTAACGTGATTTTATCCTTCTATTCTTATGAAACTAAAGAATAAATTTGCTTTGCGATTCCAGAAGATATTGACAAAGAAGGAAAATGGAAAAACTTCGATAAAGCATTCAAACAGACAGCCAAAGAAGTACTTAGTGATACGCGCGTGGGAGGAATTCTCTTACCGCATTGATGTTGCCTGTACTGCAGATGGTGGCCACAATGAACACTTGTAAGACAGGAAATAAAAGTTGGTTGTGAGTAAATACTTGTGACTTAGCTGGAGTTTTCTATTGCTTTTCCTTATTTAAAATATTGAGGAGTGTGAGGATATGCATTGTCGGGGAGAAAATTGGGCCACCTGTATACACTCGCTTAGGCATTTGCAAGACTTATAACCTGGCATAGAAATCAATATACGTTTGTTTCAGAAAAAAGGGTTAGATGAATATAGAGAAGTAATAAAAGATTAAAAAAAAGTGATGACACAGGAAGATCAATGGTTATGCTATCATTAGCTTAC
The DNA here is from genome assembly GCF_006345805.1 of Octopus sinensis. Classification (NCBI taxonomy): domain Eukaryota; kingdom Metazoa; phylum Mollusca; class Cephalopoda; order Octopoda; family Octopodidae; genus Octopus; species Octopus sinensis. The sequence continues at coordinate 156,288,706 of NC_042998.1, read as the reverse complement.
GACTGTTCCTGCTACAAGATGCAGTGAACTCTTAGTCGAGTGCCTGAATAACATCTTATAGCTTTATTGGAGATGATATACCACAAGATTATTTGTGCACAGTACTGCTAGTTAAAGAAAAATCCCTCATATAGTGTTGTTGATAACAGCAATGGACTTTTACTGTAATACCTATTTAAAGCTGGGTCAGCTTCACTGTTTGGAATTAAATATCTTGGTCATGGATAATGTCAGAGTAGGCTTACAGATTCGAATTGCTTGGTTGGCTATCTAGTACTATATCGACTTTTATGTTTGTGCTCTCTTGTTCACGGTTCAATTGAAACTACCAGATGTATGCCTATTTACAATGATCTCTACTATATAGTACCTAAAGGATGGGCACTGAATTGACAGCGGCAGCAGAGTACCGGACTAAATGGTCTCACAGTATTTGATTTCAGTCTTTTATTGTCGTTAAAATAAATTCTAGTGCATAAAGAAATGAAATAAATACTGACAGAGAGAGAAAAAATGAGAGGTGAAAAAGAGAGATATAGAAAGAAAGACAGGAACAGAGATCTCAGTGAAAAACTGTTAGAATCATGCATTAATTTCTTTTTTTATATATCTTTAAAGAAATAACCAAAATAAAACAGCCGAATGAACCAAGAAAGACTTACTAACAGCAATAAAAGTCAAGGTGAAACAGCTGTGGTAATGTTTATACACTTTCATTAAAACTGAAATCAGTTTATGCTGAGACCCCCTTCGGTCATGACTGACCATGGGTTTGCACCTAGAAAGTTACCCTCCCAGGCACAAGTCCGAGCAAGGTTGTTTATGGAAGACCAGTAGTCGCCATGCATATCTCCACGCCACCGATGTCATCCAAGGGAAAGGCAAGGGCCGATACAGCTTGGCACCTTAGACGTCGCAACTCATTTCTACAGATGAGTGAACTGGAGCAACGTGAAATAAAGTGTTTTGCTCAAGAACACAACACACATTCCAGTCCGGGATTCGAACTCACAACCTCACGATCGTAATTTCTACGCTCTAACCACTGAGCCATGTGACTTCACAATCAGGTTATGAGGATACCAAATATTGAAAAAAAAAAAAAAGTAATCAGTAACATAAAATATGGAAAATTGGGATAATGAGCTAAAGAAAAATAATTTCTGAAAATGGTCAACACAATGTAACAGGAAAAAAAGTGGAAACAATGATGTAAGAAATAAGCAGAGAAGGAGATATATGAGTTCTGTAATCTCCTAGTCGTTAATCTGCAAGAGAATAATTGAAAATAACCAATAGAGCAAACTAACGAATAGTGGGGAGAGAGGGGAAATTGTTATGAACAAAATATAACCTTTTGATACAATTTACGCTTGGCTGAAGGTGAAAATGCGAACAATAAAGGCCATAAAATAATAGGACCAATTTGGAACTATTAGAACAATAAAAGAACTGAAAATGTAAGCGATATAACGAAAATACGATAAATATACAAATGGCTCCAAGAATTAATAAGAGGAAATCTTTTCGCCGTAGAGCAAATGTTTATGTGTGTATGTATGTGAGTGTCTGCGGTCAGTTGTAGACAAAAATGGTAGTTGTCCACAAGCTTTGATGGTAGTCAAGTTTTCTTTTATAAAGAAATCTGGACTTTCATGTGAAAGAGGATGTCTATAAAAAAAAATAAAGAGAAAGACGAGGAATTGATACGAATGCTTGTAACAGAACACAAGGATCAAGTAGTCCATTTATTTCACAAAAACAAGTTTTCAATAATCACATTTTCCCACGTTTTTTGCACAATTTATAAACCATTACATACCATGAAGAAAACTAAACTGTGTGTTGTCAAAAATAATTGTAGTTTTGTAACCGTCACTGCTACACATAGCACAATCATAAGTTCTATCTCCAGAGCTAATTAGGTTACATGACAGAACTAACAAAAATCTCCAAGTTCTTGTCTCTAATACTGACAACCACATTGATTATTCAACTGCTCCTTTTCGCAGAACAGATTACACAACAAAGGTTTTGATTAAATGGCTATATTTCTGAAACAAAATATTAAGTACATTAGCCAAGTTCTGGTTGATATAATCAACTGCAGGGCGATGTCACTTGTGTATGATGGCACACTAATGCTCATTAATGACAGTTATTTATTGACTGAAAACAACAAGAACAGTAATGGTAACGGCAATGAGAACAATAGTAAGGGCAGCCTTTATAAGAAGGAGAATACCAATACACACAACAACTGCGGCAGCAGCAACAACAACATCAGAAACAGTAACAACAGCTGCAACAGCAAGAATAAAAATGACGACAAAATATGGTAGGAATGACATCACGGACGCGCATATATACTTAAATACTTTTACACATAGTATATACGTATATGCACATGTCACCGATATTTTCAACCGATACTTTACAACCGTATTTGATTCTTCACGTGCTTCAATTCTGTGTATATACATATATTTACTAGATTGCTGACATTTATTGGTAGTTTCTTTCAGTGCGTTGATAATGCCATTTTCTATCATTAATAAACTTGTCGGCATTCTTGATGACAGGGGTATGCTAGTTACAAAATAAACAACTATTTGCAAAAGTTCGCAGATCAACAATCGCATATTTTTCAAAGACATTTTTGAGTTGAACATGTAACACGAAAGAATTTGCTGACTTAAATTCCACTGATGTAACTATAGATTCAGAAAAGGAGTTCAAAGTATTCACAAAATATAGATTATGCATACACCTACTGAGAGACACAAATATATGTATACCTGTATCAATCTATTTCTTTCTTCACGTATGCATTTGCACGCTTGTTCATATATGCTTTATACCTTACAATACGTATGTATGTATGTATGTATGTATGTATGTATGTATGTATGTATGTATGTATGTATGTATGTATGTATGTATGTATGTATGTATGTATGTATGTATGTATGTATGTATGTATGTATGTCTCTTCTATTTTTTAATTACTATAAATCTTCTACTGAGGATGGACCGGTTTCCAACAAAGATACAAGGCCCCATCATTGGGATTTAGTTAACATAGGCAAAGTCACATTTGGAACTTAAGAAAAGTCTTGCATATTTTTACTGTTCCACCCACAGATTGCACTTGTAATGTACGAATCAGCCGGTCAGTTTCTCCTTCTGAAAATCTCAGTTTATCCAGATTCTCCTGATTTATTAACAAAATCTACTGCCCCAATTATTATTGGTTTGAGTATGAATTCATAGTCTTGATATAGAAACTGGGGTTTTCAAAGCAGTCGTCCATAGATATCCTCTTTTTCTTTGATTTTTAAAGAGATATTCATATCTGCAGGGCAGCTGACCTCTATGATGGTACATACCTTTGCCCCTCGGTCCCAAACAACAATAACCGGCCTGTTATGTTTACATTTGACAGAAGTTTTGATGGGAATATTCCACCAGCATTCCTTGAGTTGGTGTTAATGAATGTATTCCATAATAGAGGGATTTTCTAAGTTTATTTCAGGACAGTCATTTTTGCGGATGATATTGTAAATTGCTTTAGCATCAACATCGTGTCGCATAGGGAGGTAGTACCGTGTATGTATGTATGTATGTATGTATGTATGTATGTTAGTGCATAAAATAATTATGAGAATTCATTTGAAGAGTTTTTTTTTCTAGGAGGCCATCTTGTACATAACAATAAAATACAAATTGTATTTTATGTGATCATCATAGTTATTGCTAACCTAATCATAGTTTTATTGCTTATAATGTGACAACAATAAAGACTAATCCAATAACCTACTTTACTCCTATAAACCTAAAAGTGAGCTCATACTGTTCTGTATTTAATATAGTACCAGAATAAGAAATATGAATAGAACTTTAAAAGTGATAACAATTTCTTACATAGGCATAAAGCCAAAAATTTGGAGGCGGTAAGTGTACCTTATATTCTTTTTTACTCTAGGCACAAGGCCCGGAATTTTTTTTTTTGGGGGGGGGCAGTCGATTAGATCGACCCAATACACAACTGGTACTTAATTTATCGACCCCCAAAAGATGAAAGGTAAAGTCGACTTCGGCGGAATAAGTGTACTTTATATTACCGACCTCACGATCTCGTAAGGATGAAAGGCAAAGTCTGCTTTGGTGAAATTTGAACTAAGACAGTGCTTCCATCGCTGTCCTCCTAGTCGTTCAGCAGATAAGTCAGTCAGTCGGTTGTTATGTGAACAGCCGTATATTATTCGCCGTCTGAGAAGGGAGTTGGCTCGTCCCAGTGCATCTTTGGACAACCACCTTTGTTTCGATTCATTTTTCTAGTTCCAGCATTTTTTTTTTTTTACTTTTTGCTGTTAGCTAAAGCATGCCAACCACTTCATCATTCGCTCCTTATCATCATATGACAGTAAGGTGGAATGGCTGAGAGAGAAGTGGGGGCTTTCCGCTTCCTGGTCGTTAGATGCTGCCGGAGACAAAATTAATTTAAAAAACAATTTTTTTTTTTCACAATCCTCGAACTTGGGATCAGTTGTGGTCTGGAAATAACCGTTTTTTCTCCCTGTTGTTGTTGCTGCTACTGTCTCCGTTGTTGTCCACTGCTCTCTTTTATTCACTCTAGCCCTTCTCCTCCGAGCAGAAAACCTCGAGTGAATTTTATTGTGACGTGTGTAACAGTTGGACTTTCAATCGACTAAAATTTTCAGGCTATTTCAGAAAATTTCACGACATTCTTGTCTCACATCCATGTTTTCCTGAGAGTTGGCTTATATTCAGAATTACATCTCGACAGGAAATATGAACAAGAAAAAACAAAATTCATTTGATAAAAGAGTTATTTTCCCCCTACGTATTTAAATGTCTGTGTTTGCATATATAAGTGTTGTCATTTTTCTTTTTATTTCGCTTTTTTCTTTTAGATTTATGTTTGCGTTTACAAAATTTGCAAACCTGTTCAAAATATTGAAGAAGTGCACGCCAAGTAAAGAAGTCAAGTCGTTACGCAAGTTAGCGAATTTTTACATAAAATTAGGGTATAGTTGTATGCGCAGGCTTGGACAAGGTATTTTAAGGAAGACCAGCAGCCGCTTGCATACAACTCTAACATCTCAACGTCGAAAATGTTATCAAAAAGAAATGTCACCACATTAAGAACAGTCACAGCTTGGCACCAAACTCCACAGAGGCCTCCCTCTTTCAGCTGGGGTGTCAACTTTCATTTGTTGTGTTTGAAAGAGAGCAACAACTTTGTACAGAATAAGTAAGCTCATCGCAGTGAGAATGACAAAAGATTTTATAGGTGACAGTGATAGAGCTCTATAAGCTGGTGATATCTTTTCTTCCAATTATCAATCAAATAGTAAGCAGCACTTTCGTACATCGTTATTAGTTTTAATTCGACAAACTTACCCGCATCATTTTATTCGTCAGACTACATCGCGCTGAAATTATCAATGTTGATACATCCAGCAGTAACAAGCAGTCTATGCTAAAACAAATTTAGCATGTACATCAGTATAGTGTCCTACTTATTTCCCCTGTCTTTTAACAGCGCAACCGGTTACGATTAAAATAACAAGACTGATTATCAATTTTCTAATAACTTATTTCTGTTGCTTACTACAATAAATATGTCAACACTATCTTAACTACTTGTACATAATTGTCTACATCTTTTCCCGTTGCTAAATTTGAATTTTCCGGTTGATTTCATCTTTTGATGATATTGCCACATAAAATACTGTTTTTTTTTTTCTTACATCTTATTGCTATATTTCTCTTCGGATTTGCTATTTGTCTCACAACAGCTGAAAATCGAATTCATTTAGCGTGCTGAAAAGAAAAAATAAAGCAAAACAAACTCTTTAATATATAATAGAAAGGAAATGGCATGTTGTGACGTTTATTCTTTCACCAAGGCTATTAACGGGGTGAAGTGGTTTCAATTGAAGAGTTCTTTATTAAAAGGAATGGGTTGGGAGCTGATAGCATTAAGATGGTCCGCTACTCAGTTTAGATCTGAATCTTCGATCGAGTCGCTCGGCCTTGCCATGGGATTCCAATCCTTGGTCAACTGAGTACACGGTAACAGATGTGTTATCCCACATTAAATACACCTTTCCATATTAAATACATCGTTTCTCATTCAGCAGGTAAATACCCTTTAGTAATGTAGATTGAAACCGTTAATTATTGTGCAGCTTCCGATTTCTATCTCCTTGCTCATTAGAAGACTTGATCTAATCTGCAGTAGAATGACAGGTTACGTTCTTTAGCCTACTTCGTTCAGTACGAGATTCTATCGACGAAAACGAGGTACGAACAGACAACCTTTATTCGACAGCTTATTGATAATGTCAACCACAACTTTGAGTTGTGGCTGACATCCTAATAACCGTTAGTTGTTTTTAGCTCTTTGCTTCGTTGAAAATTCATTACTTGGTTTAATGTTCACAATTTTAATTTAAAGGGCAATGGTTCACTTCTGCACTGTGAGTTGTTAATTCTGTGAAACATATGTTCTTCAAAGAAACATGCCATTAGAAGAAAAAAATAGGAAATAAATTTTTATATTTTCACTGATATAGCTGAAATTCACTTTACTAATGTTTGTCAGATTATTTTTCTAGTTTACAATGAAATAAGATAAAAGTATAGCTCGTTCGTAATCGTCGAGAGCTAAGCTTTCAACGAGCAGTAATTTAACCCGAGTTTTCGAGTCGTTATGGTTATAACTATTACATTTCATTCACCCCCCAGTTCTTTTGGGAAAGTCAGGAACAACTAACGTTGCATTAAACATCTTTTATGAATATAGTTAAGAATACAGTATTGTTTCATTTTGTTAAACGTATGTAATGCGTTTAACTAATGCATTAACGCGAGAGCAATGAAAAGCAATGCTAACCCCAGTGAAATATGAACAACGAGACACCATTTTTGTTGTTTCGACCATTTCTACTGTCCAATTTATTAAGCATTGTGACTACTTTGTTCTGACAAAGCACTTGTATTTTCCCCCTTATATGTTCTTCTCCTATTTATAGCTAAGTGGAGGAAATCTACTGGATGTCATTTTTATCATTGAAATAATGTGCCATAAATACATAAATCTACTGGTTTATCAGTATATTTTTCTTAAAAATTTTTTAGAACGAGTGTTTAAGTTGCAAACTGTCAACTTTTAACAAGAAACTATGACAACGTCTGCACTAGATGCATAAAATACCACTGCTGTCAAGACACATCATCCTATCGACTTAACCATCCGCTTTCTTATGCTTTAGACATAGGGCTATATTCTTAGTGTGACGTGTATTCCACTAGAGTGCAAATTTTAACCTTATTAGACTGCATAATTGGGAAAAATACTTAACAGAGATAACTGTTTATGTCATCATTCACTTAGTAGATGTATCACACTCTCCTTACTCTCTTCACGCTAAACACTTCAACAACAAAAGCCACGTAATTTTAATGAAAGATCTTTAATGAGTCACAGCTTCGATTGCGTTTTTCTTACTGAAGGGTAATTTATCTTACCAATGAAATATCATTAGTCATAGACAAAAACTAATACCTTTTAATTAACTTTGGAGTATTAGAAAAATAGGGACTTTCGTTTGTGATGACGACAAAGATGAGATAATGAGGTAATGAGGTAAGAAGGTAACGTTTAGCTTAGTTATATGTTCTATTGAAGCTGGAATTTAGGTAACAATATGCGTGAAGAGTTATATATATTTTTACTATTTCCTTTGTAGACTATTTTGGCAAAGTGCGTGCTAGTTTATCTGTTTCATTGCCTGA
>NC_042998.1:156208379-156275879 GCF_006345805.1 Octopus sinensis | reverse complement strand
GGACACAGGTTTGTGTGTCACAGTGTTAGCTAGAGGCGATGGCCTCTTGGAGCTAATCAACGGCAGCATTCGTCCTATATTTATGGACTGCCATAATAGCTTGGCGATAACTATTAATATCCAGTACCGCTGCCGTAGTCTCCTTTGGAGAGACTTAGAAATAATAATATTTCTCTCTCTCTCTCTCTCTCTCTCTCTCTCTCTCTCTATATATATATATATTATATATATATATATATATATATATATATATATATATATATATAAACACACACACTCAAAGACATCTATATATGTACAGATTCATACTTGTGCATACATACACACACCACACACACATTATGATTTTTTTTTAAATAGTTAATTAATATAATTAAAGTTTCATCTCTGTGGTTAAATAAATTTGGAAAGTTTTGGTCATTTTAGCCACTACTCTTGATTTTTGTCCGAGTATTTGTCCTTCAGACTGCAAAAAGGAATTTAAAAAGAAAAAAAAAACAATACACAATGCTGTCACAATTATATTTCCAAATTCATCTATTTCTAGTTGGCTGTTTTGTTTTGAATATATTTCAAAGCTCCCACCTAGAATTTTCTAAAGGAGAAAGAGAACCAAGTACAGAAGAGGGAAAGCAGCTGTTCTTATAGAATTTTGGAATCTGGAGTGTTTTGCAGATGTGGTATAAAGGATCTAGCAATGGGTTGAGATCATCTTTAACATATATACAATCTAATCCATATAGACTTCACATTGGTGGATTAATATATATATATATATATGTATATATATATAGTCAGTGGAATTTTCCGTAGCTCCTCTTGTCGGATGTGCTGTCTGGGGATTCTTGCGCATTGGCAAAGGGAATTATTGGTTTCGCCAATATAATTCTCCTTGCATTTAGGGTAAGTAATGCAGTGTATGAGGTTTTGTGTCTTTGCTTTTACTTTGAATAAGAATCCATTCTTAAATTTTATGTGGGTGTCACTGTCTATATATTTGTAGTTATTGTTGTTGTTGCATATTCAACATCTGCTGTCTCCACATTCCTTTACAAAGAATTCTGTTTCATTCTCTGATACTTGTTTCAGTCATTTGACTGCGGCCATGCTGGAGCACCGCCTTTAGTCGAGCAAATCGACCCCGGGACTTATTCTTTGTAAGCCCAGTACTTATTCTTTCGGTCTCTTTTGCCGAACAGCTAAGTGACGGGGACGTAAACACACCAGCATCGGTTGTCAAGCACAGCTAGGGGGACAAACACACACACACACACACACACATATATATATATACACATATATACGACAGGCTTCTTTCAGTTTCCGTCTACCAAATCCACTCACAAGGCATTGGTCGGCCCGGGGCTATAGCAGAAGACACTTGCCCAAGATGCCACGCAGTGGGACTGAACCCGGAACCATGTGGCTGGTTAGCAAGCTACTTACCACACAGCCACTCCTGCGCCTATGTCAATTTTGCTCTTGTAAGTTGATTTTTAAGGTTTTTTTTCTTGGTGTTCACTATTTCGCAGGTAGTTTTTGTCTATCAGTTTTTCTCATTTTGAGTCTCCGTAAAAGTAATGGTACGTTTGAATGTATAACGTGGAAAATATTGGTTATTTCAGGGTTGTATATGTTAATAAATAGAATAGTATGTTTCTTGCTTTTTTCTTTTGGAGTCCTAAGTTGTGTGATGTCTAATTTCATTGCTTTCGAAACTCCATTATTTAAAAGTTTTACAGAGTGTTTGTGGGTCAGTTACTATGGTGGAGATGCGTTTTGCCATACTGTATGGAATGTTCCTTTTGATGTTCGAGGTGTGGCAAGAGTAGACATTTAAATATTGGTGTGTGTTTTTTTGTAAAATATGGCTGTTGCGACAGTGGAGTTATATATTTTGATGTGAATGTCTAGGAATAGTAGTTCATTGTAGCTGGTTTTTGTTGTGAATTTGATAGAGTTACCTTGTATTCAATATTTCGGGGTTATGACCCCATCCTCAGTAAATTAACGCGTGTGAATGTTGGGTCATAACCCCAAAATATTGAATGCCAGGTAATTCTACATTAATTCATATATTTGTTTACTTGTGATTTACCTTGCATTTACTTCACATTGTTCAGGCCTTACCCTCGATATATATATATAAGCAAAATAACAAGTTGTAAAATCTCAAGAAGAGACCAGAGTAGTAACTATACTAAAAAGTAAAGTCAGTCGCCACATTAAAGTGGTTGTTCCACGTTACTACTAGTTTAACACCAAGCAGATTCTCCGCCAGTTGGTTATCGGTGCGACTCTGTACCCTTTATATACAATATATTGTTAGCAGGAGGAGCGAACCCCAACCACCCTCTAGCAGGCGTCAGGATAGCGAAATTGACTCAGTTTCGAGCTATTTAGTTTATCCTCAGTCGCAAGCACCTATACACCAGAGAGTTAGCCAGAGTACGCAATATATATATATATATATCAAGAAAGAGAATAGCGTTATTGGAATCACATTTATTTCTAGGTTAGCAGTACCACCATACGTTTGCTTGTTGTTTCCTACACAAAAACTAAAAAAAATTCCTGGATTTTCATTTTGTATGAAACACTTGCTTCTACGGAAGCATTATCCCTTTCTCTACATTCTGTAATATCCGAAGGCGTACCCAAAAGAAACCGGAAATTTGCAATATTATTTTATTCACTTAGCTTTTCAAGTTTACAATTTAATCACCTTCAAATATTCTCCATTTGAAACAATGCATTGGTCCAGACACGCTTTTCACTGCAGACGCAAACCATACCCGGCGACAAAGAGGATGCCGGTAAAAATTTGCGAGCAAATTTATCGAGCAATATTTAAACATAGTAAATAGGGTAATAAAAATAAATTATTATTACAAGTGACCTAGCACAAAAGACGAATTAGTCATTAGACTATACGTTATTCATATATAAATACATTAAAAGGCTTCCAAATAAAGAAGCGAATGCTAGATACACAAACAGGGGATAAATTCATGAAATGGAATGAAAATCAAAAACGTTTACCAACTCAGCTAATGAATTTATCCCCTTTTTGTGTATCTAGCACTCGCTTCTTTATTTGGAAGCCTTTCCACAGAAACAGTGATGTTGACAGGCTCTACCTAAGAAGAAATGAAGGTGGTAGAGGCCTGAGATCAGTGCAGATAGCCTTCGAATGCCCTATCGTATCACTCGGGCAGCACCTGCTGAACAACAGCAGCAAAAATAAATATATAAATGCAGTACTGAAAAGTGAAGTGAGGAATATTGTACGAGTTGGCAGTGAGCTCCTCAAGAAACACTCTCTTCCTGATGAGCTATGCAGTCCCAAAACAGCTGGGCTCTCTTACCTCAGAGAAGACTTGGATGGAAAGCACAAGGCATACATAACAGACTCTACATGGGTATGCTGCCCGGAAGCTTGAAGAACACAGTAGAATTGACACGAAGCACAGCCTCTCTTAGACACAAGACCATAACATCGCATCACATTTTGAAGGCTATGTATTTGCTTCATGAAACAGGAGATTGCCACAAAGTACCTGTGAACAAGAGACAGTGAGGCTCTTGTAATCCCAAGGTGCAACCGCAGGTGATTAGCAGCTGTCCTAAAATATCGTCACGGTATTATCTCTCTATGTGGCATGATATTGTCGCCAAAACAATTTACAATGTCATCCGCAAAAATGACTGTCCTGAAATAAACTTAGAAAATCCTTCTGTTATGGAATACATTCATAAACACCAACTCAAGGAACACTGGTGGAATATTCCCATCAAAACTCCTGTCAAATGTAAACATAACAGGCCGGATAATGTTGTTTGGGACAGAGGGGCAAAGGTATGTACCGTCATAGAGGTCAGCTGCCTTGCAGATATGAATATCTCTTTGAAAATCAAAGAAAAAGAGGATATCTATGGACAACTGCTTTGAAAACCCCAGTTTCTATATCTAGACTATGAATTCATATTCATACCAATAGTAATTGGAGAATTAGGTTTTGTTAGTAAATGCTTAAAGGAGAATCTGGATAAACTGAGATTTTCAGAAGGAGAAACTGACCGGCTGATTCGTACATTACAAGTGCAATCTGTGGGTGGAACAGTAAAAATATGCAAGACTTTTACTCAAATTCCAAATATGAATTTGTCTATGTTAACTTCATCCCGGCTCCTTCCTCAGTGGAAGATTTATAATAATTAAAAAATAGAACACACACACACCACACACACACACACAAGCACACACACATAGATACGTAGACATATATAGATATTTTCATGTGTGTACAGTTACTGAAAATATCTTACCTTTCAGAGAAGAATAAACAAAAGCCTTGTGGCAATTGCAACCATCTCCAAATGAGAAAATAAGATTATTTCTAGAATCTTAACTTTCTCCACATATTAATGAAACATACCAGCAAAATTAACTTCGGCAGTACAAGTCAGCCCGGAATCGATCAATATATTTATGTATGTAAAGTTAGGAATATGCTAAGAGAGTTAAGAAATTGGAATAACGAATAAAGGGTGAAAGCGATGTTATTTATTTTTGTCTTTGTCGTGCTGTATAAGAATAATGCATAGTAAGTAGTTTTACATATAATGTACAAAATGGTGGCGTCAGGTGCAGCAAATGTCAGGACATGAAATTTGTATTCCTTTACAAAAGTTACTTTTGTTACTACTAAGCATTTTAAAATATGCTTAATAGTAATGATGATACGTGTATGTGCAATATAGAAATATAAAACTGCCTTTAATACTCAAACGAAAATTAGATATTTTCGAGCAAGTTAGTATAGAACAATAACTTTTGATTCTGCTTAATTCGAGGACCAAAGATTAAGATATGCAATCATTCAACGAGGATAGCAATTTACAGCCGCAATTTACTCACACGCAGCATCTTTCAGAGCTTGTCACTAATTCCGTTCTTAACCAAATGGAAAGCCATTAAGATTTTTGAAGAGGACTGCTCCCTAGCTACATTTTGGCATAACAAAATGAGATTTTGTCCAGTAGAAAAAAGTTTACATCAAAATTTGTAGCGATATTATAGGAGAGTAAGTAACGCCACCAATCAGGTTTAGATCTAAATAACTTTTTTACCTTCAAAGCAAAATATATTTATCTATGCTTCAATGATAGAAGAAAGCGTAAATAATTTCATAGTTTTGGTCCCATGCAACAAAAAGCTAATATTTTCTAAATCTAAATATTTTATTTGAAATTTTATCTTTAGTTGCGATATTTTAAGTAAAACTTTCTTGTTCAGTACTTTACCAGATGTAATAAGTTGTCCTGAACTTTTCCAAGTGTAATAACTTGTCCTATCCTGTCCTTTTCCAGATTTATAATATTATTTCTCTAGTTCGTATTTTCCCGTGTAATAGTGAAATGAGCTGCCAGAAAGAATGGAGTAATGGAGAAATACCCACTTTACTATAAATGTAGCTGTTTTTGCTTTTTGCAAGTCGGTCTTTTATGTCTAACAGGAGCCACGTAGTGTAAGTAAGAACATCACTCGCCATTTATGATGGTATGAGTTATATGAAAGCAAAACAAAATCCATCAATCTGTTATGCTTGCAAACTAATTGTTTGCTTATACACGCAATAGCGCATAAAGTGGTATTGTTGTTTAGCAACCAGTTCATCATTGGAGAGACCTATGATTAATGGTCTTCCATCTGTGACAATCAATTCTGTTATTCTGACAGACATCTACAATATCTAATGTACTGTTCAGATGTGATTTTTAGGGAGATTTTGATGCTATTTTTAAAGTGTTCTAAGAGGTTCTGAAGTGAGGTATTCTTTTCTTGAGTTGAATGTGATAGTTAACCATTATTTACAGGATTAAGCTATGCTTGATTACTTGTCCATACTAATTGAATATAAGCTGTTAGAATATATTCAAGAGTATGCGTTATGTCATGTAAATGAGACAAAGTTATTTGCTAACATTTTGTTTATAGTTAGGTGAAAAAGAAAATTCGAAAGCGACTTAGTTTGTAAGAGTTAGTTTTAGTGTAATATCAGCTTATTATGACAACGGTTCTTCTAGAAACAGCTTTGTTCTTGTTCAAGTTAGAGTTCGTTTCTGATGTAATAGAAATTTCGCAGGGAAAGTTCAAGTCGCAAATGCTTAATTTATGACATTAATTGCTGCTGAAAAACTCGAGCAGTCTAAACTCGGGTTAAATGCATCAGAAATGGAAAGGTCGTCTCTTAAATTAAGAATTATTAAGTGTACTCAACAAATGAAATCATTTTAAGCTCGGTTAGAAAAATCTTTGAAGTAAGATATCATCCACAGTAATTCGGTTCTAGTTTAACAAAGGACACTGTTTCAGATAAAATCTCGTGGAAATTGTATTTTTGGATTAAACTAAAATTTGTGGTTAAAAGCAAAAACAGGTAATTTTCTGTATTTTAATCGTGAATTAGAATTAAACAGTCGAATTTTAGATACTTCATAAGAAACTATGGTCAAAAGCTTGTAGTAATGATTCGATAAAATAGTTAAGTCAGTATTAGCATATTTATTGCAGTTAACATCAAAAATTTAATAAGGAATATTTATGCGCAGAAGAAAAGACACTGACTTTAATGAGTAAGATTATTTTGATAATTTTGGCAAGTATGGAAAACACTAGTAGAGAGGTTTCCAACTTCTGCACCAATATATAAACTTCAATGTACTTGTTGATGTAGTGGTGAGAGACTTCTAAATAAATATAAGGCAATGTACTCGACTAAGCTCGAAAATTAGCATATTTTAAAAATAATAAACCACTGAAATCAATTACCCAGAGACGCCGTCCACGGGAAAAACTACAATTAAGTCAGTGTTAACATATTTAAAGCAGTAAGCACACACACGCACACACAAACCTTGATTCGAAGCAACTTGAGAATAAAATTGATCATTAGATCAATGAATTGTCTATCGTATTCGCCGAAATAATAATTATTTATTAATCATTGATCTAATTAGATGCTTAATTCTCATTACCTTAGATATGTCACCACTAAGTTATTATTTTCCCCGTGGGTGACACCTTTGAAGAAGTAATCTCGGTCATATAGTTTTTAAATATGCTAATATTTCGCGTTTTGCATTTTCCATTCTATATTTTTCACTTGTGTACATAATTGTACATCAATTTGGTCATTGTCCACCACTATTCCAACAAGCACTGAGCAGGTCTAATGAGATACAAATTTGTTTGGAGTTATATCCCGTATTTTCCAAACGTGAGCTAATGTTGTTTTAGCCTAAACGCGCAGATATTTCTACTTAACTAGTGTTTTTGGTGCAGATAACATCTCTGAGTAACTTCACAGATTTATTTTTCTATCTATTTGACTGATAAAATAGTTTCAGTTATAACAATTGTTTACTACAGCTTGCTTAAAATTAATTCCTTAAATTTATTGGTGAACTAGCATTATGACCCGACATGTATATATATGTATATATATGTGTACATATTACATGTACATCTATATATATACATCTACACATAAAATACAAAATACAAAGTTATATCTTGATATTGCTAGTGATAACAATACTCAAAATATATAACAGATTGGAATTGTAGGCCTGTCTCTTGCAATTTCGATCATTTGTATCTTGTCCTCCTTCTTGTATAGAAGTGTGGCTACAATCCAACCCACCTCTACTTCTGGGGGGATATTTTAAATTTTTATCCGGGACGTCCTACGTCCCAAATATAAAGGTAAAAATAAAATATTTCCACTTTGCAAGGTTCGAGTCGAGTACTCCCTTGCACGCTCCGTTGACCCGAACCTTGCTTCTATTGTGGCGAATTTACCGCCTCTGGTTAGATACTTGATATCTTTCATAGCACCAAGACACTTTTCAATTGTGCTTTCCTCCAGGTGTTCAAATTTTTTTTTTCTCTACATTGTATACTTTATAGACAATAGTCTTTTCTTTTCTTTAATTTTTTATTTCGTTTGGTGGTGTTATCCTAGATTCACCGTCTTTGTCGGTGATCAATCCGAAATAGGTTTGTATTTCTTCCATTTCAATTTTAATGAGTTCGCGCCCGCCGACGCCTGCAGCGAAATTCATTTTTGGACTTTCTTCTATCGAAGACATTTTAATAAAAATACTTCCGTATAAACGGTGAAAATATTGTCAATTTCCCCAAACAGGGACACAATTCAATTTTTAAAAATAACCAAAGCTCCTTCTCCCAAAGGGGGAGGTTTACGGTTTACAATTATTTAACAAATGCAACACAACAACGCTTCCCTTACGAGGAACCAACAAACGTGATAGCAATAGTTAAACAGTAATAATAATAGCAACAAACCATACGGTAAATCAAAAAGCAGTACTCAGTTGAAGCTATAGTCATTTATGTATAAGAAATAAACCAACAGCAGTACTCAGTAGAAGCGGCTGTTCGAGAAAACAGACATTACATACAGCCAAACTTCTTATAGATACTTAATGCTAGCTAATTAGCAGATAATCTAATGTAAAAGCCGTGGTAAAGGGTATGTGCACAGCTCCATCTGAACTATTCCATTTCAGCACTTAAATTTTATTTTTTATTTATTCCCATTCATGTGAAACCACTTATTCAAGTTCAAGTCATTGATGCAATTTTATACCAATTGCTAATTTTTACTTTTAATTGTTATGTTACGATTTAATTATTATATTATACTTTAGTTTGATTTTAATTATTACTTACTACATATAATTCAATTGTTATTATCTCTAATTTTTATTGTTAAAGTGAAAGTATCTGACATAAAATAGAGAAATGTTTTTGTTTCACTTTTAACACGTGAAATTGTGGAGAAGATATGATATTGCTATGGGCTCGCCCTAGGCAAGAAGTTGAACATTTTTTTTTGTCGATGACACTCCCCGGACCCTAAGTAAGGCATGTGTAAAATTTGAATGAAATTGGTTGTGTAGTTCTCAAGTTTTAGGGAAACACACAGACAGACAGACAGACACACACACATTCTCAGTTTTATATATATAGAGATGAATAAACTGTGTGAAGCTCTTGCTTTCCCAAAAGCATTAGTTTGTTGGGTGAAGTAAATTTACTTCAGTTAAGAGCTCGACTCACAACGAACTTTCCTCTACTTTACCGAAGTTAATTTTTTGTCCGGTTAAAGTAAATTGTGAGTATCTTGAACAATTTCTGATAAAATAATAATCGGAGAATTTTAGAAAATTGAAAATTTTAGTTATCAAAAAAGAAATAAATGAATTTTATTCTTAATTGACGGCTTAATTTATTTGCTTATCTTTGTAAAATATAAATGAATTTATAAATATAAAATATAAATGAATTTTCTTTTTCAAATTTATGTTCACTCTTATCTATATGATTAGATATGTAGGTAGAAACATTCTTAATAAAATATATTCTAAACGTATAAAAAGATAAATAATGTTAATCAATGCCAAATGGTATTTTTCTCTGTGGCAATTATGAGAGACAACTACACAGAGGTTTCATCCGTTTGATGAGATTTATATTATTAGAAAATTACTTAGTGTACTAAGTAGTACATCATGTTTTTAAAACAAGTCTGAATTTCTTCCTTTTCTATTTCACCCTATGACTATTTCTCACGACGTTCGTCATGAAACAATTTATCTAATAAATTTGCACGTTGACTTCCGCGAAGTACTTAAACTCCTCGTGTTAAGTATCATAGGTTAATTGTTTGGTCAATTTATCTTTCATTAAATATATTTTACTAGATACATTTCATTCTGTATCTCGTTTCTAATAAGGACTTAAAGACTCCTGCTATCTCTAGGCATATGTAAACATTATACTTAATACTAAAACTGTTTTGTTAAATATCATTATGTAAAGCGTAAAACCAGTGAACTGACAGAATTATTAGCATGCCGGACAAAAGCTTTTTGATATTTCAAAGTTCTAAGTTCAAATTCCGCGGAGGTTGACTTTGATTTTTATTCTTCCGAGGTTGGTAAAATAAGTACCAATTGAGCATTCGGGTCAAAGTAATCGACTATCCCCCTCCCACTCAATTTTCACTCTTTATGCTTATTGTACATAGAATTTTTATACACTAGCAAACGCACCCGTTCTTTGGACGGTTTAAGTTGCTTTGGTGGTATTTTTCACACCAAATAATTGAACTACTTTTCTAAGTAGCACGGCAATCTATGTTTCCGATTAACCTAGGAACGGCAAATGAAATTAAAGGCTGGTTATTGTGGAGGTCATTGCACTTTAATGATCATAAAAGATATAAGTTCGCAAGCGATGCAAAGTAGAGCTACTGAAATGTTTTGGGAGAAGATTACGGATAATGACTACAAAATATAGTTGTTTTACATAAAAGCGAGATTTTTTGTCAGAAGCAACCACATAAATGATGTAAGGAAATTGAAGGAAGATGTTGAAACTTCCTCATCTTTGAGTTTATTTTATTCAACAGCAAAGGGAGCTATTTTTTCGGAGAGATAATCCAACAAAAGTCCATTTATTCTGTCTTCCCACATAGCCTACGCCTAAACTAACAGCGAATGCAGCATAAAGCTAAATTGGTATGGAGATTTCTGAAAGATACGTATAGCTTTCGCTAGTGGAAGCAAAACTCTTATTCAAAGGTTGATTCTTTGGGACGAATCATATGTGATTGTTTAAAAAGGGCTAGAACGACAATGCTAAACCGTATTTTAAACAATGGAAAACAGTCGAAATATCATAATGGATGGGTAAATAAGCATCCTTAAACTGAAACAACGGCGTGAAAGGTAAACAAAGATGTCAATAAATATAAGTGAGAGAAGGGAACATCATCTTTCAAGTAACTCAGAATAGGTAAAGGCAGGCATGCCAAAGTTTAATGCAGCTTAAATATGTAGATTAAGATAGTTTGGTATTGGATATTCATCGCATACAGCATAGCTTCCCAAATGTGGGCTATCGCCCAGCGGTGTGCGATTTCAATTTACAGGTGGGCGATGGGTAAATTTCTCGAAAATGACGGGCGATTTGAGATTTTGGTGTACGATATGAACCTTTTGTGGGTGACAATGAATTTTTAGAAATCAAGTATGCATTTACTGGTATCTAGGTATGCCTAGAATAAGAATGCACTTTTATCGATTTGACTACTCGCATGAGACGTCCCTTTATATTAAAAAAATGGACTTCTTTATCGATCGAATATTTTTGTCGCAGTCATTGGTTGTCATGCGTGCTAAAAATAGCAGCCAAATAGGCCTAGGCCTTAAATCACACTCCACTACAAATTTTATTTTTTGCATAATCATATGAAGTCCCGCATATAGAATTCAAATTCCGAAATATAAAAAAAGGTTATGAGGGGTTATATGTCGTACGTAATTCTGTGGTTTCATATCAAAACACAAGTGCTATTTTCAGGATGTTGCAGTCACGAACAGAATGACAGCTTTGACATCGTGTTTCTTGACTGGATGAAAATGATCAAACTTCAAATTGCTATAACTTTTTAAAAACATCTTTTCTGGAAAAAGTTGAATAGCTCCAGTAATTTAGGTCAGTAAGATACATTAATGTACCAAATTCTAAAATTTTCAATAAACTTTAATTTTTGAAATGCTGGCAGCCAAACGAACTAGATCCGTATTTGCTCCTGTAAAGACGTGTTACCTGACTCTGCTCTGTTGACTTCTCTTTGGGAATACCATACTGCCTTTCTGACGCCGTCTGTAGAAATTCGTTTTCACATTTTCACTTTACTGATGCTTCCAGTCCAGAAAATTTGTTTGAATTTATTCCCTCTCCTCAAAATTGTTAGTTACCAATGTGCCTTCTTTGCCATCAAACATTGACCAACGAAGTAATGAAACCTTCATGCTTGAAGTATCACTTTGATGCAAAACATTCTGACAAGAAAGACAAGCCGTTATCATACTTTTTGCAACTGAGCTCCTCTTTCAAAAAGCAAATACAAACATTCAACACGCTACTCTAGGAAACTAGTAAACAGGAGAATGACGGGTTGATTGCATCGTACAACATTGCTTGCTTGTTGCTAAGTGTGGGAAGTCTCCCACAATTGGAGAAACATCATTTTGCCCAGTTATTGAAGAGGTTTTATCATCCGTTATGCACGAAAAACTCGATAACATTATGAAGAAGATCCCACTTAGTAATAACGCAATTTTTCGACGCATCGATGAAATGGCCAATGATGTCAAACATCAGCTCATTAATATTCTCCAGCGTTCTGAATTTTCTATACAAATGGATGAGTCAACTGTTGTAGACAACCAATGTTTGATGATGGTATATGTTCGGTATTTCAGCGAAGACCTTCAACCTTGAAAGGAAATGCTGTTCACTGAGAAATTTCCGCTTGATTCAAAAGGTGAAACTATTCACATTCTCAAGTCTTTCCCTTTTGAACGTAATACCCCACTCAGTAATATTCTTGCCTGTGTGTCTAATGGAGCCCCTTCGATGATAGGAAGATACAGAGGTTTTTTTATCCCTCCTAAAGCATGAAATTCCACACCAGATACTAACTGTTCATTCTTTGGTACACTGGCAGCAGATTGAATGATGCACTACAGTTAGTTATCAAGACTGTGAAAAAATTGAAGTCCAGTCCCTTGTGTGATCGAATTTTCCATCAACTCTGTCTGAGAAATGACGAGGACCATACTAAACTCTTATACCATACCAAAGTGTGGTGGCTGTCAAAAGGAAACTGTGTTTTACGCTTTGTCGAACTGTTCTACATAATATATTTTTCTTTGAAGATACTCCACTATCCCCTTCATTGATGTCTACAAGGTGCGATTTCTTTTTTTCTTTGTGATATATTCACATGATCTGGATAAGTTATTACAAGGAAACAGAAAAACTCTCGTTGATTGTAAATCAGTTATCACTACCTCCATTTCGAAATTGGCGTTGTTTAAGACTAACATTTCAAGTTCCATCAAGTTCCACAACTTTATTCTTTGAAAGATTCCAAATTGGTATAGCAATCCATTTGAGGTCCAGTGCAGTTGTTTGCGAGGATGATATTCAGGAGGAATTGATAGAATTACAAAATGACAATGACGCCACAATGCGATATCGCCATAATGACAAAGAAGGTTTGTGGTACCACCAGAGTACACTGAATTCATACCCCAATTTGTGGAAACATCTGAAATTACTTTTGCTTGTCTTCATTACCTCATACCTGGTTGAATCTGGTTTTAACCATGTTGGAATTTTATTTTCCCATAATAGAATTGGATTGGATGTGATACAGCGAGGAGACTTGCGGCTAAAGTTGACAAGTTTGAAACCGAATGTATCTGCACTGGCTGCATCGCACCAGACACATGGTTCTCATTAAAAGGTTTTATTCTTTTCCTTTATAATACAATCATTATTTTTGCATCGGTAGTTCTGACCAATGGTTCATTTGAGGAAAATGAAAATCAGTGTAAAATAAAGCGCAAGTTTCCAGAAGTTAATCTGTCTGCATAATATAAAGTTAACGTTAGAATTTTATTCACGCTAAACTAAACCCACAATAAGGGATTTGTAAACAACTGCATATTTAGTCCAAATGGCACTAACATGGCAATGAGTCTACAATATAGTGTGTGTATCAAATGATACAGGGGTGGGGTCCTAAGGGATTTTGTATTGGGTGGGGTTGTGTCGGTTTTTTTTTTACACAGGTGGGCAATGAGCATTTTTTGGCCGACAGGTGGACGATATTGCAATTTGGTGCGAAAAGTTTGGGAAACACTGACGTACAATCCTCATCGCTTTTCAGCAGGGATTGACATACTACACGAAGCATAAAACATCAATCATCAGCTTTTGCAGAGTAGAGAACACCACTGCCAATTCTTTAATTGGGCCCCGCACTCCTTAGCGTCGGCCCTGGTGGGGAAGAGCATGAACAATCTCTAAAATATGGAACCATGAATTTAACTAAAAGAAATCATTCTCACATAAAAAATGCTTGAATTGTTTCCATAATTAGTAATATTTATTTTATGGCACGTGATTAGAGGAATCAATATATTGAGTACTAGTAATATACGGAGATCCATTAATAGTTTTTAGTACCTTTTTCAAGTTTGCCGACACCAGAACTATTAGTTTGAGAAATGAAATGTAATATTTTATTGCGTCTGGGAAGAGTCATTATCTTTTAGTGCACCCACCGGTTTGATTTCCACTTATTTACTTATTTATTTTTCTAAAGTTTTTGTTGCGTCTTGCAATCTCTTTAATAGTCGTTGATGCTTCAATACACCAATTCACATGCCGAATCTTGCAAACCAAATACAAAAACGAAATGAAATATAATAGTTGTAATTCTAATAAGGACAATTTTTCGTCGTTATTGACATGTAGTCTAATGCGAAAGAATACTTGCAAATACAGACAGGAAGCATCCTTGGTTTCAGTAGATTTAGATAAGGGATGTTTAGTGAGTTACATTAAAAATTATACGGAGCTATTCTTGGGGAACAATAGAAAAACCATCTGCTTCGTATATAAAACCTAAAAGGAGGTGAACATCTGTTTATATATATACGTTGCACTTTCAACTGTATAAGACTCATGGATACACACACACACACACTCACATACACACACACAAACAAACACACGCACACACACACACACGCTCGCACACACTCTCGCTCCTCTCCATTCTCTTACACACACGCACACTCTCTCTCACCCTCTCTCATTCTCTTACACTCACTCACTCACTCAAATGTACACATATAAACTGCGTGTATGTGTGACTGCGTATACGCGCGCGTAAATATACAAACACACGCTTTTCTTAACCGACCTGTTAACGGAAAAAGCTAAAAGCTTTTATACACCTTGGCATATAAGCCATATATAAAGGAAAACATCTAATTTCATGAACACATATGCACGCGCATACACATACACATCCTCCTTCTAACTCCCGCCTTATCTCTACAATACACATGCTAACAAATATATATCCTCGCACACATCGGTGCACATGCATACGCGCGGACGCACGCAAACGCTTACGAGAACATGCGCACACAAACAAGCACACACACACACACATTGTAATGTTCACGAGACCTTATTTCAGCTTATCTAATGTGCACTAACGCAACCTGACCTAAATATTGTAAAAATTGGTCAATTTTCTAGGTCATCTCCAATTCATCTGATTTGTTTATATATGACTGTAAAAATAGGTAGCTGCAAATACGCTACAGAGCTGATTCTTATTTTTCCTACTTTCTAGCGAAACGAACATAAATATAGACATTATTAGTTCAACTATACTCATTCTCCACCTACCAAGGAAGCATTTCGGAACATTGCAGTATCAAGTTACGGTTCTTTTCGTACTGAGTTCTAATCCCACAGACGTCGATTTTATCTTTCAGTCTTCCGATGGTAATGGTTGGTGAAAATCCACATTTCTGTTCAGCGACATTTATAGTCTTATGCATATATAAGAAATCAGTATCAAGTACTTTCTTACTGAAGAAGTGTCTCCCACTGTAGATTGTAAATACATGCCAGGAAAGGGGAAAAGTGACAATAAGTATATTTGCCACTTAAATGTGGCTAACCCCTAAGGGTGGATGCTACAGTAGCTTGCATCCCCAGGAGGACACCTCCCCGAGCTGGCTATTGACGCACTTTCTGTGCCCTATCAGCATTTGCAAGCTACAGTAGCATCGACCTTTAGGGATTAGCCACATTTAAGTGGCAAATATACTTCACGATGTGTTGCAGCTGCTGTTTATATCTCGCTGAGAGATTTATTATGGCAATATATTGTTATTTGTAAAAGATTTCTTTAATTTTTTTTAAAATAATGTTTCCATAATGATAAATCATTTTTTTTATAACATGCTTGTTTTCACTGAGCACTAAATAATGATTTCAAATTTTAGCACAAGGTCAACAGTTTCGGGACAGAGGGTGGTTGATTACATCGCCCCCAGTCTTATCTGGTACTTATTTCATCAACCCAGAAAGGATGAAAGGCAAAGTCAATCTCGGCATAATTTAAACCCCAAACGGGTGAAATGCCGCAAAGCATTTTGCCCGGCGTGCTAACGATTCTGCCAGTAGAGACATGAGTATATGAAAAATATACAGTTTATATTTTTCCTAAAAGTAATAGTCATTTAGTTGAGAATAAACTGACTCCAACAAAAAATTGAAGCCCTATTGACAGAATTAGCGTGTTGGAATCAGACATTTGGTTTCAACACACCCGACATTTTTAATATATATATATACATATACTTACATGTAAGAGACCAAGGTGTACGTACGCCGCTATATATATATATATATATATATATATATATATATATAATACCAAATGGGACAAGAAGGCAAAACATCCAAACAGTTAAGTGATACAAAAAAAGGGACAACAAAACATCCAGACAGACGACACAAAGAAAGCAAGGACGGGTCATTCGCAGTTTTCTTTCCTCTGTTGAGTTACAGATTATCTTTGCAATTTCGGCTGGTTATACTTGAGATTGCCCCAATGAAAATCTAAGCTAAGAGCATTAGATTCCTTGGGGGAAAGCAGCGAATGTATGCAAAAACAAGGACGGAAAAAAACGGAGAATGTTACACAAATACAAATAACAAGACATGACAACTAAGCTAAGAGCAGCGTATGTACACTTTGGTCTCTATATTTATCTAAATCTTGCACGACTCTATTCTTTCTATCAGCCCTTTCACGCTTATTCGTTCATTCCATTCTTCGTTCTTTCGTTCTCCCTCTCTCACATTTCCATGCCTTCTCTTCTTGCTCATTTTCCCTCCTCTTTTCTCTTCACTGTGTCCCTGTCATTTTTTTCTTGCCTCTCCTTATTTCTTCTGTCCCTCTGCCTCCACCTCTCTCCCTTCTCTACCTACGTGACCGGTGTTCGGCTAAGCCTGATCTTTCTTCCTTGGTTTAGCCGTCGTCCGTGCAAGATCTATATTCTTCCCTGTGCCGGTGAAATCTTGTATCCTTGTCGTAAGGCTTTATTTCCACACACGCCAGCTTAATTTAATTCGTCCTTAGTCGAAGTATTTGTGTAACATTCTCCGTCTTTTTCCCCTCCTTGTTTTCGTACACATTCACTGCTTTCTTCCAAGGAATCTAATGCTCTTAGCTTAGTTTTTCCTTGGGGCTGGCCAGATTGGAGCAATCTCGAGTATAATCAGCCGAAATTGCAAAGATAATCTGGAACTCGACTGAGGAAAGAAAACTCCGAATGACTCGTCATTGTTTTCTTTGTATCGCCTACATGGATGTTTTGTTGTCCCTTTTTTGTATCACCTAACTGTCTAGATATTTTGCCTTCTTGTCCCATTTTGTATAATATATATATATATATATATATTCTTTTACTTGTTGCAGTCATTTGACTGCAGCCATGCTGGAGCACCGCCTTTAGCCGAGCAAATCGACCCCGGTACTTATTCTTTGTAAGCCCAGTACTTATTCTATCGGTCTCTTCTGCCGAACCACTAAGTGACGGGGACGTAAACACACCAGCATCGGTTGTCAAGCAATGCTAGGGGGACAAACACAGACACACAAACACATACACACAAACACATACACACATATATACATATATACGACAGGCTTCTTTCAGTTTCCGTCTACCAAATCCACTCACAAGGCATTGGTCGGCCCGGGGCTATAGCCCAAGATGCCACGCAGTGGGACTGAACCCAGAACCATGTGGCTGGTTAGCAAGCTACTTACCACACAGCAACTCCTGCGCCTATATATATATATATATATATATATATTATATATATATATATATATATATATATATATATATATATATATATATATATATATATATATAATATATATATATATATATATATATATATATATATATAGCGATTCAGAGTAAAACCTGGTTTCTCCACCCAAATTGAGAGATGCTACATAAGTGTAATTAAAAAAATTCGCCAGGATTCAAATTTTTGATGAGGCACTCCTTTATTATATTGTGGTTTTCTTGGAGGTAGTGGGTGGCAAACTCAAGGAACGCAATGCCACTGAGCTGATGCGAGAATTTTGCTGCATTAAAAATATTCTCTGCATTGTATTGACTTATTAGACACACAAATTTTAATATATTATAGTCACAAACAAGTAGTTGTACTCCTCTCTGAAGCGTGTGGTGTCTATGGTCAATGTCTGAATTGACCATAGAAAAAATTAGAAAAACAGGTGTCGCAGGAGCGATACATACCCTGCGCACAGATAATATTTTTTCGCAAATTATAGTGTGTCTTACAATAGGTTGCTTACCCATGCTTTTTAATTGAATTGAATTAATTTTTTTTAGCATAACCATTATACTCCGGTGAAATTAAGAAATCAAGTCGTAAATAAACAAACCGTTGAAGCCATCACTGTACGCACGCGCACACAGTCGCATATGTATGTATGTATGTATGTACGTACGTACGTATGTATGTATGTATGTATGTATGTATGTATGTATGTATGTATGTATGTATGTATGTATGTATGTATGTATGTACGTACGTACGTACGTACGTATGTATGTATGTATGTATGTATGTATGTATGTATGTATGTATGTATGTATGTATGCACACGTGCTTACGCTCATAAGTACGCCATGATCTATACACACGCAGACGAGGGTCGTTTCATATGAAAATGAAAGTGAACAAAATAATATGACCATTTGCTTATCGGAAAATTTGTAAGTTCGATTTTTTTTTCTGAAATCACTAAACCAAATGGTTATCATCTCGATAAGTATTTCTGCCAAATGTGGTGAAAATCCGTTCAGCCGTTTTGCAGTAATTTTGCAGACATACAGACAAACAGACGAAGACGAGTGATTACAATAGCCTGCTTTCGCTTATGCGCACAGGGTAATAATAATAATAATAAAAGTTAATAGATCAGAGTTGATTAAATAGCAATCATTAAGACAACCACGGAGATGATGATGTGCATGAAGAGACTCAAGATGAAGACCATGCAGTCAATTGGTTATAAAATAAATCAGTTTTAACTTACAATCTGATTAGAACCTTTCATTGACTAATTATTTTATTTTATAAAAGATACGTCTTTCAGCATAAGCACCTAATATTCTCTTTGTATAGTAGCTACTAGTGTTCCTCATATATAATTAAATAACAACATCTAAACAACAGCAACATAGAATCGTGGCTCTAAACAAACATTAAAGGTAGCACTTCCCAAATCTCCCGTCTTTCTTCTTGCTAGTAACACGAAAGAAAGCCCAATTATATACTCATATCGCACACACAAGCACACAACGCACATGCAACATAAACATACACACACAAGCACACAATGCACATGCAACATAAACATACACACACATACACACGCTGTAGACAATTACCTTATCCACAACGCGCTTGGGTGTCAATAAATAAGCTGAAACGACACAAAAGCATGTTAAGATCATACATAGATGTCAGTCTAGAAAACGCGAAGTAAAACTTGTGTGTGCATATATTAGATTCATCATGGATTATGTCACAGACTATTAGAAATCACAAAGAACACAAGATGGCTCACTTCGAATCTTCACGAAAAGGATCTTGATTAATGAGGAGAATAGTTTGGTGCTGCAATAAACTCGTCCAATTTTTGTCACTACAAATTCAATTGCTTTAAGAGAAATTGAGATATATATACAACACACTAAAATATATTCATATCACCAGTTCCCTCTCTATATTTCTCTCTCCTCCTCTTTTATTCTCTCTCCCCCCCCCTCTCTCAATCAAAAATCTCATATATGCTACCATCAAAATCATAAAAATCTCAGTCGAAAAATACTACGAGAGAAGCACGAGGACAACAATTAAGTGTAGCGTAGCAGTGAACAAACTGTTGGATAGAATCATCCCACACAGCAGAAATACAATAAGAATAAACATAGCAATCAACAATATAATTTTGAATACTTTTGTATGTACTGCATTACCATGGAATTTACGTAAGCACAGAGATTATGAATGTTTTCAATTTTTCTGAAAAAAAAATTCTGCTTGTATTTACCGAATACCAACGCCTTCTCTGCTTCTGTACACACACACACACACACACACACACACACACACACACACACACACACACACATAGAGGAGAATTTTGCCTGATCGACATACAGTACTTACGACGAGAGCGATATGTTCACAACATAACTGAGAACAGATTTGAGAGTTTGCACAACTTATGGAAGGGTGTATTGGAAAACATGCACCTTGGTACTCATGCGTATAAAATATTTCTAGGATACGGTTCCTACATACCACGTTCTCCAAAAATTCACAAAGATACCAGTGATCTAAAGTTTTATCGCAATGAAATTTTTTCTTGCGCAATCTCTTCTTTTAAATAGTCATCTTATTTTATTTTTGCTATTTAGTTACCATTGGAAAATCAAAACACATGTTGAAAGCGTTGTGGTATTTTAAGAAATTAGAAAATAAAAAAAGTACGAATCGTTTTAAGGCCCAGAAGCATTTCAATACCCAAACCAATTTTCTTTTATCCTTACTTGCATAGAACTTAACCTTTTTCCCATACGAGGGGGTACTCAAAAGAAACCGGAATTCTGCAATATAATTTTATTCACTTAGTTTATTTATTTATACTTTTATTGTATTCAAAGTATTCTCCATTTGAAGCGATACATCGGTCCAGACACGTTTTCTAGTGTTCGAGGCAGTCCTAGAACTCTTGCGAAGTGATACCTTTTAAGGCCTCCGTCGTTTTACCTTCACCTCTTCCATATCTGCAAAACGATTTCCTTTAAGGATTTTTTCATTCGGGGAACAAAAAACAAATCACAGGGAGCAAGATCTGGTGAATAGGGTAGGTGAAGAGGGTGGGTAATCGGAGTCATGCCATCTTTGGTCAAAAACTGTCTCACACTCAAAGCGATGTGCACAGACGCATTGTCGTGATGAAATCACCACTCTCTACTTTGCCACAGGTCGTGGTGTTTTCGTCTCATTGCGTCTGGCAAACGCTTCAGAACTGCAAAGTAAAATGTCTGGATAACACTTTGACCAAGAGGAACAAATTCTGTGTAGATATATCCTTTCGCACCGAGGAAATAAATCAGCATCGTCTTGACACTGGACTTCACTTGATGCGCTTTTTGGAGAGTGTTCTGACATCGAATGCTTCCGTTGACTTCATTGCAGCGTTGTTTCCGGTTCGTAATCGAAGCAACAGTTTCCGTCACCAGTGATGACCTTCGAAAAAAGTCCAGATCAACTTCGAACTGTTCTTTCAATTCATGACACGCATTCAGTCGTGATTGCTTTTGATCTTCTGTGAGCAAGTGAAGCACAAATTTTGCTGCAACTCTTTTCATTCGAAATTCTTAACTCAAAATTTGTTGACAGGAGCTCCAGGACACACCAGTCATGTCAGCAAGTTCGCCAATTGTTCAGCGACGGTCCTCCAACACCACTTCACGAAATTTCATGATGTTTCCATTTGTTCGTGAAGTCGACAGTCATCCCGAACGAGGTTGGTCTTCAAGCGACAAGGAAACATTCTTAATGTGTGAAAACTATTCGCAAACTTGTGTTTTGCTCATGGCAGCATCCTTGTAAGCTGTTTGAAGCATGAAACTGTTTCAGCCACCGTTTTCCCCGGCAGAAAACAGAATTTCACGGAAGCACGCTGTTCCTTCGTTACAGCCATCGCAAAAATCGACGAACAGGGGAGATGTACTGCAAAACAAAGACGCACCACACGGCAGTACTGCATAATAGAACGACGCCGGTCGGTAGACTGACGTCCGAGGGTCGCATCAAGTGGCTTCCACAACGAGCTTGTCCCACAGAAAACGTTGCCGGTTACTTTTGCATACATACATACATACATACATACATACATACATACATACATACATACATACATACATACATACGTACGTACATACATACATACTACATACATACATACATACATACATACATACATACATACATACATACATACATACATACATACATGGTGGTGGCTGAACCCTCGTTATCGAGTGTGGCCATTGCACGAAGCTTAATCAATGTTGTTATCTTGCCTGTGCAAGATTTTTTTTTAAGTGAGGAAAGGCTGTGCACTGAGTCAATCCCACTCACTAAGCAACAGCACCTATAATCCGAAAAGAAGAACAAGTCAACATCATCGGTAACCACTGAGCCGCAGGTTTTATGTCGGAGTTATCCCAGTTACCTGAGTTACCTTCTCCTAGAAGGATGCCCTAACAAAGGCTAGGAGTCCTTCACTCCCAATGGTTTAACCGTGCGATCGGGTATTCAGTCCAATTATTTCTATGTCCCCGCGCATGATACAGCCTTAAGACATTTATTGGATGGCCTTTGACTCTCAAGAGTTTCTCCGCCCTTTGATGGGTTTTGTTTTTCATCCCGCAGGGTGTCCAATAAGCATATGCATACATACATGCATACATACATACATACATACATACATACATACATACATACATACATACATACATACATACATACATACATACATACATATACGCGCGCACACATTCACACACAATGGAATCTCCCGTCGAAGATGACGTATGAGTGTTCAATTTTTGTCGGACGACCTGCATGAATGATTTGTTTATTATGATCGAATATATGTATTAAATCATTCTATCAAATCGAACCAAGTGTGCCGCACGTCAGATACCGAAATGATCGCTGAGCAACGTGAAATGAAGTGTTTTGCTCAAGAACACAACGTGCCGACTAGTCCGGGAATCGAACTCACTGAGTGCAACACCCTAACCACAAGCCATATATATGTAGTAGTGCAATGTGGTAATACAAAATAAGAAAACTTTTGATTACTCTTTTACTCTTTTACTTGCTTCAGTCATTTGACTGTGGCCATGCTGGAGCACCGCCTTTAGTCGAGCAAATCGACCCCAGGACTTATTCTTTGTAAGCCAAGTACTTATTCTATCGGTCTCTTTCACCGAACCGCTAAGTTACGGAGACGTAAACACACCAGCATCGGTTGTCAAGCGATGCTGGGGGAACAAATACAGACACACAAACAAACACACACACACACACACACACACACACACACAACACACACACACACACACACACACATATATATATATATATATATATATACGACGAGCTTCTTTCAGCTTCCGTCTACCATATCCACTCACAAGGCTTTGGTCGGCCCGAGGCTATAGTAGAAGACACTTGCCCAAGGTGCCACGCAGTGGGACAGAACCCTGAACAATGTGGTTGGTAAGTAAGCTACTCACCACACAGCTACTCCTACGCCTATAAGATTAGTTCAAATATGCTTTAAAAAGATGTTTGCTTATGGTAGAAAGGTGTAAAGACAACATTATCAGCTCAAAGCTCCTTCTGTGGACTGCTAGATGCACATTTCTGGTTCTTTTCCGTCTTAGTAGCAGATACCAAAGACAGGGCACCCTGTGCAAACAAAAAACCTTAGCATTATAATAAATCAAGAAATACAAATTTCAGATTTGCGCTTGTAGACCGCCCAGTCTGATGAAATACATAAATAGCAACGCGAGGCAATGATAGAGAACAAATATACACGCACATATACATATATATCAGATACACACTGAGATAGAGATAGATAGACAGACAGACAGATAGATAGATAGATAGATAGATAGATAGATAGATAGATAGATAGATAGATAGATAGATAGATAGATAGATAGATAAAAATATTTATATCCATTTGTCCGCTCTACTTGTTACCTAGTTTCTTGTAAATATTACGCTGTACGATTGCTAATTAAATTATTTTGGCAGATGTCAAACTAAACACTGATTTCCAAACCAAAAGTTTAACCTAGATTAATCACAGTCGAGCTAATACGAAACAAACCCTCTAATTTCGAGAAATTTAAAAGATTTAAAATTTGCCAAGCGCATTTTCGATCGGTAAGATTATTTTCACCACTCAGAAAATTTAATGCGAATAATAATGTAATTACGAAACAGCTGTCAATGTGAGTGTCAAAGCACAGACATTTATATATCATGAAAAGAAAAAAAAATGGAGAAAATAAGAAGTAAAACAACAAAAATGTGTTGTATAGGACAAAATATTTATCAAACAGCATCTTCAAAGTACCTAAATATAAACAATTATCTGAAGAAAAAAAATGCTTGAAAACAAATAACGTTTCAGTGTGAGAGTTTTAAGCTCTGCGTCAACTAGTCTTCATAATGTCAATGATTGTATTGACTCGGTGCCCTTTTAATTTTAATTTCAACAGACAACAAAAGTTTGAATCCTCTCAGTGACGATGAAGTCATTTTATTCTACAGCTTTGTTTTAAGTGTTACTTAGTATTTATGTCATGCAACTAGTAGTTATTCTCTCTTAAAACTAACAATTGGCTGAGAAATAACAATATTAGTGACGGTTTAAAAGTCTGATAATTTGACGAGATAGGATGCTTTCAGCTCTAGAACTCATAGCTAAAGATATTCTTTTCTACTCTAGGCACAAGGCCAGAATTTTGGGGGAAGGGGGCCAGTCGATTAGATCCGAAAGGATGAAAGGTAAAGTCGATCTCGGCGAAATTTGAACTGAGAACGTAAAGACAACGTGAGTTCAAATCTCACCTCTGGCAGATTATTTTGCTGGAAGTTGTGGCATGCTCATGTAATTCAGCTACTCAGAAGTTTAGTTGTTACACCAGTTTGAGGACAAGAATACTGGTAGTCGATCTTCTATGGTGATCAAGTGTCTGCGCGAAGATCTGCATCAATATGGTGCTGGCAAGGGAGCCCATCAGAACCAGTTTGTATAAAGAGGGTCGATTCAGCCCAAGGTTGAAATGCAGGAGGTTAAAGACCCCATGTCAAGCAGTTGCCTGTTCGATACAATTGAACTCTCAACCTTTTTTGAAAATAGGCGCAGGCGTGACTGTGTGGTAAGGAAACCACGTTGGCAAGTGTCTTCTACCATAAACTCAGGCTGACCAAAGCCTTGTGAGCAGACTTGGTCGGAAACTGAAAGAAACCCGTCGTATATATATATATACGACGGGTTTCTTATATATATATATATATATTATATATATATATATATATATATCTTATAATTAAGGGCTAAAGAAGGTTATTCTAAAGACAATACACTGATTTAACCACTTATAATCCACTTGTTACAGGAAAAATTGAACTGAAAGCGGGCAACTAACATGTGAGTATCTTATTTATATTCCCTCGTAAGCTCTACTGAAGAAGAATGTATCCTTTATAGGGATTAATTCCGAAATTGGTTCAATATAGAGATAACGAAATTTAAATTTTCTAAAGGTTAGTTGCCCGCTTTCAGTTCAATTTTTCCTGTAACAAGTGGATTATAAGTGGATAAATCAGTGTATTGGCTTTAGAATAACCTTCTTTAACCCTTAATTATAAGATGTTTATACTTCAACCGTAAAGGTTTTTTTAATATACTGCCACGCTTTTTGATGGAATCCTTTTCTGTAGAGAAAGAGACTTCATCCTATATTGTTAGTAGTATGTATATATATATATATATATTTGTGTGTGGTGTGTGTAGGTGTGTGTGTGTTTCTGTGTTTGTCCCACATAACAACCGATGTTCGTTTGTTTATGTCCTCCTAACTTAGTGGTTTGCCAAAAGAAACCGATAGAATAAGTACCAAGTTTTACAAAAATAAATACTGGCGTCTACTCGTTCGAATAAAACTCTTCAAAGTAGTGTCTCAGTATAGCTGCAGTCTAATGACGGAAACAAATAAAAGAGAAAAAATGCCGGCATTCAACTGAACAAATAACGTTCACTGAGATGGTGAAAGTAAGGCTCTGAAGGAATATAATTCATGTGTGACATTGTATATGCGGGAAGTGGACATATAAGGGATCCACGACTTAAGAAATCCAAAGAGAAGCTAAATTTATACAAGCCAACACAAATGACAGGTGTAAAACAAGTATACGCTAAAAATGAATTTCAGACATAATGAAGATAGCACATTTATCTGTTACCTTCCACCTTCTGTGAGAGGTTCAAGGCATTCATAAAGTGCCATTCACATTCGAATATTTTAGGATTATAGAAATATTAAAAAGAGCAAGAGAAAGAAATAGAGATAAGTGTAAAGAAAGAGAAAAAAAAGAAATCAGCAAGAAATAGAAAGAGGAAAATATCGTTGATTATTAAAGTTCTCGGGATACTATATTCATTCATAAACTTGTATTTAAAAATGCTAATGCTTTGAAACGCTCACTTTGCAACACAATGCTAAAACGAAAAAAATGAAGAGGATGAAAGAGAACAAAATAGAGCAAAAAGTGAAAGAAAAGGTTTACAGGAAGTAGCTGCGATGAATAATTACAGAAAGAAAGAAAAACAATAATAGAGAGAACGAAAGAGAACGCGTAGGAATGTAAGAAATAAGCCATAGAAATAAACACCTTGAAATTAAAAATTTGGAGGAAGCGAATATTTTACTCTGTGCAAACCAGTGCAGAGAATATCAATTTTAAGTCAAATAGTCATTAATTTGGAATGGCATCAATAACTTTTCTGGTCAGTTATGATGACAAACTAAGATTATAATCCGAAATTATCGTGCCTGTAAGCAGGCACAACGGAAGTAAGAATGGACAGAGGGATCTATCAAAATGATTGGTTTTTCTTTTGCGAAATATGAATGGCCATGAAACAGATTTAGGAAAGTTATTATTTTAGTTTTTAGAGAATTAGCTTTAAAAATAACTCTTGATAGTGCTCTTACGACAGTTAACGTTTTAGAAATAACCTCAGACTCCAACTTATAACAAACCTAAAAAGAAGTTAATATTAATCAGGTTTAATTACCCACCTAACGACCAATCTAATTTACTTCCCAAAGTAGATGAATATCATCTTTAATTTCAAACGAAATCTCTTTTTCAAAGGATTTACATTTCTACCATAAATTTCTTAACCATAGTGAATAAGACACATATCTGGGCTTTTATCTTCCAGAGACGTAGTAGCAGAACTAGAAAAATTCTGTAGGATCCTCTCATTTTCAGTTGCCTGAATAAATATAGCCAATTTTGTCCCAACTTATTATACTTGGTAACATATTATAAAAATCTTTAGTAGTAATTCTGTCAAATTGTTCTACTCTTGTTCTACTAATACCAGACGTCTGCCAAAAGATGCTCGATCCAGAGTCGCATATACTTGCAACTGTATGAACTCAGTAACTGCTAGCGCAACAGAAACTACTTTGCACGTCCTTTAGTATACTACACCAAGATGGAATTGAATGATGGAACTGAACCAAAATTCTTAGTCGGAACGATGGTGAATAATTTTGAGACTTAACATTATTTCCATAAACACACCTAAGCAGGAGATTTTCAACAGGTCTGACCAAGTACATTTGAAGATTGAGAAAAGCTTGTAACAATACTTTTTTTTATCAAATCTCTCATTATCTTATCCCCCACTGCATTCCGTCTAGCAATGTCTGATACAAGTACTTCTTTGTGTCCCTTTTCAAGATCTAGTAAGCTAGTAGAATGACTGTTTATATTTGGTCATATTACTGTAATATTTAATTTTTCTATCTTCTCTGTTTTGTTAATTCTTTCTCAGTTTTTTTTTCATTTCTTTTTCTTTTAATATTTCTTTTTGTTATTAGGCAATAAAAACATCAGCTTCAAATCCATTTTTTACAGAATATGTGTTCAGATTTATATAGTAGAAATAATATGAAAGTAAATCAAGCTAAAGCTGAACTAAGAATAAGAAAAAAAAAGACAAAAGCAAAAATTGTTGCATCTTTTTATCCACTCTCTCCTACTCTTTCTTTTATTTTTCTTTGTTACAGTTTTATGATTTTGTGGTCCCTTTTGAGATGCCGTTTACCATATCTTTATCCCTTCCTTATAGACCATATCGTAATTTTTTATATATATTTATTCAAAATTTTCTGAGTGTATATAATTTGGGTTTTGAGATATAAATTTGGTAGTATCAACTTTATTTAATATTAGAGGTTATAAAAAATATTCGAAGTTATAAACATACCGCATATCTATTCTAAATTGTTTAATTAATTTATTTTTGATATTATATTTCTTTTGGTTTATATTTGCATGTTGTTACTTTGTACCAGTAAGCAATGAACTAAATGAACGACAAAAATAGTGTTCACAAGATTTTATTGATCAAAAATATTTTAAAATATATCATCGGCTTCTATTTTCTTTTGAGTCTTCTTTTAAAGAACTGTATCCAGACACGCTTGATATCAACGAATAGGAATTGGGGATCTTCTCTGCTGAGATTTTCTAACCATGAAATACCTTGAATTTTATATAATATACTTATATAATGATCCTACTGCAACATTAAAATATGTTTCAAGCTTAATGCTATAAACTCAAATCATAACAAAAATATCATGCTAAAAATATCACCAAACATTTAAAAAGCCAACACGAGTTAGAGCCAAATCAATTTCGTCTTGTTTTGTTTGTTCCCAGACTGCAGAAAATTTTTTTCTCGCAATATATTTATTGGATTAAGGTTTTATGAACAGTTTTTGTTGGTTTGAAACAATTACTACCACTCTGACTATCCACTAGTACGAAACCAGGTTATACCGGAAAGCGAATAATTTGTTCCCACTGAGAAATATAGAAAAGAAAACATATTACTCTTATTATCCACATTACATAAAAATATTTTCACGTATAACTTTTAATAATAATCAGCCATACATTTAAAGTCATCACGAGTAGTAATGTTGTCCCAAAAATATTTAAAAATTGACACAATTGCTTAATATTTCTACAGACAACATTACTCAAAACGAACGAAGCGTATTCTTTATAACAGAAAAAAGTTCTTTTGATATTACATTTCACCTGAATGGAGGTGAAATTTTTACTAGATCTAAATTATTTAAGTAAAATCAGATGTTAACAAGCATTTTGACTTGCGAGACTCTCAATATAATGCTTAACAAATACAAAAATTGGTATTTTGGGTTATTTTTGAGGGTTTCAACTGTCTATGTTATGCACTGATATGAATAAATGACAGCTGCAGGAGAAATCACGACTGAGAATTCGAACGGAAATAGTTCATTTATCTACGAGAATTGTTTTCAGTATCATTCTTTCATTGTTTTCTTTTTATATATTTAAGTCAAAGGAAAAGGCGTAACATCCATGACGTTGTTGTAGAACCTCGGAGATGAAAAGAGGATTAAACAAAAAATCATGTGTTATCTTCAATTCGTAAACTTACTTTGAATGTCTGTAACAGATTATGCCAAAGGGGCTAGTTGAGATATAAAACAAGGCGATGGATTAAGTCTAAGATATTGATTATATAATTTGTTTAATATTAGAAGACAGTTGTTGTTAGCGCCAGTTCAACTATAATCAGGCAGACCAATAGTCAAAGCAATCTTGTCTTTATTTCAGACACAATGTATCTGCGATTACATTACGCAATATATTCTTAAGATAATATTTTAAAGATAAAAGAATTTGATTTAAGTGAGATTTAATTGCAATAAAGGCCTCTATTGTTGATTTGTAGGTACTCGGTCAAGCTATTAGGTGCGATTTATAGAAACAGCACCTACGCCTGTGTCTACACCTAATCTAGGTGCAAACAGGCAGGGTTTATCGTATAAGATGCAGAGTTTCAACCTCTGGATTGTGATGGAGGTTGCTATAGCGGTACAGAATATATTCAGTTGGACTGCGATATTTTCTGTTTGTCTGCATTTATTTCTGGCTATTTGCATCCAAGAACTGTCTGAGCCAAATTATATCATTAATGCTGCTGTTTTTATAAATAAAAGCAGAAAAGTCAGCCTCCTGGCGGTTTTCTACTACTTATTATTGTAAGGATATGCACTATGTGTTTATTATATTATATTATATTGTATTATATTATATTATATTATATTATATATATTATATTATATTATATATATATATATAATATATATATATATATATATATATATATATATATATATGCATATATATATCCCGCTATATATAAAGCTGAAGTTGTCTGTGTATGGCAGGTTTAGTAGCCTTCAACTAACATTATCGCCTCCGAGACCCTGCGGCGCAAGTTGACCAAAATTGAGAGTATGATAGAAGAAGGCTTGCTCTTCCTTCCGTAGAAGAAAAAATTGAAATCGGACCATGTTAATACCAAAAATTATTTACATCAAAAAGGTGCTTTTTTTCTATGAAAATCCCTATTTCTTACGATGTTTTGACAGCTGTGTCGCAGTCAACTGGCAGCTAGACCAAAAAAGCCAGCCCCAAAACACAGAAAAAAGCCTATGCAGACACGGTACAACAACGCCACAAGAACTAACATCCAGTAGAAAGCAAGCCTAAAACGCAAGGGATTGATATTGGAATCCACCCATACGAGATATTTCACCCCACAAAATACATAGGAGATATGGTTCAGAAAGGGTTCTTATAAAACTCGTAAAAGTTCACTAACGATCATCCCGGACGAAAATTTCCAGTGATTGTTCTCTAATAAAAACACCAAACTGAGGACCAACAACAATTTGTACTCAGTCTTGGAAGGCATTCCTTATAAGCTTTTCTGACATACAATGAGATCACAGCTGCAAAGTTGTTATCACGTTGACATCCAAGAAGGTTGGAATACAGTATAGAAAAGAAGAAACACTTTGATTGTT
The DNA here is from genome assembly GCF_006345805.1 of Octopus sinensis. Lineage (NCBI taxonomy): Eukaryota > Metazoa > Mollusca > Cephalopoda > Octopoda > Octopodidae > Octopus > Octopus sinensis. Next base: position 156,245,003 of record NC_042998.1, on the reverse strand, counting down.
CGAACATGAAAACACTACAACAAATCAGTATTTACAGAGTGTATTAGAAACGTTTATTAGGATTGATATAACTTGCAAAGGAATCGTAAACAAGACTGAGAAATGGTGGAAGCATATGAATGAAATAAAAGCTGCGAATTCGCAGGATTCTAGCCATGGGGAGCAGAAATCGTTCATCATTCATTATTTGGCTATGAGTGATACTGAATTTGCAGTTCATGAAGGATTTGTAGCTGTTGTTGATTGTTTCTTAAGGATAGAGACTGAATTAGCTAGACTATTATGGAAACACTGACTTATTCTTATCAAAGTGTGTCGTAGATGGAGTTATGATAATGCTGCCAACATGCCTGGCAAGTACAATGGTGCCAAACGACACATCCATACTGCCGATTCATTATGCATTTATTCTCCATGTGCCCGCCATTCACTAGCTATGTGGAATATATTTCCTATCTTGTTGCTTATAGGCAAATAGGGTTTGTCCTTATTTGTTCTTTTTTTTTAGTACTGCAAGCAATTTACCATTTGTTTTCTTCGAGTATTCAGCGCTGAGCTCTTCTGAACCTCTCTCCAAACTGTGAAAGAAGTAAATGGTGTAATGAAATACATGTCGTCCTCCGTTTGCATCTTTATGTTATTGATGACTGAGTTTAGTCTACATTACTGAATTTACGGAATTTACGTAAATAAAAATTATTTATAAATATTTATTTACATAAATTTACATAAATTTATTTACATAAATAAAAAAAAAGGAAGTTTCAGATTTTTGCGGATACGTGAATTTGCGTGAATTTGTTGTATAGGTTACAGTTTTTTTTTAATGTTGATCTAGCAGATGTTTTAACATTACTACGTTATTCACGGTGATTTCTTACCCTTCACAACGTCCAGGGAAGCAGTTTTGTTTGTAAGTGCGTGTGCACACGGTCGTCTGTGTGCGTGATACAACACTCTTCATAAATAAGACCCATGGTACCAGTATGGAATGTTATATTTGGGTTATTCTGTAAGAAATAGACAAATTCCATCGAATAGATATCATTGGCGAAAGCAGATCAGGTCATGAAGAACATGAGATGAAAAATCTCCTTTGACAAAATAATAATCCAACCTCTGTAAAACACTATAACTTAAGAACAAGAGTTCGCTCTCTCACCCAAATTAAAAAGACCCTGAGAAGTTTTTGAATCAAGAAACTAACACCCCTTCCAGAACTTCCATAGAACTGGTATGAAGAAAATTAAGAATAGCAATAACGTGATCATATTTCAGGCAAGACTATTAATCTATATGAAGTATATCCCATTAGATATTAACAAGAACTTAATGATAATATTTACAAAAGTAACAAAGAATACTTTAAAAATTTTTTAAGAAAATAGTAGACAAACTTAGACATATTGAAGACAATCAGATTGGATAATGGGTCGAATATCTTCCTGTACCAGAGGCTTGTATTCAGTAAAAAATTTTAAAAAGATGATTTCTCCATTTACTATATTTATAGACAAATAAACCAATAAATCCAACTAAGACATATGTAGGATAAATTAACAAGAATATTATACTAAAGATTTATGATGAAATTAAGGAAGTGTCTAATTTTCAACAGTGAACCAATACTAACATAATTATCATCCTTAATCCTCCAAATAAGACAGAATATGTTATAAGTTTTGTAATGAAATCGATTTATAACTGGTGTTGTATGCTCGAAAGAACTTTGCTATTTGACATGGACTATGCTTGTATGAAAGAATTCCAACAATACAGGCACCTTCAACGTATATTTTGTACTATAAGGCAAATATACGCGATCTATTTGGTTATATCTACTAGACGTTCTGAAAGAAAAACGCTAATCCAATATTAACTAATACAGGGACGATGGTTTCGCTGAAACTTTCGATAAATGTAGAAAAGAACTTGTTATCACCTTCAATCATGTAGGACTGACCATGACTACAAACATATATAAAGAGGGACTTAATCTACACATCTAAATTTTAAGAAGCTAATTAAAACATTAGTATAAGGATATTTAACCTCTCTACTTGAAAAAAGATCTTTGATAGAACAACACTTTAGAACAGAGGCTTTGTGAGTGACTTTGTCAAGCATCAAACTCAAGAGATGCATCCCAGCATGAAAATTTTGTACACAGAAGATATCAGCAATGCATTCCTCTTTGACGAAATTAGGGATAGAAACGGCCCAAAACTTTTAAAATATGGCTTTATTAAAAAAAAGACCTTAGTTGAAATAAAAAAATCTGGTAATAGAAATTTTTACAGAAACATCTTATAATGTTTATATACTGTTTTTATATACTCGTTGTAGACCAGAAGGAAGTTTATTCTATTTTCACAAGCTTTGGAAACAAGTAACTAGAATGTTCTTCCTTGATGTTCTTGTGTAACTTCAAAGGCATTCCTGATTAGTCAATTGCTTGGCAAAGATTGTTATCATAGAAGTACAACTATTTAGTAGTGTCTCTGATATTACGACCATACTACTTCTTGGGAGCCGTACAGCACATTCAACTTTCAAACACTTCTTGGATTTGGGTACCTATTTCCAGCATTGCCAAGAATTCGGAAACCGATCAAGTTCCATGACAAATGATTGTCATAGAAGAATGCATTATGGCTAACAAGAGATTGTATTTATAAAACTTTGGAGAGAAAGATTTCCTTCTAAAACTAATGGCGGAACAGACCCACCTGTTATAGTCACAGTGGTTATAAGACAGCCGAACTGATAACGAAGTTGTTATTTAGGCGAAAGATGATCAAGTAGATCAATGATGAAAGCATTTCAGAAGTGACTAATCGTATTGCCCTTCCCTTTGATAGCTTAATAAAGCGATTGAATGAAAATAGATTGATCAAATAAGCTAAAGGTTACCGTATACAGTTTTACAAACTAAGGACGTTATATAGACCTCCTTGACTCTAGTTAGAGAAGGGGTGCGTATTATACACAAGGTTTAGGTTTTTCAGAGGTACAGCCCCCTAAAAATCCCCTGCGTATTATACTCAAGGGCGGACTATACTCGAGGATTTACAGTATATATTTTAAATAATTTATTAGCCATAGCTAAATTTTTAGATTTTTCTTATTTTTTTCTTTAATGTAAGTAATATAAGTGACAGGTATGATGTTCTGTAAGTGGCAGGTATAATGTAATATATTTATGTATTTGCAAATCGCAATAACGATGTAAGATCTTTTCTGGAAATTTTAAAGTTTAGTGAAAATTTTGAAATTAAATATATTGATGTATTTTTCCACATTGAATCTCAGGAGATAATTCACTTTTTTCAGAAAATTTTATTTAAAAAGCTAAAGAGGTTTAAAGTTTAATGATTTTTACCCAGTCAGAAAGCAGGAGTTGGAAGCTGTCATTTTGTGCGTGACAGTACGTGTTGTCAACTGCTAACAAATGAAATATTGGCGGAATTCTGCTTTATGCACGCCATATAACCTCTCAGGACTTTTTTATTTTTGGGGTATTTTCAGAAAATTTTCGCGAAATTTTATTCTACACACCAGAATTCATGCGATTATGCAACCCACGCCCGCAAAAAAAATTCGTGCGTGACTTAAGGCCTATTTAGATATTATTTTTAGCATATCTCATGATTACCTCATACTGCATGTGTTTTAAGCGTTTAATAAGTGGTAAAAAGAACACTGGTAAGCAGCTTAGTGACAGCTTGGCTTGTTGGTATGGAAACAGGTACCTATATGTCTGTGGCTCTTGACTAGCCAAAATTACCCAAAATTTGCAAACTTTGTAAGCTTTGTAACTCTTTATTTATTGATTTATGTCGAAAATGAATTCCATGCCAATGGTTACTTTACAAAACTACACTAATACGCCAAATATGAAATCAATTAAAATAGCAATTAAAAAAATTGAAAAGTGGCAGCCAAACGAAAGATCCATGAGGTATCTTTTATTGTTATGATAAATGCTATGTTTAGGGTAGATAATTATGATTAACATCACGAATTCGCAAATAAGCTGTGATTCAAAGATCTGCATATTACTTATGTATCATAGGGCGGCGAGTTGGCAGAAACGTTAGCACGCCGAGCGAAATGCGTAGCCGTATTTCGTCTGCCGTTACGTTCTGAGTTCAAATTGCCTTTCTTCTTTTCGGGGTCGATAAATTAAGTACCAGTTACGCACTGGGATCGATATAATCGACTTAATCCGTTTGTCTGTTCTTGTTTGTCCTCTCTGTGGGTAGTAAAGAAATAATTATTTAGGTATCAGAATAAATGTCACTTGTTAAAGGAAAATAATTTGTGATTCAATTTTGATGATATGAGTAAATAACTGTGATATGAAATATTTTAATTGAAAGACACAAGAGTAATATTTTGAGGCGTTAATAGAAGTTTTCTTGATAGTATAAACAGAGTATAAAAATAACATCTCAAGTTTATATGTATAACACATACACATAGATTTGCACACACACACACACGTACGCACACACACACTTTGTTGATATATTTAAAAAAACGAAGGCATGATATAACAACAGTGTAAAGATATACAAGTATATCAGAAAAGTGTTTAGGTTTACAATAAGACAAGTGAGAAGTGTGTGTGTGTGAGAGAGAGAGAGAGAGAGAGGAGGGAGAGGGGGAGAGGGAGGGAGAGAGAGGGAGAAAGAATGAGAGCGACATAAAGAAAGAAATAGAATGAGAAGTTTACTTTCCATATGGTATAAACCTTTCTAAATACGTGGGAAGCTGAGAATACTTAAGATGGCAATGCCCACTAGCTTTGCTTGTTTACCCCACGAAAATGTAGTAAATATTGGATATTACTTGATTTTTGTTTCGTTATCCGATGTATGTATAATTTAACTGAAAGTTAATGAAACAAAGAAACATTCATCAACTACTCATCTTCCTCCTGCTGACAAATATCTGTGATGTCTTCTCACATCCCCATTAACAAGTAAGTGGACTAAGACTGCAGCATCAAAGTGTTACGGTCATCATCGTCAACCAACAGGAATATTTGTCGACTGTATAAATAGTAAAGACATACATGCACACACACGCGGATACGCGCGCGCTCACGCACGCACACACACACAGACACACACACACACACACACACACACACTTGTTATTTTCTACTTTTGCCCTCTGTATCTCTACATTCATTCACACAAACATACACATGCACACATTTGCTTATATCTAGCAATACTAGAAGCCATTTACAAAATCATTTTTGTTGTTTCACAGTTATTGTCTTACATTCTTACACGTGCAGCTGCTTAGTTTATAAAATAGGACCAGTATAAACATTTATAAGTCCCCATGGAAGTGTATAAGTAGTCTCTATTATTAGCAATGAATTATGCTGGCTTTGAGCCAATTTTGAAGACATCATTTCTGATCCCATTACCACAATCAACGAGCAACCACTGGAATTCGACTTACTATAAATATTGTTATTGTTATTCATGTTGAGGTTGTTAATGTAATTCTACTTTTTGATTTATCGACTATTAAATAGCAAGACGAAGCTTATGACTCAAGATATTATATTCGCCAGTACTTCTCAAATATTTCACTTTCTGGCGCATTTTTGTCTTCCTTCCTGCTTCTCTCTCTTCACTTTCTTCCCAAGCTCCAGTTTCCGTTTTCATTCTTTGTTCTTTTTCGCACAACTTAGTTGCAATACGAGAACACAATTTACACAAACCAAATTTCCAAGTAGCTTCTTCATAATAATTAATATCTCATTGTTAAATCTAAATAAATAAATATAAATGACTTTAAAACCAAAGTAATTGTTATGATATTTCTTATCACTTCACGTGATTTATATATATCCTTTTCAAGAAATAGCATACGTCCTAATAAAAAGCAACTGCTCTATAATTCGCGTTGTATATGTATATACCTACAGATTTGAAAACATACATGTGTGTGTATTTGTGTGTGTGTGTGTGTGTGTGTGTGTGTGTGTGGTGTGTGTGTGTGCGTGTGTGTGTGTGTGAAAGCGAAAAAAAAGAGAGTGTATGAATTTCAAAATATATGTGAGTGTCTGTGTGTGAGCATGTGTGTACGTGTTGTATTGCATGGTAATTAATATATAAACAATATTCTCAGATTGCAAATTTAGTAGTGAAATGATCAAACAATTCATTATTAAATTTGAGGTAGGAAAATTGGGCCTTTGAAAGTTAAATGCTCTGGCCTCAAGCAAAAAGAAGTTTCAGCTCTATAATACGAACCATCTGCTTCTTGGTTGGACATTTAGCACATTTTTAACGAGGACATATTTTCATATATGCGCATATACTATATTAAGTATTTAATCCTACACTTAGTTCTATGTCATTCGTGTAGTATGCATTTCTGGAAAATTTTTTGTTATTTTAAATTGTCTAATTATATTCTTTACAAATCGTTCTGTAATCTGGTAGTTATAGTTTAGACTATGTTATCCTGAAAATGTCTAATACGAATGAAATATCGCCAAAGTTGTAACAATAGCTACCAAATATCAGACGCACTCCTTTCCCGCATATTTCCATTAACACAGGTAAATTTTCTTCTCGGTACGGGTATTTTTCTTTTTTTTCTTTCTTTTACTTGTTTCAGTCATTTGACTGCGGTCATGCTGGAGCACCGCCTTTAGTCGAGCAACTCGACCCCGGGACTTATTCTTTGTAAGCTCAGTACTTATTCTATCGGTCTCTTTTTGCCAAACCGCTCAGTGACGGGGACGTAAACACACCAGCATCGGTTGTCAAGCAATGCTAGGGGGACAAACAGAGACACACAAACACATACACACATATATACATATATACGACAGGCTTCTTTCAGTTTCCGTCTACCGTGTCCACTCACAAGGCATTGGTCGGCCCGGGGCTATAGCAGAAGACACTTGCCCAAGATGCCACGCAGTGGGACTGAACCCGGAACCATATGGCTGGTTAGCAACCTACTTACCACACAGCCACTCCTGCGCCTAATTTCAATTGATTTAAAAATTTCTTTTTGGCTTTAAGATATTAGCCCTTACTTAGCTATACTGATATAAACCATTGTTTCACAGGGCTGGTGAAATTAAATTGGTTGCAGACGTTCAGTTGCCCTCATCAGGGAACAGAAATATTGTGAAGTAAGAAAAAAATTACGAAAAAGTTTTAAAGAGTGAACAGAACTTGTATCACTGTCATAGTTAGCACCATATATGAATAGTAGAGTTTCCATCCTTCACTCATATCTACAGTACCAGAGTCACGAAACTTTGTAGAGGAAACCCGGACTATATATGGTTAAAACATCTGAAGAGAGAATCATAGGATAGATTTTACGAGTGAGGCCAATTGGCATGAGACCTAGGAGAAGTCTACGAATGAGATGATCGGATAGCATTCCGAGCCCAGTTCGGTCATGTTTGGAGATCCAGCTGGGACATTTATTAAGGTTACTTCTAACATGCCCCTCAACAGGACGTTTCTAAGGACTCTGCCCGCATGACCCTCACAGAAAAAGTAAGGATATGAAGAGAAAGATGAACCAAAATTTAAATAGAGAAATAAGAGATTGTTGATAAGACACTTTGATGCAACATCTTCCGATAAATGCTGATAACGAAATTTCATCATCAGCTGGCATGATAAATCATTCATAGAGAAGAAAATTATAGGTGCTTAATAGAAATACCCAAATTTTCATAATCACAAACTTTATAAGTATACAATTACCTCACTTATACTTTCAACCAACAGCCATTTAGCTAGAGCATCTATCAGGTGCATCATATGCACTTACCCATTAAACTGGAGAATAATTCTAAACATAATTCCCGCTGATTTCCATTTTTCACTTGATTTAGACTAAAACTGGCATGCTGATTTCAAAACTACAGACAGTTTTCAATACGTCAAGTTTTCTTTTTCCCCAATTTATTCTCTGAATAAGCACAAATGTACTGAACGTCTGGAAGTAATGAGATTTGTCAGCTGATTGCTTTTATTATTTTTTTTTTATAGAGAGTGTGAATTTTCATATCAGGTGACTTTAGGTTGAGTTTTCAAATCTCCCTCCAAAAAATAAAGTCAAATTCCTCAGCTGGTCTTCAATCGTCAAGAGTAAAGTTTCTGTTTCAAGATGGAGACTGGAATTTGATTTGGCGCTAAGCTACTTGAAATTACACGAATGTGATCTAGATATAATAGTAACAAGTACTGTTGTGCAGAGGATTTGAAGCTAAAAGACCGAAGAACAGATTAGTGCAGTGGAGGAGAGATGGCAAGGATTTGAAGTGAGTGAACTGGTGGTCTGAAGTGTGCAGGGATTCTATTCTAAGGTCGGAGGACTAAGTTTCTACCCAGTTCTTCTTTCTTATTGAGTATTTGTGTGAATGTATATGTACCTATGGTGTATTTGTATGAATGTATATGTATGTATATTCATTTTTGAATGCATATCTACACATATTTATGCAGAAAACATATATCTATCTGGGATAGTGGCTACAAATCCCTGCAGCCGCCTTATATAGGTGATTACTATCGTATTCTGCAAATAATACATAAAACTCTGTATGCAAGGAGTTAGCAGATATTTTGTAAGCATTTAGTTTTCTTTTTATAAGTTTGTGAATACACAACTTATTTTTTTATTCCATACTTATTTCCTTTCTTTCAGATCATATCTCCTTTTGTTACTTCTTGTCGTAAGTGCCTAAACAGCCCTGATACATTTTCCTATATCTGTAGAAGTTCATCATTCCCAATTAAAGGTCAAACATCAGAGTATTTGTGAAGCCAAGCTATTTTGCATAATTTAAAGTAAAAGTTGTTGACAAAGACAAGTCTTGGTCCCCTCACAAGGTGTGTAAGCAGTGTATGTAGAGTTTACGGATATGGACCAAAGAAGCAAGTGATGAGTTGGCATTTGATTTGGCGAGAACCAAAATATTGCACAGACTGATACTTCAGGATATAACAAGAAAAAAAAATGTAAAATCAAATATCCTAGTCTACCATCAGCTATACGTCCAGTGCCTCATTCAGCTAAAATTCCAGCGACAGTTTTCGTTCAACTACTTTCTCTCGAAGATGCAGATCATGATGAAGAACTCAATGACAGCAAGGATACATATTTTGAAATTGATGATGATTCATCTCGTAAGGTATTCGATCAGCACGAGTTGAATGATAGGGCACGAGATCTGAGACGATCAAAAATAGGCTTTAGAACTCCTAGCATCAAACCTGAATGAGAAAATCTTGGTTGAAAAAGGAGCGAAAGTAACCTATTTTCGATCCAGAGAAAGTTCTACCACAACGTACAGAATTTACTGGAGGATTGAGAATTCCGATCTACAACTCAATTGAATAGCGACTGTTCATCGACAGCTCAAGAGGAGCTTAAAGTATAACCTCCTCCACAATGGCAATCTATATAATGCAATCCAAATTGGACATTCAGTTTGTCATCATGAAGACTATATAAAGAGAATCGTTGATTAGTTACAATATCACAAAATCAATTAGATTACCTGTGTTGACCTTAAAATTGTGTGCTTCCTTCTTGGTCAATAACGCAGATACCTCAAGTATCCTTGCTTTCTGTGCATGTGGGTGGAGAGGAAATGGCCTCCAAAATCTGACTTCAAACCTGATGATCCCAATATTCTACATGAGCCACTTGTTGACACGAAGAAAATCGTATTCCCACCTCTACACATGAAGGTCGTGGAAGAACAGTATTAGCGTAGATGGTATGTAAATATGATGGCTGACTATTATTGGAATATAAAGTGAAATTGCGCAGAGATTGAACACTCCAGGAAAATCTTTCGCGCAGATTGAACACTCCAGGAAAAGCTTTAAACGTAAATTTTTACCTTAACTACTTGCACACAATTCCCCTCACAAAAATAATATCCTTTTGTGAACGAAATAAATTTGTATAAACTTTACAGTCAAACAATATTTTATTATATTACATTGTGTATAAATTTTTAAAACATTCTAAAAAATAAGCACAAATTTGTTAGATGCGGTATTTTAATGTTTTTTTTTTGAGATAAAGTGAGGGTACTCTATAGCTCAAAAAGTTGGCGTGATACAGAAAAACCGGGGTCAGTTTTGGATTTAGAGGCCAAAACTTAGTCAAAAACAAGTGTCAGATCTAACTCAACAAAAATTGTGTTTCCCAATGTCATTTAAACATAATAAGCGTGCACTTCATTTGAGAACAAATTAAGGACTATAGTGAAACATTGTGACCATTTTGAAGTGTAAATATATATAAAATATTATCAGTAAATATAAAACAATCAACCTGTAAACTTTCATTAACCAAAACCTACAGCTTTTTATTTTACGATAAAATAAATAATGGAGAAACATATGACACACTCAGTAATTAATTCATTAGAGCTATTCGTCTGTTATTAAAGAACAAAAGCACTCAGTTAAGCTGACTATCTAAATAGTGAAGTGTTATTTTTTTAATAATGTGGAGGACTGAGGATCCAGCTAAAGCTTCTACGTTTTTGTTCATAACTTTTTTTTATCATATTCAATGCTCCAATTACTGCGGGTACTGTTTTCACCTTCATGCCCAAGATCTTGAACACTTCAATTTCGAGAGTTTTGCATTTTGACAATTTCTCCACTTCTTTTGGGTAACATTTTGGTCAGAAGGGACTACAATGTCTATCAGTAAACAGGGTTTATTGGGTTCTTTTTGGGTTTTTTTTAACCAATCCTTTATTATGTCTAGGAGATTAATTTTGATTTCTTTGTCCGTTGTCAAGCAGTGGTGGTGGACAAGCACAAACACAAAGATACACGCACACACACACACACACACACGCATGCACGCGCGCGCAGACACAGACACAGATACACATATAAAACGAGCTTTTTTTCAGTTTCCGTCTACCAACTCCACTCACGAGTCTATAGTAGAAGACACTTTCCTAAGGTGCCACGCAGAAGGACTGAACCCAGAACCATATGATAAAGAACCCAACTTCTTACCACAAAGCCATGCCTGTGCCTATAATTACTTATTCGGTTATGTCTGTATTCAAATTTGGCTAGGACTGGACAACAAGAGATGATTGATCAACTGTCTCGTTGTGCTGTTTGCATATTCTGTATTTGGTGTTAGGGTCTGTTTTCATTATTTTGTTTTTATACTTGTTTGTGATCCGGCATTGGTCTTGTGCAGCAAGAATCAGTCCTTCTGGTCTGATTTTAGTCCAGAACTTTTGAGCCATTTTTGGTTTTTACTTAGGCTCCCAGGATACTGGCCATGGTGTGATTTCCCTCTCCATTTCTTCTTTAGTATGTTTTGTAGTTTTGTTTTCATGTTTTTTTTTGTCTCTTTTCTGCTGTGTTTTCATCTAAGATGAATGTTTCAGTGTAGTTTGTTTCTGTCTTGTATTTTCGACTTATATAAAGAAGTGTTTTGTTTTTTCGTGTTGCATTATTGCATGTAGTAGTCGTCCATTTTTTGTTTTTAAGTATTTTTCTAGTCCAGCTGTTATTTTATAGTAATTCTCTATCTGTGTCATGCCGCGACCTCCTTGTGATCGGGTCAATATATTCTGCCTGTATCTGCTTTGTGGTGATGATGTCAGTATGCTGTTAATAGCTTCCTGGTTTTTCTAAGTTTCTCGATTCACTAATTTCCCAGTTTATTATATTGAAGCTGTGATTTGTGACTGGTATAACTTGTATGTTTATCCCTATATCTTATTTTTAGCATTGACTTCAATGTTTAATATTAGTCTAATTCTTCTGTAATATTCTCTGTTAATTTTTTCTTTCATTACTGTGTATTGTATCTTACCTATTTCGTCTATTCCTAAATTTGTAGGGGCGATTGTGACTTAATTCTCTGATTTCTGTCTATGTCGAGATGATTTATAATTTGTTCAAAGCATCTGTAACCCATGGTGTTTTCATTTAACAAGTTTGTTAGTGGAATCAGAACAAGGAAGAAAAGGGGGTGGGGACAAAGAGTCTCCTTTGAAAATTCCTCTTCTTAATAAGTCAGGATTTTTCTTCTTCTTCTTCTTCTTCTTCTTCTTCTTATTATTATTATTATTATTATTATTATTATTATTATTATTATTATTATTATTGTTATTATTATTATTATTATTGTTATTATTATTATTATTATTGTTATTATTATTATTATTATTATTATTATTATTATTATTATTATTATTATTATTATTATATTATTATTATTAGACAGTACGAAGAGTGCAATGTGATTGCAATAGATATTTTATTGGTTTGGACGATATTTCGACAGCTTGCCTGTCTTTGTCGAGTTCGAAATGAAAAGTGATACATAAAAATTCAAAATTATAGAAATTTAAATTCAGAAGTTTGAACGAGGGAAACCAGCATTCCCACGTTGATGGAATGACATCATCAGTTTTCGATTTTCAATTTTACAACTGGTAGAAAGAAAAATAAAGAAAAAAGAGAAAAAGGAAAAAAGAATATTTAATCAAACAATTTTGTGTAAATATGATGAAATTCCCATGTCAGTTTGTTCATTCCTTCAGGGCGTGATGTTAATAGCTCGCAAACTTATTTCTCCTCAATGCATTTTCAGGACTGAAAGAGTAAGATTCAGAATATTTTCTGAGAATTTGCACTTTCAAGTTCTTTTCAAAATTGTAGTCGTTTGATGTAAAATGTTCGGCAAGTTCGGTCGAACTACTGTCATTTTGCCTGACATCATATGTGTGCCCATTGAATCTTTTGTTTAGTTGTTCTGTTGTACAACCACCATAAATCAAATTGTGTTTGGTGCATTCCCACCTTCCGCATAAATCATAAAATTTCTGTTATGATTCCTGGTGGAAATGACTTAACTCATGTTGTTGCACAATGAACAGGGCTTACCTCTCTAGCAGCTGTTTTTCAAGGTACAGCGCACAGAAACTCCAATATTAGTTTTCTTGGAATCAGAAGTAGAGGTTAATAGTTCTCTTATATTTTTATTCCGTCTAAAGTGGCTGAGGGAATATTTGTTTGAAACGAAGATATTTTTCTGCAACATGCTGGTAACTTTCATGTAACATTTGAAATGCCAGGGAGTAGAAAGCCATCCAGCCACTCCGAAATTTTGGCTGTACAACATTCATATCCGCTGAAAACTTGGTGGATTGGAAGAAATCTTTAGAACATTTTGCGTATTTTGTGTCTAAAATCAGTTTTCGACATTGCTTCGGTGGTTAGAAAAGTTCTTAATTTTAGACACAAAATACACAAAAAGTTGGAAAGATTTCTTCCAATGCGCCGAATTTTCAGCGGATACGAATGTTGTACAGCCAAAATTTCGGAGTTGCTGCATGGCCTTCTACTCACTGTCGCAAAGATCAAGTTCCCATATTCAAGATACTTTTGATTTTGTGTCTAAAATCAACAACTTTTCTAAGCACCGAAACAATGTCGGAAACTGTTTTTTGGTAACAATGGATGTTTCTTCCTTATATCTCAATATTGACCACGATGAAGGGGTAGAAGCGTGCATGAATGCCTTCGAAAAACGATCAAACAAAAGTATTCCATTTAATTTTCTCTGTAGGCTATTGAGGTTTGTGTTACAAAGTAACAACGATGTTTGGACAAAATTTTTACCACCAGACGGGGAGTTGCGACATGAGTACTTCCATCGCAGTTAATTTCGCTAATATCTTCATGATGAAATTCGAGATACTGTTACTGAAGACATTCAAATCCCTACATGGTCATGAACCAATATTCTGGTTACAGTTCATTGATGAAGTCTTTTTTGCCTGGGACAGATCTCAGGATAGTTTAATTGATTTCTTGCATTTCTGTAACTTATACTAAAAACTATGGCTTTAAGCTCAACATAAAATTTACGTCGAGTTTTTAAAAAACTAACGCTGAATCTTAGGACACAAAAGTTAAGTTTTCTTGAGGCAAAAAATAGTGACGTCATCCTACATTTACCTCCACCGCCGCTCCGATCATTCACATTATATAATTCGGTCAAATTCGAAATCCTAATTTTTGAGGATAAAACGAATTTGTACTGATATAGGGGTTACTGGAAACATGCAGATGCTTTTGTACACCATTATGTCAAACGCGGTTTCAATGAATCGCGATGGCTAAGATTAACAAGGAAAGTCAAACTTTCACACATAATTTTAGCAAACAAAGTAAAATATGTGATAGAATTCCTTTAGTGATTAACCGGCACAGAAATTTCGCTGGCATTTCAAAGGTGTTACATGAAAGTTACCAGCATGCTGCGGAAAAATATCCTCATTTTAAACAAATATTCCCTCTGCCACCTATGTAGACTTTAAACGGAATAAAAGTATGAGAACTATTAATCTCTACTTCTAATTCCAAGAAAACTAACGTTGGTGTTCAGGGAAATCTTGGACAGTGGGGTTCATCGATTATCCCATGAGTTCATACTGTATCAGGAGGACTACATCTCTAAAAACCATTCCAATAATTTTCTTAAACTTTGTACATTATGCACATTCCTCTTCCTTTGTATACTGTATATACTTACTCCTTAAAAGATTTTTTTTAAAAATTTTATCTTATCATTTCATTACATGTAAACCCCCACACTTTATGTCTGTTTTTTATCGTCCCCCTCATTCTTCCTCCTGGTGGCATATAAATGAAATCATTATTGAGTGAGAGAGCAGTGCATGTCATCAAAGTGACACTGGGGTAAAATATACGAAACTCATCCCGCTCAAAAGGTCCCTGAATAAAGGTTGTTTAATTATGTCGAACGAGACAACCACGTTTCCAGAGGTGAATTATCCAAACCCCAAAGAATTCCTCTCAACACATGGCTACGATGCTCCCCCACTACTTCTGCTCATGATCAGAGATGCACATATCGCCAGCCACTAAGGGACATACTCAACTGGTTACGGTCAAACAACTGACAAGCAAATCTGTGGTATTTTGCCCGTCGGCGAGCTGGCAGAAGCGTTAGCACGCCGGGCGAAATGCGTAGCCGTATTTCGTCTGCCGTTACGTTCTGAGTTCAAATTCCGCCGAGGTCGACTTTGCCTTTCATCCTTTCGAGGTCGATAAATTAAGTACCAGTTACGCACTAGGGTCGATGTAATCGACTTAATCCGTTTGTATGTCCTTGTTTGTCCTCTCTGTGTTTAGCCCCTTGTGGGTAGTAAAGAAATAGGTATTTTGTCCGTCGCTACGTTCTGAGTACAAATTCCGCTGAGGTCGACTTTGCCTTTCACCCTTTCGGGGTCGATAAATTAAGTACCAGTGAAACACTGGGTCAATGTAATCGACTAGTTTCCTCCCCTAAAATTTCTGACCTTGTGCCAATAGTAGAAAGGATTATTATTATTATTAAAGCGCCGGGCAAAATGCTTAGCGATATTTCGCCCGTCTTTACATTCTGAGTTCAAATTATGCTGAGGGGGTCGATGAATTAAGTACCAGGGAAACACTGGGGTCAATGTAATCGACTAGTCCCCGGTCCCAAATTTTAAGCCTTGTGCCTTTCGAAGAAAGAATTATTCACAGAGGGTTTTTTTTTCCTATTGAAATTTTAACATAAACAAATGTTGAAAATTTACATGCCCAGAAGCTGCAGCATATTTTAATTGTATAAAAACTGAATTAGGAAAATCAACATTCACATTATTGAGAATGATTGCCTTTCACAATTTTAAATTGTTCAAAAAAATAATAATAGTAATAATAATAATAATAATTAAACCATGCTCATTTGATTTTCTAAACCAAAAAAGGTCGGGAAACATCTCAACCAGAGATTAGACGCGACGAAATCTGTGGAGAACTTCATAAAAAGTCGCGTATTCTTCATATTTGACTCTAACTCCAAACAAAGATTCTTAGTTGATATAGGAGCAGCTTGTTCCATTTAGCCTGTTAAACTTTTAAAAGAGAAACCTAAGCCTGCTTATTTGA
Source organism: Octopus sinensis (assembly GCF_006345805.1). NCBI lineage: Eukaryota > Metazoa > Mollusca > Cephalopoda > Octopoda > Octopodidae > Octopus > Octopus sinensis. The sequence goes on along the minus strand of NC_042998.1, from coordinate 156,228,987 downwards.
CTCTACAAGCAGTTAATCAGTCTGATATCCAAACATTTGGAGAAATTACTTTAACTCTAGATTTACTTTTAAGAAGAGAATATAACTGGAATTTCATTGTAGCAGATTTGCCTTATCCTATGTTGGGGGTAGATTTCCTTTCACATTACAATTTACTGGTAGATGTAAAGAAACAAAAATTAATAGACAGGTATGAAGACGCATGGCTCAGTGGTTAGAGCGTCGAGCTTACGATCATGAGGTTGTGAGTTCGAATCCCGGACCGGGCTGCGTGTTGTGTTTTTGAGCAAGACACTTTATTTCACGTTGCTCCAGTTCACTCAGCTGTAGAAATGAGTTGCGACGTCACAGGTGCCAAGCTGTATCGACCTTTGACAATTAGTCCATTATATTTTATGGCGTCCTCCGAAAATCACAGGATTTTGAAGGATTACCCTGAAATTACAAAGCCATTAGCTCCAAACACCAAATGTGTTCATTCAGTCACTCATCACATTGTAACTCATGGACCACCAAGTTTTACCAAACCTCGTAGACTATCTCCAGAGAAATTAAAGATTGCTGAGGCCGAATTTCGTTACATGTTAGACATCGGATTAATTCGTCCTCCTAGCAGTAACTGGTCTACACCTTTAGTTTTGGTAAAAAAAAAAAATCTCACAGATAGGCGTCCACGAGAAGATTTTAGATAGTTAATGCAAAAACACAAGAGGACAAATATCCAATTCCTCATATCCATGATTTTGCAGCTTCGTTGAGTGGTTGTAATATATATTCCAAGATAGATTTAGTTAGAGCATACAATCAAATTCTTATTGAAGAGAATGATATACCAAAAACAGTAATTGCAACTCCATTTGGGTTGTATGATTTCCTTCGTATGCCTTTCGGATTGATGAACGCAGCAAATACTTTCCAGAGATTCATCAACGAAGTAACAAGAGATTTACCTTTTCGGCAGAGAATTGTTGATAGTTTACTTGTCAACTAAGTACTTCAGACATCTTCTTGAAGGTAGGTCATTCACATTATATAGACGATATTCTCATTGCTCAGAAGTTCATGAAAATCACTTAAAACAAATTTTCGAAAGAATGGTATAGTGATAAATCCATCAAAGTGTGTTTTCGGTGGACACACTATATCTTTTTTAGGTCATCACATTGATAAAGATGGAATTCACCCACTGCTAGACAAAGTTGAAGCTATTAACAAATTTCCAGAAAGCTTCGAGAATTTTTAAGAATCATTAAATTTTACAGACGTTTCATTCCACATTGCAGAGAAAGTTTATTTCCTATAACTTAGTTATTAAAGAATAAGAAAAAGAAAAATTAAGCTATAACTTTAAAAGATGGAGAATTACAAGCTTTTCATTGCATAAAATGAGAAGCAACACTCTTAAACCATCCGGTTCCTGAGGCAAAATTATCGTTGGTAGTTGATGCTTCCGATGTTGGAATCGGTGGAGTTTTACAACAGTTTAATTGTAGTTTTTGGCAACTATTATTAGTCTTTTCAAAAAACATTTAAGGCACCAGAAACGAAATACAATGTTTTCGGCAGAGAATTGTTGATAGTTTACTTGTCAACTAAGTACTTCAGACATCTTCTTGAAGGTAGGTCATTCACATTATTTACTGACTATAAACCATTGACACATGCACTAAAAAATTCTTCTGAAAAATATTCTCCCAGAGAAATTAGACACCTTGATTATATTTCACAGTATACTGTGGATATACGGTGTATCAAGAGTATTGAAAATTCTGCAGCTGATGCACTGTCTCGAATGAATATTGATGCATTGCGTTCATTAAGTGCTATCAATTTAGAAGAAGTGTCTAAAGATCAAACTACTGATAAAGAATTTTCTTTATATAAAGATTGCAGTTCTACTTCTTTGAAATTTCAATTATTGCCGATTCATTCTTATAAATCACATATTTGGTGTGATATTTCTACAGGATTTTCTTGACCATTTGTGCCTGAAAAGCATAGAAAATTTGTTTTTTCTACTTGGCATAATTTATCTCATCCTGGCATTGGAGCTTCTTTAAAATTAATATCGAGTCGATTTGTTTGGCCTGGTATGAATAAGGATATTCGTTCTTGGGTTCAATCGTGTATGCAGTGCCAAAGAGCAAAAGTAAATCATCACATTAAAGCACCATTAGGTACTTTTTCAAATTCTGATGCCAGATTCCAACACATTTATATTGACATGGTTGGACCATTGCCTCCTGTGGAAGGTAATAGTTTTTTTATCAACATGTATAGATCATTTTTCACTACGGCCAGAAGCTTATCCAGTCAAAGACATATCTACGGTAACTATAGCAAAAACCTTATTTACCAATTGGATATCCAGATTCGGCATACCCAACTCATTGACGACAGATCGTAGAAGACATTTTGAGTCTACACGTTTTGCAGAATTTAACAAGTTGTTGGGAATTCATAGAATTCGTACTACTTCCTATCATCCACAATCTAACGGCATGATAGAAAGGTTTCATAGGCAGTTGAAATCTTCATTAAGAACTTATTCTGATTCTAACAGTTGGTTAGAAGCTTTACCAGTGACATTGCTAGGAATCAGGAATGCTGTTAAAAAAGTTTGCAATATTCTCCTGCTGAACTTCTGTACGGAACAACATTAACTCTATCTGGTCAAATGTTTGAAGAAACCAATTCTTTTAATGGAGATATTAGCAATTATGTAACCCGACTCAAAAGATTTCTTTCTGATATTCCTTCTTTTACAAATAAATTACAAAATATCAAAAGTTTCGTCCTTTTCGATATTAATTCTTGGACTCATGTATTTGTACGTAATGATGCCAGTCATCATTCACTGAATTATAAATACACTGGACCTTTTAAAGTTTTGTCAATTAAAGATATGCATGGTAAAAAGGAAATTGTCAGTTTAGACAGAAATAAAAAAAAGTTTATTTCGACCATGTCATGTCATGAAAATAAAAATTTGAGCAACACATTTCAAAATAACTCGAAACAGAACAATTCACAAAACAGCGAACTTAAGGTTGAGGAAAAGATCCACAAGTCAATTTTAAAATCGCCTACTAGCGTAAAGAAAACTAGAAGTGGTAGAATTGTACATTTTGCCAAAAGACTTTCTCAGTTTGTTTTAATATATTCCTCATGGACTTTTATATTCCTGGATTTTTTTTTTAAAGATTTTATAATTTTTTCCAGAGAAATTATATTGAACAATTTGATAAACCTTACAAGAACGCTGTATTATTGTAAAACCGTGATGCGCGGTTATTTTCATTTGCTTAACATGTGGATACATTTGTAAATTTGTATATTTGACTTGCTAAAAGTATTATTTCCAACTATATATTGAAATATGTGTGTGAGCTTAGCCGTGTGGTTACCGCTATCAAACAAACAAATTCTCTCTGGCGATGTCACACATACTTTTTAATAATGGCGGTGCCCCAGCATGGCCACAGCTCATTAGCTGAAACTGGAAAATCAAAATCAAAATCATTCCTTTTTTCGCAAAATTTTAACAATTTTTCTGGTTGAGGGCTTATGTAGCGACGCAAGTCATAATAAACCTTTATCGGCGGTAATATGAGGGAATCGTCATGTTGCCCGAATAGGCATAATTGTTAGTTTCCCATTGGTTAAAATTATTGCCATATTTGAATTCTAAACTTTCGTCAAAGAGAAATATTTCACGAAATGCAGTTCTTAGAAATCAGGTATGAGCAGTTATAAAAACCCGGATTTTTCGGATATTAGTCAGTGTTCGTTGGTTGTCACTCGATTCCACGACACTCACTCTCAATGATAGTTGGTTGTCACTCATTTCCACAACACTCACTCTCTTGAGATATTGGCTATTTTTATGCCATGTCTATTAATTAATTCAACAAGGCTTTCTTGAATTGTTGTGTAAAACTCTAGTAGCTTAGTATGGAAGAATTAGTTAATATAATTTTATGTCGTAACTCTCTACGACAATTTTCTTCGACTTATAAAATGTACCGTAAATATTAAATGTACGTAAATAAACTAATTTAGTAAATAATTTTTTTTTCTTCAATCTCTTAATAAAATTTATTTCTGCAACTATGGAACTGTTATTATAGCTGTGAAAAAGAGCGAGCTATATTTATCTTCAACATACATGCACGTTCAGCGTCTTGGTGTGTATAATTCATCACGGCGTTTACGCAGCCTGAGTTAAGATATATGTATAGTGATAATACTTATAATTAAGTTATAAGTGACGGGTTTATCACCATAGATTCCTACGAAAAAAAATATGTATTTATTATCTTTTCCAAGTTCGAACACGTTATAAATTGATGACCAACCGACGTTGATTACAAAGTCTACTCGGGAGAATAATTACCATAATAAATAATATAAATCACTCTTATAATAGTAAATTGGCTGAACAAAATATCTCATCAATACTCCATTACTCTGAGCTTCATTTACATCCTATACTACATCACCTGGGATAAACAACCACAGTAAAGGAAGACTTGAACTCATTTCGTTAAAGTTTATGACTAAATATTGCCAAGCATTTTATCCAACTCTGGTGATGTTGCTATCCAACTCCTTTTCATGTCTAAATAGTTGGTAAGAGCAACAACACAGTAACTACAATGACGAAAGTGCCAGCAACGAAGAAAGAACAAAAGTACAACAAGCATCAATAACGATAATCTCAAACAGTAGCCGGCAAAGATGCGATGTAGCCGATAGCGATATCGCTGCTAAGCTGGTTGCCATGAACAACAATGACGTAACCGAAAGCACGAGGCAGGTACAATGTGCTTCAATACCTTTCTTGTCGATAGTTTTTCAAACAGCTTTAGCCAAAATATTTAAATGCTACCTAAGCGGAAAGTAGTTTATATTTTTAGGAAATAGAAAATGGCAATAGCAATGTAAAAGTGGAGACGCGTGTGTATTTATGTTTCAGAGTGTTTGTTAATGAATGTTTCAATGTTCATGACCATATATACATTAAGAAACATGTAAGTATATATATATATATATATTATATATATATATATATATATATATATATATACGCACACACATAGAAACATATATACAAACAAAAACTATATATAGGAAAAAATGTTATAGAAAGTATCATCTAGTCGAATGCGCCAAAAAAAAGGAAAACAATTTATGTTCCTCAATAACCGAGACATGATTAACCCTTCTGGTTCATAAACTGATATCTATTTTGTCTCTTTATAATAATAATAATAAAAACATTGTGTACAGTGCTCAGGTGCACTACAACGTGTGTGTGTGTGTGTGTGTGTGTGTGTGTGTGTGTGTGTGTGTGTGTGTGTGTGTGTGTGTGTGTGTGTGTAATGATAATAATTTCTTAAGTAACCAGAAGGTGCATTTGGTATTAATCTTTATTTTGTACAACAGTCGTTTCGACCCATCCTGCTACTGTCCCTTACGGGTGATATGCCCATGACATATAACAACATGACTACCCGTAAGGATCTTTAGAGAGACACAACTTTATGTATGGATGTACCTGATGTGACCTAGACTGCAAAATGGATTAAATACAACATGTTGAACTGAGTCCCACCCGTAAGGGACAGTAGCAGGATGGGTCGAAACGACTGTTGTACAAAATAAAGATTAATACCAAATCCACCTTCTGGTTACTTAAGAAATTATGATTATTATCTCAACTAAGACTGCGGAGTTCCTGAAGTAGATCCAACGGATTACCCTAACTGCGGATGATACCAGGTAGCCCAAACTGTGTCAGTGCTCTACTAAATACTTCCACACACTAATTGACATATACCTATTAGTCCAAATTATTAAATATGTATGTGTGTATATGTATGTGTGTATGTATGTATGTATATATGTATGTATATATGTATGTGTGTATATATATACACACACACACACATATACATACATACATACATACATACATACATACATACATACATACATACATACATACATACATACATACATGCAGACACACGCTTCATCTTTTGTTTCAGTCAGTGAACTGCGACCATACGGAGTTCCTGAAAAAAAACCCTTCGGGGTTTCAGTCGGACAAATCGACCCTAAAATTTGTTTTTTAAAGTCCGGTACTTATTCAGAAACTATAAGAAATTATTCAATAGGTCTCTTTTGCCGAACCGCCAGCTTGCGGAAGCATACACAAACCAACATTAGTTGTCAAATGGTGGTGGGGACAGACACAATCATAAAGACAAACACACACACACACACACACACGCACACACACACGCGCACACACAAACACATGCACATAAATAAACACATATATACAACAGGTTTTTTTTTCTGTTCTTCCCTACCAAATTCTCTCACAAGGCTTTGATCGGCATGGAACTGTAGAAGAAGACACTAGCCCAAAATGCTACACGGTGGAATGATCCCCCAAATCATGTGGTTATGAAGTAAACTTTATGGGCCTTACCACACAGCCACGCCTGCTCCAATACGATTTTAATTCTTAATATCTTAACATTGAGAAATTATTTCTCATCTCATTGGGTACAACTTAGATTACGATGACAAACATGGATACAACAACCAAAAACACTAAGATTTATTTCGATGTAACAAAACAACTTCTCAACATTCTTTTATCGACTCTATAAGAAGCAGTCAGGAATGAAATTAACTGAAATCCAAATTCCTTCTTGCCAAATCATCTTTTACTTCATCTGCTGTAGTCTGAAAATATCATCTGATACAAAGGGTAACTTTGACTCAGTTTCTTATATCAAGGTTGTAGGATCTAGCACAGAAAGCTGTGACAAACTTCGTCATCAATATCGTTGTCATAATAAACTATAGATTCATGAACCAACGAGATATTTCATAAACCAGTGAGAAGTATGGTCGATCACACCTTAAATGATACCTCACCACAGTAGATCATACTCTCAAATGATACCTTACCATTAAATAAAAGGGAGATCACATTGCATAATGTAGTTTTTGATATACCACGCCTGGAAACAAAAGTAAAGATGCTCAGAACTTGCATCAGAACTTGCCTGATCAGAGCTGACCCGAGTGTAAGAAACAATAACAACAAAAGTTACCCATTGATTCCGGTCGCTGCTTAACATATTGAACAGCTAACGAAATTATAAACTAAATTACAAACCACGGATCTTTTCCTTTTGAACGGCAGATGTCAACACAATTTCTAGTTAACTAAACACTTTTAAACTTCGTATACTGGTAGAATGTGTTTATAAAACATCATTTTCTCTTGGTTCTATTGAGAAAATTCTATAGTTTGTAAGATATTTCGTCTGAAAATCCGAGCATTTCGACAATTTTAACCAATCGATTACCTCCATTCAACTAAAATCATTTGCTGCGTCTAAAACTGAGACAACATCCTGTAACTAACCCTAAACCTCTCCCCTAACCCTAACCCTAATTTTTTTCTTTCTTAATTATTAAATTAATTTAATTCCATTGCTTAGTTTTTTTTTTACACGCGTAACAATTAAATTAATTTAACAATTAAGAAAAAAAGATTAGGGTTAGGGTTAGGGTTAGGGGAGAGGTTTAGGGTTAGTTACAGGATGTTGTCTCAGTTTTAGACGCAGCAAATGATTTTAGCTCAAAAGAGAGCATAGGATTGGTTAAAATTCGAAAAATTAAACTATGTTAAACAAACAAATTACAATTTTCTCAAGAAAGCCAAGAGAAAAAACGTTTTATTTTGACACATTCTACCAGTATACGAAGTTTTAAAGTGTTTAGTTAACTAGAAATTGTCTGCCGTTCAAAAGGAAAAGATCCCAAACCACATTATTTTGCAAATTTCTCTGAATCACAATTGGGAACAAAAACGTTCATAAGTAGAAATATATAAAATAATGAGTGCATATCTTAGAAAAGTATCTTCGCATATAGTGCAGAGTTATAAAGAAATTAACTTAGAAGATAATCGAATGTTAACCTGGAGAATGAAGTGTGAAGTTTGTGGAAAACCTGTACCATAGTATCAGAATGTGAAACAGGCGCTTTTATTTTTAAAGAAAAGCTATATGAAATGAAAGGCAATTATGAAATCTTAACACCCAAGTAACTTGAAACCAAAGCTTTAAATACGTGGATGTAAGACAGTGTTGCCAAAACCAACACCATGGACAAATAGTTATTAAACACAAGTTGGTTTCGAACTTGCAATCTGTATCGGGAGAAGAAATGCAACAATTATTCGTTCAGATCAAAAAGGAATAGTAAAACATTAAGCCCATTGTTGGAAAATATTCAGAAAGAGAATTATTAGCGATAAGATGCACGTGCAATTATTCTTCCTAAGTGCTAGTGTCAACTGATCTCAGCCTTCATTGAAGAGTAGAATCGGCAAGACAAAGTAAGGGAATAACAGTAGAAAGTGTTAGAGTGGAGGGATAATTAATAGATAAGTTAGAAACATGGTCTTCGTAACGATGTTATAACATCGGCTCAAACGGTAAATCTCTTCGACGCTAAACACGAAAACTTAATTGCCCGAAGATACGTGTGCTAAGGTATGAAGGTATAGCTGTTCAATGAGCCCATGTAGGGAAACCGTACCGTGGCAACTGAAGCACGATGGCTACAGGGTTGTTGACTAGACATGCTGGTCCCGTAAGATCGTTCTTACTCTATGACAGAAGTTGCCGACACAACACAATTATTCCATGTGTTTTCCTAATATTTTTAATGTTTCCATTTCTGTCTCATTATTCATCAATCATATTGTGGAATTTTTTTTCAAGCATTTGATAATCTTTTCCTTTTTTAATTAGACTGCTTTTTAAAAAATTTTATCGTAACCTCGACTACCACAACTGATGTCACAGTGTTATAGGAAGGAAAACTTATTCCTCACTAACCTCGGATAACTCTGATACATCAAAAGCAAAGAGCTCCCTACCAGTTTCTTTACTGTATAGTCAGAGTAGGTCCATTTAACCTTGTCAGTCTCCACTTTGGTAAAACATACTGGAGAACTGCGCCACCTATCCATCTTTTACGACCCCACTTCCGCTCAAATAAAACCGAAAGGAGTTTATGATTGTTCGGTCAAAGAGGAAAACTCTTGTTCTTAAATCTTTTCACTGCGTCTACCACTTCCCTTTCTCCATCAGGCAAAGAAAAGTAAAGACTCCTCAAAGGAAAGCAGTATGTTGTCATCACGATAGACTTGGTCGAGAGTCAGATCTGAACTACAAATGACAGCAGTTATTTGACAAAAACCTGGACAGATTCAGCTGAAAAGTAGTTCTGTATTTGTCAAGTTTATCCCGAAGAGAAAGTGTACCCCATCTCACGCTTGTATTACAGTCAGATCAAGTAATTATCCATAATTCTCGACCTTTTCCCAGAAGTTACAATGCAGGCTATCCTTGTTGTTGCCCAAAATTGTTCTCAGATCATCGTCACTGATTCTGTCGTTCCATTAACCCTCTACCACATACGAACATTCCACCGACTGCATTCTCTAAATTGTACAGTACAAGTGAATGCATGGGAACATTCAAAGTACCAAACACTCAATCTCGGCCTCTGTCGAGCTATGTGAAAGCATGTCGCACGGACAGTCATCATACCTGTTTACTGTTGTCGTTGTTCAACAATCTCTGTAGATGGTACGAACTCGGCGTGTAGCTGTGTTTTATCAGCTGCGTCATCTCAAGAACCCCTGGAATATTTGTTGGTGTTAGATCTTCCATGAAAAATGAAATAACAAATGGTCCATGAAAAGCGAAATAACAATTGGTTAGATATTCTTGAGACAATGTACCATAGAATGCACGACTTAAGCGATGTAATTATAACCTCTTCCGCCCGACTTTTCATGAACAGCTTCCCCTCAGTCCATTTCTGAGAGAAACTGAGCATCCTACTCAGAATTTCCAGTTTTTACTCATCTACAAATCCAAGCCGATTTAGACCCTAAATACTTTAATCAGACCCTTGGCTACCAACAAAAGACGCCTATCCCTATAGACTTACCATCAAAACCGGTCTAGCTGAGGAGTTCTGTTGTGTGGTGTTACTTTGGTCATTGATGTGGTCATAGTTTCAGTCTTGTTGCTATCATTGTCTCCTTTTGTCGTTACTTTTACCGTAGCTCATTTTAAAGTTACTTGTACTATTGCTGCTTCTACTGTTGTGTCGACGTGTTGTTGTGGCACATGCAGCGGTTGCTGTTGTGGTAGTTATGTTTTATCTTGTTACTAGACTCGTATTCTTCACCGCACTTTTATGGTATTTGTTGGTCCAGGCGCTTACAAACTTTTGGATATTGGAGGTCCAGCCATCTGTTTCTTTACTCTCTACCATATATCGAAATCTTCTTTGTTGCCCTCGTAATCTTCCTCATTTGCGGGAACAGAGAGTTTAAGTTCTATCCGTATGTACTTGTGTTTGTTTCTATACCAGAATCTGCTTGAATGTTACTTATATTTTGTAGGGGTACTTCTTCATGGGTTCATCTGTAGCAGCATTTCGCAGAAGTACTTGATACTGTTTGTGTGTAATTTTTGTTTTTGTTTTAAATTCTATTTTCCTTTTGTCGCCGCTGCTGCTTGTTCTTTTCCAGTGCTGGAATTGCTGTTGTTTTTGAAATGTTTGCAACAGTGAATCGGGAAGAGGGAGAGTCGCTTGGATTATAATGAACTCTTGCGATTTGTGTCTGGTTGCCATTACATTTCAAACTTCAGCCATCCATAATTGGAGATTTTTTAATTTGCTCTTTAGCTTCTCTTGTATCCATGTTCCTAAAGAGAAGTAATTCCTGATGATTAAGCAATCCTATCCATTTTGGAGAACACAGTTCCATTTGTTGTCGAATACTAAATTGCAATACATTCATTATTCAAAGTATGTCCCTTTGTGCTAGGTATTATTTGTAATATGGCATTTCACAAATAGCAACAGTATTGTACGATACCAAACATCTGGTGTTGTAAGTAGCCTTTACTTCAATGGGTTGTTATATCAAATAACATCTTCCTCCAGTCTTTCTGTGAATTGGATTATTCAGTTGTTTTCTACTACTTGTTCGTTAATGCCGAGTCATAAGTGGCTACCCTATGCATGTATAATGATAGAAGCTGTATCACCGGATGAATATTTCCTCAAGATTCATGAGGAAGTATTTTTTCAAACTCACCAGTGTGGAAGCATCTACAAAAATTATGTACGCTGTCTTTTCTCTTTTGACCAACTTATGAAAAGGAAAGCTTCTAATGCAATGCAGCTGACTTGGTTGACGCTATATATTGAATTGAATTGAATTGAACTAGTTTCAGGTCACAAGCTGTGGCCATGCTGGGGCACCGACATTTGGTGTTGCTACATAATTTTTACTTCACTAATCCTTTTTGGAACTTGACATTTGGTGCATGAGGGAGTCTGGCGCCGATGCCCTCATTTGCACTTCTTGCTATGAAGTTGACTCATCTGGGACTCTTGACAGTAAGAGATCTAGTTGCGGTTTGAAGACATCTACATCCACCCCATGTAGGGTCCTCTGGCCCTTCGGAAGGATATTGAAGAGCTGTGGGCCTTTAAAGCCCAGGCTGTTACAATATCTTGTTCTATAAAGTTGGAGTCTTTGGTACAATGCAGTGTAACTCTCGATGCCAGGGTTTGGGACAAGTCCCTCCAGTATCTTCGAGATGTATATTACGGTATATCTTTCCCGCCTGCGCTCCAGAGAATGAAGTCTCAATCTCTTGAGTCGTTCCCAGTAGCTTTTATGCTGCATAGAGGCTATCTTCATCGTGTAGCTTCGTTGGATTATCTCAGGTTCTGCAATTAATTTTACACTGGTTGATAACCATAGCTGGGAGCAATAGTCAAAGCAGCTTACGATAAATGTCCTCCAGAGGACCATCATGGTTTCCTGATCGCTCGTTTTAAAAGTTCTAAGAATCCATCCGATCAGCCGCCTCCATTTCATTGCCAACTTAGCAACATGCACATGGAAGGATGTATCATTACACATGTAAATGCCCAGGTCTTGTACTGACTGTGTCTCAGGGATTGCAATCCCTCCAGGTCCGGTGTATTTAATTGGTACTGCATTTAGTATTGCATGCTGATAGCATAGGGCTTGAGACTTTCAGTATTAAACTGCATGCTATTCTTCTCAGCCCACTTGTATATTTAATCTAACTTACGTTGCAGGTGCATTGCGTCTTCAGGTTTCTGTATCACCTGTTAGACTTTTGTATCATCTGCATAACTTGTGTGGCTGAGGGAATATCTGAGAGGGCCATTATGAATAGTAGAGGTCTCAAAACAGTGCCTTGCGGAATACCACTCACTGTTTGTGTGTCATTAGAGGTGGCCCCATTGGCTACTACTGCTTGATTTCTATCCTTCAGAAAGTCATGCAGCCATTCTCCCCATTTCCCGACTATGCCGAGATCACGCAGTTTGTGACATATCATTTCATGATCGACTTTATTGAAAGCCTTTACAAAGTCGAGATATATCACATCCACACTTGAGCGGTTGAGCAGCTGTTTCAACACCCAGTCATAGTGTTCTAAGAGCTTAGTATTGTTTTTACTTGTTTCAGTTATTAGACTGTGGCCATGTTGGGACACCAGCTTGGAGAATTTTTTAGCCGAATGATTCGATCCCAGGACTTTTTTTTAAAGCCTGGTACTTGTTCTATCGGCCTCTTTTGCTGAACCGCTGGTTACAAGGGCACCGGTGCGAGACAAACATAGACAGAAAGACAAACAGACAGACAGACAGACACACATATAAATACGATGGGCTTCTTTCAGTTTCCGCGCCTACCAAATCCATTCACAAAGCTTTGGTCGGGCCGAGCCTATAGTAGAAGACACTTGCCAAAGGAGCCATGCAGTGGAACTGAACCCGGAAATCATGTGGTTGGGAAGCAAGCATCTTACCACACAGCCACGCTCGCGCCAATGTATGTTATGTTAAAAGAATCAGGATGAATGTATGTTAAATGATAAGATCGTCAGCGGCTAAACTACTATCCTCATCAGGTTAGCCCGATAAGGAAGATTATTAGAAATCCAGCGAACCTGTGAAAGATGACCCCTCCCCGCCAAAAAAAAAAACAGATGAACTCAGCATGTGATCAACAGCCACCAAACAGCAGTGAGCGAGGAGATAGAAAAACGTGAAATGGAGAACGGGTTTGATGTAAGCTCCAGTGACAATGATCGGCTGACTTGTGTACATCAGCTTGTCTAGAAGGCCAATCTGAATTAAGAGTTTGATAGGTCGAAACGATATGATATTTAATCTGAAAATCTAGTAACTCAAAATAATATAATTTCTAGTACTCAATAATCTTATTTATCTAATTTGTTTTAGGTTTCATGTATGGTCAAGTATGATTGGCTGATATTTTAGGTTGCATCTTTGTAGAGGTGTTGCTTGTTAATAAAGATGTCGATTTGCAGCTCTTTAACAAACAACGGTTATATCCATTACCGGGTCGCGAAAAAGTGCCCAGTGTATTCAAGGAGACGACACCGCTGTAGGTGCAACTAGCTTGATCAACTTCTCTCCATTGATAGACCCTATTCAGTGTTACGTGTGTGTGCGTGATCGAGCCACAGAAGTCTACACCCTCTGATGTTGGCATTTTGTGGAGCCAGGGAAGCATGTTGTAATATTAGTTGTCATTGGAACTTGTTCTTTACAATCACAAAGGTTTTACCTCGCAATATTCGGACCATCAACACGCTTTTTTTTTCACACTTTTTACCTTTTCAGAGTATTCTTTATCGAGCTTACGAGATGGCTCTGCTACGACTTTTGCGTGAACATTTATCATGTATATATATATATATATATATATATATATATATATAGAGAGAGAGAGAGAGAGAGAGAGAGAGAGAAATACAATAAGAGGCTTCCAAATAGGAAAGCTTTGTGCTAGAAAGACCAGTAGAAATCTCAAAAACCACTGGTAATAATAATTTATTACCTTATTTATTATGTTTATTTTATATATATATATATATAAGTGTGTATGTATGTATGTATGTATGTATGTATGTATGTATGTGTGTGTGTGTGTGTGTGTGTGTGTGTGTGTGTGTGTGTGTGTGTGTGTGTGTGTACGTATGTATGTATGTATAAACGTACGTCTGTATATATGCATGTATGTTTCAATTTTAATTATTTGAAATTTTCCTATAAGGAAGTGGCTGGTGTCGAACAAAGAAGTTATTTTTGTGCATTAACTATTTTCTTGGAACGTTCGGTTCGCAGATAACAAAAAAGGCAAGCACTTCAAACTGATGTCTAATGTATTGTACATAATGTCGGTCCAAGATTAGATTAGTTTAGCTATCCGTGTTACTATCGTTCTAGAGTTTTCTGACAACATAGTTGTGCATGATTTTCTGTTGATAAGTATGCAGTCTTATACCAAATGATCTGTTGTGGTAGATCTGTACAACTGATCCTGAATAGAAAGATTGATTCCTCCAGAGTCATATCCCAATGATGATCATATTCGTCACAAAAGAATCACGTAAAAGAAAATCGCCAAAAACAATCGCAGCAATGAAAACATAGGAATCCAAAATTACAGGATTGCAGGTCCGGATTTAGCATGGAATGTATTTGATTTACTCAGGAAGTTAGCCTTTAGATTATAAAAATTGTTATTGTACAAGAAAATTTGTCCCAAAATGTCACGTAAAAAAATCGCCGAAAACAATCACAGTAATGAAAACTTGGGAATCCAAAATTTCAGGATTGTGGGTCTGGATCCGGCCCGGAATGTTTTTAATTTACTCACAGAGTCAGCCTGATTCCAAAACGCTATGATATGTTGGGCTACAGCCTCTGGGATTAAAGTTGAAAAAGTGTGACACACTGACATTCACATTTATTATATTATATTATATTATATTATATTATATTACATTAAGGCGGCGAACTGGCAGAATCGTTAGCACGCCGGGCGAAATGCTTAGCGGTATTTTGTCTGCAGTTAGGTTTTGAGTTTGAGTTCCGCTGAGGTCGACTTTGCCTTTCATCTTTTCGGGGTCTATAAAATTAGTACCAGTTACGTACTGGAGTCAATGTAATCGACTTAATCCATTTCCCCAAAATTCGAGGCTTTGTGCTTCCAGCAGAAAGGATTTTTTAAAGTTAAAAAAGTGTGACACACTGACATACACATTTATTATATTAGATGTTTTGTGTTTTGCGAATTTATGTATCCCGACAGATGAAACCTAGCCTCACCGATGTAAAAACACCCATCCAACATTTCTATGCCTTTTCCGGCAACAAAGTTTTGGAACCAATGACAATAATGAAACCTTTTGGCATAATCCGTAGTCTTCAGTTCTTGAATGGCCAGCACTTTGTATGGAAAGAAATTTAATTTCTTTTTTACTGCCGTATGAACACTTCCTATGCTGATTTCTGTTTCCTGTGACACTTTGACGGGCTTGCAAACAGTTTATCAGAAATATTGGAGAGTGTTTCGTCTGAAAGAACAGTAGGCCTACTGCTTCATGCTGCATCTTCCACTGAGTCTGTATTCCTTAATTTTCTTACCAAATCCCACACAGTGTCCTGATGTTGAACAACAGTATTTGGAAAAATTTCACTGAACTTCTGTTTCACAGTCTCTGTGTATGTTTCCAGCTGGAAACACCCATTCAACTAAAAACGTACGTTCTTCAATGGTTAGCATGTCGACACGCTGAAGGCTACACAATGACTGAGGGACGATGGCTGACATCCGGCGCCCATGCAGTAATAGCCAATTTGCGTATGCGCAGGATGAAAAAAATTCACTGCGGAGAGACTTTTTGAACACCCTGTGAGTGTGTGTGTGTGTGTGTGTGTGTGTGTGTGTGTGTGTGTGTGTGTGTGTGTGTGTGTGTGTGTGTGTGTTAAAGAAAGCGAAAAAATAAAACAAAAATGATAGTGTTCAGTGTGTTCGCGACAGGAATTTCTGTCAAAGAGATATGGTTAAACAATGTACATCACATTTCCTCTTTCTCTAACATACCCACTCTTTGTCTCTCTTTTATTATTACTCCCATTGCCACAGTCAACACGACTTCTTTTAATAAAACATCATCAACTCTCCTTAAATTTCTTTGTTTCTCTCTCTCTCTGCCTGTCCTCGCCACTGCCCTCACCGTCTCTATGCCAACTATTACTCTCACTTCATCATGAGGAATAGTAGGAGTGTCATTGAATTGTCAGAGAGGAAGTCTAAGCGTGACACACTGGCATACAGAAATTAGTTTTCGCATTTATTATATTATATTATATTATATTATATTATATTATATTATATTATATTATATTATATTATATTAGAGGAAAAACCAAAACCAAGGCAGAACCAGTATCTCAAGCCACTTAGAATAATTTAGTTAAGGTAAGGTGAATTTGAAGTCATACAGCCGTTTCTGGGATAACCCAAGTGGCTGGTTAGAGATAAGGTATGGATATTTTAGACGAGGAAGAGTTACAGTTTACAAGGAATAAAATTCACGGTTTATAAGGAATGATTTAGAAGAATAAAGGAGTAAAATAGAAGAATAAAGGAGTAAAATAGAAGAATAAAGGAGTAAAAGTAGTTAGAATAATATAGGTAGGAGAATAACTAAAAACTTGTATCTCCATAGAAGTACCAACCAACGTCCTCTGGAAAAAGATGAGCTATGAACATTATTTTCCCACTTATATTCTTCTAACTACTTTATTCTTCTATTTTATTCCTTCATTTTTCTATTTTATTCTTTATGAACAGTAAATTTTATTCCTTGTAAATTGTAAATCTTCCCTGTCTATATATATACATGCTATAACGGAACCCTAACGCGGATCCTTAGATCCAGCCTTAGCTGTGATCTTGGAACCTAACGGTTGAGAAACTAAAGCCCTTAACCAGCGTACCTATTCGTTTAAATCACAAGTGAACTAAACCCCTCATATTCCCTCTCTCTCTCTCTCTCTCTCTCTCTCTCTCTCTCTCTCTCACTCTCTCTCTCTCTCTCTGTATATATATACACGAGGGACGTTCAATAAGTAATGCCCCTGACCCACTTCCCATAGCAGTAGAGCAACGAAACTTGGCACAGTTATTAGTCTTTTTCTACATAGGAACCACCCAGAGTTACGCATTTCTCCATCGTTTGATGCAGCTCTGAAGACCGTTTTTGTAGAAGACCCCAGCTTGGTCCCCAACCACGACGTGACTTCAGAAATCAAGGCTGCATCATCGGGAAACGCTTTCCTTTCAAAAACAACTTCATGGCTAGGAAGAGGTGAAAATCAGAGGGTGCAGGTCAGGAGATGGGGGATGAGTTCATAGCCGCACGCCTGTGCTTCTGATCTGGCGACACGCGAGTTGTGGATCGGAGCGTTGTCCTGCAGGAGGAGGATGCCTTTGCTGATCTTGATTTTGATAGCTTCTCTTAATTTCCTCAAAAGTGAAGCATAATAGACTCCTGTAATTGTGGCACCCTTTTCCAAGAAATCTGTCATCACTACTCCGTCCTGGTCCCAGAAGACTGTGAGCATGACCTTGCCAGCGGAGGGCTGCACCCTTGCCTTCTTTGGAGGAGGTGAGTCACGGTGCTTCCACTGCATTGACTGGGCTTTGGTCTCTGGATCATAGTGATGGACCCAGGTTTCATCCTGTGTAATCAGTCTTTGAAAAATTTTGACTCATCTTCTTGGCACATTCAAATTCATCCTCGCGCTATCGACGCGTTCTTGCTTCTGGAAAGGTGTGAGCAGCCTGGGAATCCATCTGGCAGACACCTTTTGCATATGCAAATGGTCATGAATGATAGTTCCACAGACCCGGTACTAATCTTGACCTCATGGGCTATTTGGCGAATAGTTATGCGTCGATCTTCCAAAATGGCAGCCTCAACTTGACGGACAGATGCCTCATCAATGGCAGAAGGGGGCGACCAGATCTGGGAGCTGTTTCCACAAAGTTCCGACCATGTTTGAATTCACGATGCCAGCGTTTTACAAGGTCATATGATGGGGCATCATCACCATAAGTTACTTTTATTTCATCAAAAGTCTCCGTGGTGTGCGTCCTTTCAAATACAAAAACCGGATCACTGCTCGACACTCAACAGGCTCCGTTTCACACTTGACTCAGTTCAAACACATGTAAATCAGAAACCACAATTAGTTCAGAGCTGTAATTTGCCACTTAATCTATAGAGATATAGGTAATTGCACATGCAAAATTTCAGCTAGATCAAACAACTGCAAGTGGGTCAGAGGCATTACTTATTGAACGCCCCTCGTATATATATATATATAAAGTTAATCCAAACAAGAAAACAAAAACACAACAACGCAAGGATGTGGAACAAATAAAGTATTATTGGACGCTCAGGAAAGAAGGGAAGAAGGAGGGTTTGACGTTTCGAGCGGAGCTCTTCGTCGGAAACATAGGAGAAAGAAAGTCCCGAGACGGGAGGACAAAGGAATATATGTATATATATATATATATATATATATATAAGAATACAAAAAATGGGACAAGAACGCAAAACATCCAGACATATGTATGTATGCATGTTTGTATGCATGTATCTATGTATGTATTATGTATATATGTATGTATGTATGTATGTATGTATGTATGTATGTGTATGTATGTATGTATGTATGTATGTAGGTATGTATGTATGTATGTATGTATGTATGTATGTATGTATATGAAGAAATGTAACAAATTTCGACTTGTTAAAGTTGAGTAATACGATAACGTAAATCTCCTGATCTGAGGATCCTTGCTTAGCCTATAAACACTTCTATGCAACTATATGTACGTTGTATGTAAACTATATGAAGATGTCAGTAGAATCGACAAGTTTAGACTTTGCTGCTGAAACCAAGATAATGTTCTTCTCTGGATCTAGTTACACTGGTAGAGTAAGTTTCACATCTAGCTATTTTACTCTATAAGCTGTAAAAGGCAGACTTATTTTCTTATTTCATAAGTGATACACAAACATATTGGCAGTTGAAATAGAAGAATGGAGGAAATTCGAGTTAAAAGAAAGAAATATGAGTTTCAAGGATAAACGAAATATTCAGAAGAGGCTAGTAATACAAAGAATGAGAGTGAGAAAGAAGACAGCGTAAGGCACGAAATTGAGCTTCGGGAGAAAGAGAAAGGGAAAAATTTGAAAAGATATTGGTTTCAAATTTAGGTACAAAGCCAACAGTTTTGGTGGGTAAGCCGATTAAATCGACCCCAGTACTCAACAGGTACTGATTTTATCGACCTCAAAAGGATAAAAGGCAAAGTTGGCCTCTGTGGAATTCGAACTTAAACTGTGAAGACGGACGAAATGCTACTAAGCATTTTCCTCGGCGCGGTAACGATTCTGTCACCTCACCGCCTTACAGCTAAAGACATATTAAAAATGAAAAGTGACAAAATAATAGTTTCAAATTTTGGTACGTGACCAGAATTTTCGAGGAGGGGAGTAAGTCGATTACAATGTTCAACTGATACTTATTTTATGGACTCCGAAAGGATAAAAGTCAAAGTCGACTTCGGCGGAATTTGAACGCAGAACGTAAAGACGGACAAAATGCCGCTAAGCATTTTGCTCGGCGCAGTAATGATTCTGACAACTCGCCGCCATAAAACGCGCAGAAAAAAAATTAAGAAGATGATATATTTTATTTGTTTCAGTCGTTAAACTGCAGCCATATTGGGGCACCGCCTTGTAGAAATTTTAGTCAAATGAATCGACCCCAGTACATTTTTTTAAAGCCTGGTACTCATTTTATAGATCTTTTACCTCACCACTAAATTTCACACCAACACCAGTAGTTAAGCGGTGGTGGGGACAAAGACACACACACACATATATACATATGCATACATACATACATACATACATACATACATACATACATACATACATACATACATACATACATACATACATACATGTATATATATATATATATATATATATACACGACAGGCTTGTTAAATCCACTCACAAGGTTTTGGTCGGCCCGAGTCTATAGCAAAAGATACTCCCCCAAGGTGCCACGTAGTGGTACTGAACCCGGATCCATGTCATTGGGAAGCATGCTTCTTATCACGCAGTAACGTCTGCGCCTATATATTAAGAAACACTCGGAAGACAGAAAATAAAGAAAAAGGTTATTGTGCTTAATTTTTTAAATTGAAGTGGAATCCTAACATTCAATTTAGTAACTGACTGTTCCACTTCAGTATTTTCCTGTTATTAACCACGCTTCAAACAATGTTTCAGTTATTCTCTCTGTTACAGATTCTTTTTATGATTAAGTGTTAATAGTTTTTGTTGTGACAAAAAAAACTTACTTTATCAACAGATCAGCAAAATCTATTAAAACATACTTGGCTGGAATAATTGAACATCACTTCGTTGACATGATTTAAAGATACTTATAAAACCAGTGGAAGAATGAATGTGAAGACAGTGAAAACATATTTTACAACAACCATTTTGTTTCACATATGACAGCTTCACAT
>NC_042998.1:156183508-156203508 GCF_006345805.1 Octopus sinensis | reverse complement strand
ATATATATATATATACAAATTGTTCTTTTAACATACTTTGTAAAATTATTAATTAATTTTACCCATTATTATTATTATTATTATATTATTATTATTATTATTATTATTATTATATTATTATTATTATATATTTAATATATATATATATATATATATATATATATATATTATATATATATAATTAAATAGGGAGATTGTTAGCAGTTCACCAAAAAGGAAAACAATAAACGTCATTAAATATGACCGGCGATGTTAAACGCATACACTTTTAGAAATAAAAGCCAGATGACTTTGTTGCTACTGTCAACGCACATATAATTGTATACATACAAGTCAGCAGCGACCGTAGATGGCCGGAAACTGGCGGCTCTGATATCTATCTCTCTCATATATATATATATATATATATATATATATATATTATATATATATATACATATATAAAGGCAGTGCTCCAGTATGGCCGCAGTCACATGACTGAAACAAGTAAAAGAATATATATATATAATATATATTCCACTTATTTCTCTAAAAGAGAATGACTCTCCCCAGACACAACAGAATATGCTTCAACACACGAACTCACATAAAGAATCTTGCAAACCAAATCAAAAAACGAAATATATATATATATGTATGTATATGTATGTATGTATGTATGTATGTATGTTATGTATGTATGTATGTATGTATGTATGTATGTATGATGTATGTATGTATGTATGTATGTATGCAAGTATATGTATATGTATATTGCAGTCATTTGACTACAGCCATGTTAGAGTACCACCTTGAAGGATTTTAGTCGAACGAGTTGCCGTCAATATTTATAATTTTTAAAGCTTGTTGCTCATTCTATCGGCTTCTTATGCCAAAGCAGTAACTTATGGAGACGTGAACAAACCGATTTTGAAAATAATCCCGCTGCAGCTTCCGTCTGCCAAATTCAGTTACAAGTCTGTGGTTGGCCTAGGGCTATAGCAGGTTACCATACTGAGGGACTGAACGTGGAACCATGTGGTTGACAAGCAAAATTCTCAACCACACAGTTATTCTTGCACCTAATGTGTGTGTGTGTGTGTGTGTGTGTTTCCATTTATTGTTTTCAATCGTGGTGTCTCTGTGGTAACTTGAGCTACTAAAAATAGCAGTCAAATCTCTCTTAAAACACACCCTTTCATCAAAAGAAAGACAGATTACGCAGAATGTTAATTTTATCATCTCGCCAATGTACTACCGGTGTAAGGATGTGTTGAACCCAAAATAATATATATACAGTTGCGGCCAAAATGTTCAGAACGGCATTGTTTTCGTCAGAAAAGTAAGTATAAGTTTTTATCAAAGTAGTTTTATATTCACAGACAATAAATACAATATTAATTGTTATTGTCTGAGATTTTGGTGTAATTTGAGAGGATAATACAAATGTTATGGATGATTTAGTGATTTACTGCAAAACCCATAGCGGGCCAAAATGTCAGAACGGTTGAAAAATAACAAAATATAAAAAAATGACAGAGAATACTGGAATTATTTAATATTTAGTGTGAAGCCCTTAGCTTCAATCACACTCTGACATCTTTGACTGCATGAGGAAATTAAATTTTCAATTTCTTGCTGGGTGATCTTATTCCATTCTTCCTGAAGGGCATTCCATAATTGCTCAGTTGTTTTAGAATTTCTGGCTTTCGAACGTTCTCCTAGAATATTCCATACATTTTCAATAGGATTGAGATCTGGGCTTTGAGCAGGCCAATCCATAACAATAACCTTTTCAGCCTTGAGGAAGTTCATGACCACCTTAGCCTTGTGACATGGGGCATTGTCCTGCATGAATATGGGTGGTCGCTTAGTTGAATTTCTCAGCACAGGCAAGACATGATCTTTTATAAGTTGTTTATAAACTCCTGCATTTACCTTTCCTGTAATCGCACCAAAGAGCCCACACCATCTCCAGATATCATCCCCCAAACCATGACACTTCCTCCACCGAATTTAACACTAGTCTTAAGGCATTTTGGCGACAATTTTTCACCTACTATTCTACGAAACTTAGATTCATTTCAGTGGAAATGCACCGTTTGCCATTTTTCTTGAGACCACAACACATGTTTGGTTGCAAAGGTAAGACGACACCTTTTATTCTTGGAGCTGATCAGTGGCTTCACTGCAGGTGTTCTTGCTTGTAAGTCATGTTCAACTAAACGACGAGACACAGTTTTTCGATATAAAGTTTTCTTCAATACAATGCTCATTTTCCAAGAAACAGCAGCAGCAGTTTTAAATCTGTCCTTTTTAACCAACTTTACCATAGCACGATCTTCTCTCTTGGTCGTTTTTCTTGGCCTACCTGTAAACTTTCTTGCTTCACACGAACCACAATCATCGTAGACCTTAAGTGTACAACACTTTTTGACTTGTTAACAATCTTTGCAATAGATCCAATACTTATATTATCCTTCCTTCGAAGCTTAATAATCTGCTGACGAATTGGTAACGGAGTAAGTGGCATTATATTAACAAAGTACACTGCAAATATTCTTACTAATGTTTAGTAAACGAACCGTCACGTAAACAAATTCAAAACATTAGAGTTCGCCGGTTAAATATACTAGAACACGGAGTAAAAGCAACCGTTCTGATCATTTTGGCCGCCATGGGTTTTGCAGTAAATCCCTAAATCATCCATAACTTTTGTATTATTCTCTCAAATTACACTAAAATCTCAGGCAATAACAAATAATATCGTATTTATTGTCTGTGAAAATTATAGAATATAAAACAACTTTGATAAAAAATTATATCCACTGTTCTGACGAAAACAATGCCGTTCTGAACATTTTGGCCGCCACTGTATATATATATATATATATATATATACATATATATATGTGTGCGTCTGTGTATATATATATTATAATATATATATATATATATATTATATATATGAAACAAGTAAAAAATAGAAAATGCTAAAATAATTTTATAGTGAACATTTCAGTACCGGTTTCGGTCATTTTGAGACCTTTTCAACTGTAACGATTAAATAATTAAATTTAGAAAAATTAGAAGAAAAGTTTTCTTAAAGAATATTTCTATAGTAGTGTTCAGATTTAAGTGGCATTCTGCCTTTCTCTGACTCCCTTGTTTGCACTTGTGTGTTCGAGGTAGTTGTGAGTTCTTGGTAGGGTAGTAGAGGGAAGGCTGGTGAGGAAAGGGGGGTGGGAGAATCTGGGAGTGCCCTGATGGTCGTATTTTGAATGGTCAGTGGCGGCTGGCAGTCTCAGTTCAATTCAGGAGAATATTTATATTGACAGGCTTGTTTATAGAATTAGCGTAGGTGTTATACTAAAAAACATTAGTGACAAACTTAAGGGGTAGGGGGTGGAGAAGAAGAAGAAGAAGAAGAAGAAGAAGAAGAAGAAGAAGAAGAAGAAGAAGAAGGAGAAGGAGAAGGAGAAGATGATGGTGATGGTGGTGATGATTATGACGACGATGATGATGATAACGATGATGATGAAGAAGAAGAAGGAGGAGAAGGAGAAGATGGTGGTGATGATGGTGGCGATGATGATGACGCCGATGATGATGATAACGATGATGATGAAGAAGAAGAAGAAGAAAAAAACAGAGAAGGGAGAATATGAATGGGTGTAAATATAGCTATGAAGGGGCTGATTAGTAATGGATTCTATGGAGTGTAGTATTTGTGTGTGTATATATATTTTTTTCTTTTATTCTAAAGTTGAGGTATATTAATTGTTTGTCGTAGACCCGTTAAGAAGTGGCTTGTATTTTGTAATAAAGAGATTTTCTTTACTTATTCTTTGTCTCGAGGTTGTATCGTCCCTAAATTGGTAGAGGGGGAAAATTCTGAAGTTTGGTGTTTTTTTGTTGGCGCAAGTATCTATGTGTTGGCTAAAAGCTATTTTTCTGTTTTGGGGAATTTTTATCTGGGATCTGTGCAGGGCCATTCGTTTACGCAAACCATTTTTTGTTTGGCCTATGTACTGCTCTTGACACCCGGAGCAGTTTAGTGAGTATATTAGGTTCTCCGAAGCACATGTGAAGTTGCTTTTCACTGTAAACCGTTGTCCCTGTTTGAAGGAGAACTCAGAACCCTCGATTAGATAGTCGCATATCCCGCAATTGGGTCTTCCACATTTTTTTACTGTCGGCTTCTGTGTTGAAGAGTGAATTCGGGCTTGTGTAAGGAGACTTTTCATGGATCTAGGCTGTCTTTTGCTTTTTATGATCGTGTGTGTTTGGAGGATTGTGTTCATTCTGTGGTCTTTTTTTAGGAGGGGTATGTTGTGGAGGATGGTGTCGAAGGCTTCGTTATTGAGAGGGTTGTGTGTGGAGATGTATGGTAAGGCTTTTGGTTGTAAGTTTTTCTTTGATTTGGGATGTCTCAGTTCCTTGATGTTAAGTTGAAGGGCACGTTAATGCACTTGTCAATAATGAAGGTGGATAGTTCCTGGTGATTAGGGTATCTTTTAGTTCTTGTAGTCGTGTGTCCTCTGTGTTTTGCGTTAGAGACTATAGTGCATATCCTTTTTGCTAGATTGAAGGGGATATTCATCCTGGTGTGTCTGGGGTGGCATGAATTGAATGGATATTGCTTAGAGTCTGTAGGCTTATAGTATATGTCTGTTTCTATTATATTTTAGCTTTCTTAATGAGGATATCGAGGAAGGGGAGTTGTTGTTGGCTATATTCCATCGTGAATTGGATGTTTACGTCCAGTCCGTTTAAAATTTTCTGGAATTCTATGAGTTTTTCTATATTTTTATGCCAAAGGATGAAACAGTCATCTAGATATCTCTTCCAGTTGTTTTCTATGTAGATGGAGAAAGGGCTGCCATATCTTTGTCATTGAAGGCGAAGAAGTTATTTTCCAGGATGAATTTAACCTCTACTCCAATATCCCCCACAACCTAGGACTAGAGGCAATCCAATTCTGGCTAGAGAATCACGCCAACGAACTACCACACCGCATCAAAAAAGAATTTGTGATAGAAGGGGTTAAATTCATCCTGGAAAATAACTTCTTCGCCTTCAATGACAACTTCTACCGACAAAAATCGGGGACTGCGATGGGTACACGAATGGCCCCCTCCTTTGCCAACCTAGTCATAGGATACCTAGAGATCAGTCTGTATCGTAAGGTTCTAGAAAGATATGGCAGCCCTTTCTCCATCTACATAGAAAACAACTGGAAGAGATATCTAGATGACTGTTTCATCCTTTGGCATAAAAATATAGAAAAACTCATAGAATTCCAGAAAATTTTAAACGGACTGGACGTAAACATCCAATTCACGATGGATATAGCCAACAACAACTCCCCTTCCTCGATATCCTCATTAAGAAAGCTAATAATATAATAGAAACAGACATATACTATAAGCCTACAGACTCTAAGCAATATCTTCCATTCAATTCATGCCACCCCAGACACACCAGGATGATATCCCCTTCAATCTAGCAAAAAGGATATGCACTATAGTCTCTAACGCAAACACCAGAGACACACGACTACAAGAACTAAAAGATACCCTAATCACCAGGAACTATCCACCTTCACTTATTGACAAGTGCATTCAACGTGCCCTTCAACTTAACATCAAGGAACTGAGACATCCCAAATCAAAGAAAAACTTACAACCAAAAGCCTTACCATACATCTCCACACACAACCCTCTCAATAACGAAGCCTTCGACACCATCCTCCACAACATACCCCTCCTAAAAAAAGACCACAGAATGAACACAATCCTCCAAACACACACGATCATAAAAAGCAAAAGACAGCCTAGATCCATGAAAAGTCTCCTACACAAGCCCGAATTCACTCTTCAACACAGAAGCCGACAGTAAAAAAATGTGGAAGACCCAATTGCGGGATATGCGACTATCTAATCGAGGGTTCTGAGTTCTCCTTCAAACAGGGACAACGGTTTACAGTGAAAAGCAACTTCACATGTGCTTCGGATAACCTAATATACTCACTAACCTGCTCCGGGTGTCAAGAGCAGTACATAGGCCAAACAAAAAATGGTTTGGCGTAAACGAATGGCCCTGCACAGATCCCAGATAAAAATTCCCCAAAACAGAAAAATAGCTTTTAGCCAACACATAGATACTTGCGCCAACAAAAAAAACACCAAACTTCAGAATTTTCCCCCTCTACCAATTTAGGGACGATACAACCTCGAGACAAAGAATAAGTAAAGATAATCTCTTTATTACAAAATACAAGCCACTTCTTAACGGGTCTACGACAAACAATTAATATACCTCAACTTTAGAATAAGAGAAAAAAATATATATACACACACAAATACTACACTCCATAGAATCCATTACTAATCAGCCCCTTCATAGCTATATTTACACCCATTCATATTCTCCCTTCTCTGTTTTTTTCTTCTTCTTCTTCTTCTTCATCATCATCGTTATCATCATCATCGGCGTCATCATCATCGCCACCATCATCACCACCATCTTCTCCTTCTCCTCCTTCTTCTTCTTCATCATCATCGTTATCATCATCATCGTCGTCATAATCATCACCACCATCACCATCATCTTCTTCTCCTTCTCCTTCTCCTTCTCCTTCTTTTTTTTTCTCCTTCTTCTTCTTCTTCTTCTTCTTCTTCTTCTTCTTCTTCTCCACCCCCTACCCCTTAAGTTTGTCACTAATGTTTTTTAGTATAACACCTACGCTAATTCTATAAACAAGCCTGTCAATATAAATATTCTCCTGAATTGAACTGAGACTGCCAGCCGCCACTGACCATTCAAAATACGACCATCAGGGCACTCCCAGATTCTCCCACCCCCCTTTCCTCACCAGCCTTCCCTCTACTACCCTACCAAGAACTCACAACTACCTCGAACACACAAGTGCAAACAAGGGAGTCAGAGAAAGGCAGAATGCCACTTAAATCTGAACACTACTATAGAAATATTCTTTTAAGAAAACTTTTCTTCTAATTTTTCTAATTTTTCTAATTTAATCGTTACAGTTGAAAAGGTCTCAAAATGACCGAAACCGGTACTGAAATGTTCACTATAAAATTATTTTAGCATTTTCTATTTTTTACTTGTTTTTTCATATATATCAACTCGTGTGTTCCTTTTCACCCTTATACATATATATATATATATATATATATATGTATATATATATCTATATATATATATATATATATATATATTATATATATATATATATATGTATATATATATATATATATGTATATATATATGTATATGTATGTGTGTGTGTGGACGATGCAGAAATGCTGGCATGGGACTGTCAGCGATGGGGAGCACTGGTGGACCTAGTCAGCTCCTCGAACGATGACAATCTGGGACCACTAATCTGAGACGAGCCAGCCCCATCAAGCAAGAGCATGAAGCAAGAGACAGACAGACAGACAGACAGATAGATAGATATATATCTTTATTAACCACGCAGGGCCGAACACAGAGGGGTCAATACAATGTGAACTTTTCTTTTCGAAAGAAAGAAAAAAAAACGATCAAAAGAGATCGAAAACATTTAGGATGTGTAAACAGCAAAATAAGGCGGGGTAAAAATGTAAAACAGATTAGGTTTATCCGTGGAAAGAAAAGCCTACGGAAAAAACCACGGTAACCTCAGGCAGGGAAAGTAACACATGAGGGCAACGCGTGCTCTCTCTCTCTCTCTCTCTCTCTCGGATTTATAGGATCATTCTTAAAGTGGTTTCGTCACTTACGCGTACCATCTTTGCTACATTCACCCACCTTTTATTGAAACTTTTATGCGACAAAACTTCCCTCTCTATTCTCACCTTCCTTTTCAAGTGGCACTTGAAAAGTTGATGAGCGATTGGCCAGAGAGGAAAGTGTTTGTCTCTAGACCTTTCGCACGAGCCCACCACACACATTCTTTCACAATAGCCACCAGTACAATGAAAACTACCTTGCCTTCCCGGTTAAAGGAAGGTGGCGGGGCAATATTCACGATAGACTCGGCCGATAACCGAATTCATCCTATACGTGACAGCAGCCGTTCGACATAAGCCCACAGGTCTGAAATGGTTGGACACTGCGCGAATGCGTGCAGAACGGTTTCGTCGCTCTGACCGCATCTCGGGCAAGTCAGTCCGATGTACCTGGAACCGTACCTGTAGAGCTTATCCCGAACGGGCAATGCTTTCCGATAGCACTGCCAGGCCAGGGATCTCTGATGATTGTCCATAGGTCCCGGCCAAAAAGTTGTCCTCAAGAGGCGAGTCAGGTGTTCGCCGTCGATACCCAGATACTCCCAAGAACGTCGTCGCACCTTACCTCCATTAATCCTCTATAGAACGCCTTCATGGAATTGAAGTTGCACAAGTCTGGTCCCGGACAGCAGAGTTGCTTGAGAGCAAAGCGGCATTCGCGGTGTCATTCTCTGTTTGATCTATGACTGCAGTTCGGCCAAAGAGACGAGCTGCGGGAAGCGCGCCTCACAAACGGCAACCTGTCATCTATGAAGTGCTGGAGATGTCGCAGTCTCAAGGCATGTCTGCATATCATCAACCACGGCATGCCCAGCCCTCCATTTAGCGGGTGTTGATAGCAAATGGATCGCCTAACTATGATAATGCTTCCCTTCCACAAAAAGCGAAATAGCATGCGTTCCAGCTTGATGATGCTAGGGTGGAGACAAGATACGACGGTCAGGCGGTTATAGATGACGGACACGATGTACGTGTTCGCTACCTCTGCCCGACCTTTTAGGGATAGCTTTCTCTCGGCCCATTGCTAGGTAAGAGTGGCCATCCTACTCGTTATCTCGTCCCAGTTCTCCATTTGGAGGTCCGGTCCGAACCAGAACCCGAGCAAATTAACCGGTCTGTCGGTCCAGTGTCCCACGATGGAGACGCTGTTGGACGGCATGGGCCTGCCTCTCCAGGTACCGAGCCGCAAGCCCACTGACTTTTCCGAGTTAATTTTCGCTCTCGTTATCGCTTCGTATTCTTTTAGTGTCTCGCCGAACGGTTCAATATGCCTGTGGATCGACACTATGACGGTGACGTCGTCCGTGTAGGCAGACACGTTTCTCTCGCATCCCAGTTCTCGCGGGATGCCCCTCGGTGTCACCAGCTTCGGCAGTAGTGGCTCTAGAGTCAATACCTACAGAAGCGACGAGAGGGAACATCCTTGACAGACCGAACGCATGATGTTAAATGGTCTGGATAGATGACCATTTACGCGAACTACCGAGCGGATGCCGCTGTATAAGGCAGTGATCCAACCGCGGAAGACGGGACCGAAACTAGCCGCTCTAAAGGCAGCCTCCAAGTAGCGATGGTCGACCCTACCAAAAGCTTTCGATTCATCCAAATTGTTCAGCACCCCAACCATGCCATGTTCCTTAACTATCTTGTCAATGATGTAACGCATCAGATGGAGTTTGTCATGGCTACACCTGCTAGGTATGGCGCATGTTTGCGCCTTGTCGACCAGTTTCTTGATAAGAAGCGCCAACCTCCTGGCTAGCACCTTGGCTAAAATCTTCAAATCTGCGTTGAGCAGAGTGATGGGCCTGAAGTTATCTATGCCGTTCCCCTTGTTTGGATCTTTCTTTAGCAGTTTTGGCTCATAAAACTGGGGATACTCCCGTTTTGCTGCCAGTTGCAGTAGACTGCTGCCAAGACACCTCCAAACAAGTCAGGCATATGACAATAAAGCTCGTAGGGCAGACCATCCAAGCCTGGCAACTTGTCTCCTGCGCAGCCTGCCATCGCATCCCGTACGTCCGCGGCTGTGATGGGTCTTTCACAACACTCCGCCTCTCTTGCCGAGAGTCGTGGCAGGCCATGCACATATGCACTAAAGTCCACGCTGCGTTCTGACCAACCACT
Source organism: Octopus sinensis (assembly GCF_006345805.1). Lineage (NCBI taxonomy): Eukaryota > Metazoa > Mollusca > Cephalopoda > Octopoda > Octopodidae > Octopus > Octopus sinensis. The sequence continues at coordinate 156,193,603 of NC_042998.1, read as the reverse complement.
TGTCCCGAACAGTCGGGAAAAGTGCTGTTGAAAGGCCTCCCACATCCTTTCGGGCTCGAGTAATTCGCGCCCCTGTCCATCTGTCAGAGACCTAATGGTGTCTTTGTTGCCTCGTTGCGCCTCCACCACTCGGGCCTCTAGGGCGACTCCAATTCCTTTGTTTCTCAGAGTATGCATCCTAGCTCTGAGAACGCATCCTTAGTGTTTGGCGTTGAAGTATTGGTCGTGGGCCAACCTCGCCGCTAGCACGTTGGACGCGATGCCATGTTTATGTGCCTCTTCAAATTTCTGAACTAAGCCTTTCTCTATTCAATTTCGATCTATCGCTAGAGCCTTACTATACCTAACCGATTCCGCTTTAATCGCTTTCTTTAGGGCATACCACCATCTATTGTTGATGATGGCGCCCGTCAATATCCTCTTAACTAATGTGCTAATCCGGTCTCTGTAAGCCTGGCGCGCCGTGAGCGACGCGTTCAGTTTCCAATAGCCGGGACGCTGCCTATGGTTCGTGTACAAGTCACAAATTTGTGATCTATGTAGCTGACTATATGGAATTGTGGACAACCTACACTATCCCTACCCGCTGTCCTCTATCTAAATACGACCTGGACGACTCGATACTTTTGCTCTGTGTCCACATTGGCACATTCGGGCGGTCCAGTCGGTACCTGTCAGACAGTTGGGAACGTCTGAGCAGGTCTTAGAGGCATTTACATCTCCTCCTATTCCTATCTCTACCCACATAGTCTACATAGGGTCATTTGCCAATCCCAGCAACCGCCAACAACATCAACAACAACGCACTCACAAATTGATCCCAATAGCCTTCCCCTCTTTTTCGGAAGAACCTAGGCCTCAAAGTAAGAGCAATATTCCTAGACCTGGAGGGTAGGCTCGTCGTCTTGGATGTCGATGGCAGTAATGCGCTTTTCGACTGATAACAGTTTATACACCGTCCTTAACAGGTTGGCCGGGTTTCTTACGATGTCTAGAGGTTTTCTTGGGAACGTCTCGACCTTTACTTTTAGTGGGGGATTAGAACGCTAAAAAGGGGGAAAGAAAAGAAAAGACACGCAAGAAGAGTCACTACTCCAGAAAACACAGCTCCCGAGCAAAACACTCACATTACCACCAACAATACAAATACACAAACATCAAATGGCCCCACAATGCTGACAGCAATAAAAACAAACAATTCAGAACTAATGCAATACATTAGGCCCAAGACCAACACAACAGAAGACAATGTCAAAACAAACAATCACCCAAGCACAACACATAAAAACCATACACATGACACAAAACACACACGACACACTGAAATCTCTCTACCCGGATGCAGTAGGGAGATTTCAAAAGTACTTATAAAAAAAATTATATAAAAACCTTCTGATTGTGAGATGAGAAACAACCAGCTTTCAAGCAGTAAGTGATTCTTTCTCATTCTTTTCCTTTTCCTTTCGAAAGAAACATGCTTAGAATTGGTTGTATAAATGTGCGTGGCTTGGGGTAATCTTGGATACAAGGATACCTGTTAAATAACATCAATTCACAGAATGTGCATATGATAGCCATCAGTGAGACCAGTCTCCACAACCCGCGGGCTCTCCAGCACATGTTCGGCGGACAATTCGACATTTATTTTTCTCCGTGTCTGCCGAGAATGGGCGGAGGTGGTACCGCGGTGCTTTTTCGGAAGAGTCTGGGCCTCAAAGTAAGAGCAATATTCCTAGATCCGGAGGGTAGGCTGGTCGTCTTGGATGTCGATGACAGTAATGAGTAGTAGTAGTAGTAGTAGTAGTAGTAGTAGTAGTAGTAGTAGTTAGGATTATATATCTGTGAAATGTTCCCTTAAATTTTCCATTAATGAAATTGGAGAAGAGTATTTACAGCAGTGTAATGAACCCACATGCTGGCAGATTAATGCTTTGTCTACTACTGCAAAGCAGTCCATGAATGACATTCAAAAAGTGAACAAAACTGAAACAACAAAGAAAATACCATCATGGGTTTTGAAGACAGAGAAAAAGATAGCTGATTTACGAAAGACCATCAGTCATGTGATGATGCTTACTGCGTGCAAAAAAAGCAAATCACTATATGTCTCACCAAGAAAAAGTGTAGAAAGAGATAGAAATGATGTATGAAAACAGCAAAAAGAGGACACTCACTTACAAACTGATCACAAACTGATCACAGCTAAAAGTTGTCAATGAGGAACTCCGAAAACAGAAGTGAATAACCGAGAGAAAAACAATAAACAAAAAATTTAACCGAACCAGGTAACAGTATACAGCGACATGAGAGGAGAAGCAGTGAACATCACATAAGCTTCTTCACGAGAAGACAGACTCCTTCTGGAGGAAAATCTGGAATGAAATGGAATATAACCAAGATGCTCTGTGGTTAGATGAACATCACAGATCCTTCATATGTATGTATGTATGTATGTATGTATGTATGTATGTATCAGGCTGAGTAAAAAGCAAGCAACGTTTTGAAACATGTAATTCATCAATATATTTCAACAATGCCGACATTTTATTCATCAAAGAAAGTACCATTACAATCAACACCTTTTTACCAATGAGTTACAAGTCTGTTTATTCCGGTAACATAAAAATCTGGAGTTCTGGAGCTGATGAACTCTTTGAATGCACTTTCAGCATCGGTTTGATTTTTGAACTCCTTTTCTCGCAGAAAACCTTCAAGGTGCTTGAAAAAGTAGTAGTTGGAAGGAAAAAGATCCGGGAATAAGCTGGGTGGGGAAGAATTTCGTAGCCGAGTTCCCTCAACTTCTGGAGCGTCATTAGTGAAACGTGTGGTTTGGTATTGTTATGAAGAATGGTTGGCCCTATTCTGTTGACCAGTCTGGGACGGAAGAGTAACAGTTTTTCGATCATTTTGGCAATTTCATAGCAATATGTTTCTGCAGTAATGGTTTTTCAGGGTTTTAAGAAGTCATACTGGATGAGTCCAACAGTACACTATCAAACAGTCGCCATAACCTTCTTTTTGAAGAGGTTGGGTTTAGAGAAGGTTTTCGGTGCTTTATTTTGGTCCAACCACTGCGAAGAACGTTTTTTTTTTCCTTATTGTACTGAATCTACTTTTCATCGCAAGTTATCGAGAAATGGATCGGTCTGGTTACGGAAAAGCGACGAGCAAATTTCATATTTTTTTTATTTACTGACTTTCATTCGAATCGTGTGGTACCCATTTGTCGAGCTTTTTTGATTACCCAATCGCATGCAAACGGTTGCAGGGAGTTTTCTGGCTAACTTGAAGTTCTTTTTTACCAGTTCTCGAGTAGTTTTGCGTGGATCTTTCTCAATGATGGTTTTTAATTGGCCGTCATCGATGACAGATGGGCGTCCACTACGGTCACGATCTTCAAAGCTCAGGTCTCCACTGCGAAATCGTTCAAACCATTTTCGAGCTGACCACTCACTGATCATTTCCTCACCAAATGTTACATTGATATTGCAAGCAGTTTTAGCTGCTTTACGTCCTTTTTTGAAGTTAAATAGCAAAATTGCTCGAATATCGCGTTTTGATAGTACCATTTAAGATGATTATAACAACAGGGAAAAATATCAATGTTAATTTATTGATGCATTTGGGCAAGTCTATGTCTGTATTATCAGACAATTGCAAAAAATGTTTTAACCCCCCCTCCAAAAAAAAAAAAACTCTGCAAAAATCCGGTACAAATTCTTTATGGTTCAAAACGTTGCTTACTTTTTACTCAACTTTTGATATATATACACACACGCGCGCGTTAATTATCGGACGATGTGAATGAGTGCTCAACACCGCATTGGAAGGTAAAGATTCTTTATTTGTGTATTAAGGTTACCATTGGCTTCATGTTAAGAAAATATCTCCACAATTCTTCAAGCCGATCACATAGAAAAATTGGTGTTCATTTCCAAAGTAAAAACAAATGGCGTTCAAAATTTACGACAGCTGTATCGGTAGAATTTTATTTAATGCAGTCATAAAAGTTTACATCATAATATACACTCCACCATCATCAGGTAAAATTTTAAACAGGCAAGATTTTAACCATCTGCTAACCAAGCTAAAGTTGGCTATGTCAGGCTCAGGCTTAAAATCTTACTAGTTTAAAATTTTACCTGATGATAGTGTATTGTATGTTATGATGTAATCTTTTATGACTGAATTAGATAAAATTCAACTGCTATTTGAGTTTACTTTTTATGCGTACGCTACACCAACGACAAACCTCTGAGTCGAATCTATAGCTATAAATTAGATCTGGTACTTGCATATCAACGGCATCGTGCCACCACCACCACCACCACCACACATACACAAACACATCCACACGCACATATATATATACTTTACATATATATACTTTTTTCGCGAAAAAAATTTATCCTACATTAGTTATAAATTGAATAGTGTTCACTTCCGGATTCTGTCACTCTGTGAAAGTTTCTAGTTCGAATCACACGTGTCTCGAGATGTGCCGAAGATTTTCTATTTTGGATATATTTGGGGTACTTAGGTCTGCTCGGGACTTGGTGCTTGCTTTTTCCGTAGGTATGAATAAGTATTTCACTTATATCTCAAGTATTTGCCGCTGAAGAGGGGAAAATTCTATGAATTAACCCTGAAATTGGACCAATACGGTGATAAATAATTTTTTAGAAATTTCTATCGGTTTGTTTCGAGACGCATAAATTATAATGGTTATTTGACAATTTTTGTCTTTCTTTCGGCATATTTGGCATTAGAATTTTTTTTTTTGCCCTTATTTTGTAAATTGTTTATAAATTTAACCTTTAAAGGTATTTTTTGATATGCTGGCCATTGATTAAAATTTTTTCCCGAAAAAATTTTTATCCTACATTAGTTATATATATATATAATCAAAATAAGCAACAGGATATCAAGTAGTGATGCAGTACCACCGTTTAAAGTGGCTCCATTTAATTGAACAATGCAATCATTACATCAATTTAAATGCCATCTTCAGATGCACAAATAAATATATAGGATTTTAACCAGTAGGACACATTAATATGATTTTTCTCAAATATTTTAATAGAGCAAGAAGATGAAGAAATTCATGTTGTCGCTATTATAGCTAAGAATAGACTACACTTCCAAGAATCGCATGAAGCCTATTGGGATCATAGTATCGTAAGGGATTGTAATTAGTTTCTAATTTACTTTTCTCTTTATCAACTACTAAATCTAAGACCAGAAGACTGTGTCTGTTTTGAATAAAGGACAAGAGTGAGTTAAAAGCTCATGGCTAGGTATGGTCATACATATTATCATATATATCCCTTTTCCTCAGGGAGGAAAGAAGATATTAGGAATAGTCAATTGGATATAAGTGTCTATAAAAAGATGTGTAGGGGAATACTTTAAACAATGATGTTAATTACCAGTTAAAGGGGCAAGACGCTAAGAAACCTAAGATGTTAATACAGAGGAAATTTTATTTTGGAGCACTATGGGTGATTGCTTATAAACAATATTGTTATATCGTATAAAAATAAAATTTAAGATTTAAAAAAAAACATCATAACCAAAATAGGTAAAATATTAAAAAAGAAAGATTACATAGAATCAGTTTAACATTCATTCATGTACATAATTACTTATTCGACAGTTTCTATAAAGGCTGCTCAGGGCATTTACTTATGGAATAACTGGAAAGATAAACATGCTATCTATTATTATTAATCAGAAAAATGTAAAGATGCATGCAGATACACATTTATATATATACATACTCAAATATTTATACGTTTATATGGATATAGTATAACCATCTCGCATAGACTTAAGTAACTGAAAAATATCTAAGAACAAGGAAAGTAACAATTTATAAGGGAGAAGATGTTAATAGATAAGGATATCAAAATAAGAAAACAAAATAAGAATCTATAGAAAATAATAAGAAATACATATGATCTACATTCAAAGAGACGGTGGATTAAAATTTGAGGTAGGGAAGAGATAAAGGTAACCTGAAAAGAGGTATGGAAGTAATGAGGGCAGTTAAAGATATTCAGACCGAAGAGATTTTCTAAGTTGTAATGTTACAGGTGCTATTGTATGTATGATTTTATAGTTTCTATGGCATATGTAATTTAGTCGAAAGGAGACTTACTTACATAAAGTTACTACAAATATATATAATATAATTAGTAGGGTAGAACATCATAGAAAGGAAAATAGTGTAATCACCAAAATAGGATGAAGTCAGACTAACTAGGCAGGGGTTATCATGGTATAGTATTATATATAGCACACTACATACCATAAACATATAGCTTATAACATATGCAATGAAATTTAATTCACCATATCACCATATCCCATGATTTTATTATATTTTATGCTAGAGGGTAAGTTTACAACGGATACGACATTAATTTCCACCATCAAAGTTCAAGTATGGCACCTATAATCGTTAATTTCGAAAATACTTAAATGTTTGGGTGACGCTATGCATGCATGATACCCTTAGGTCTAATCTATCATTAATTAGGTTTCCTTGTCCCTATACTTAAAAATCTCATAAGTTTTCATAGAGCACAGCTCATCCATATCTCTATAAGGCTGCGCTCTCCGTATTATATCCAATTCAAGACTAAATTTAATCCCGCTTTCCTTCAGTTCCCAAATCTTGCTAGATAAGGACGTACAATTGGCTAAAAGATGAAAAAATGGTTATTGATACGTTCTTTCATATTTATTGAACATCCTATATATATAAAGTTACCAGCATCAGTTACAATTGTACATTTACAAATTACGTTTTCGATTAGACATCGGCCTAATAACAGACAGTAAGATTGAACTATAAAATTGCAACCAGGAGTATTACTACTATTAATATTGTTATTGTTATTTTCATTATCATTATTATTCTTACTACTACAACAACAACTACTACTACTACTACTACTACTACTACTACTACTACTACTACTACTACTATAATCTGCGTTATTTTTATTATTTCTGTTATTATTTATACTTCCTTCAAATGTTGTATCATTTAAATTCACCTCAGTATCAACAGGCATTGTATTAGTAATCCCTGTGCTAGTATAAACTTCGGAGTTACAGTCTATATTGTACATATTAGATGTGTTAGTACTGTTGTTTCTAATTCTTACATCTTCATTAATATTATTCTCATTGTAGGGGTTTAAACTAGTGTTGACAATATTATTATTATTAACTGCTCTTGCATGTATATATAAGTATGTACATCTACACATATATATGCTAGCATCCCTGGACTTAATAATAACACGCACCAAATATGGATTCAGGACATCCGTATACCGCAAGCCGACCTTCACTGGACGATACCTTAACTTCAATTCCCACCATCCATACGGTGTAAAGAGAGGAATTGCTCAGTGCCTAAAACATCGAGCAAAGAATATAAGTAGCGAGCGTGATACCCACCACGAAGAAATAATCAAGTTCAGTAACAATCTATTAAGCAGCAACTACTCCAAAAACATACTATCTACTCCAATTATGAAGAAAAGAGAGGATGAAACCTATAAACTGTCTACAGTCTATCTATCCTATATGAAAGAACTCTCCGAAAAGATACAAAAGATATGCGGCCCATATGACATCAGGACAGTATTCAAGAGTAATACAACACTTTGCAAATATCTCCTTCGGGTAAAACCACCAATAGAAGAGAATATGACCAAAAACTGTGTGTACTCCATCCCATGCAGCTGTGGTAGGTTATACAAAGGAGAAACATGCCACCCCCTCAAAATAAGAGTAGAGGAACATCGCAAAGCTATGACATGAGGAGATATTGAAAAATCGGATATAGCTGGGGAGGAAGTTTGGAAAATATGAAAACTAAAAGAAGCAGGACACAACAACCTCCTAAGCAGATCAAGTGCAGATATGAATGGCATATGGGAAGCGGTATTAAGGAAGGATAGGAAAATATTAGATTTACAAGCCCTAAAATTCACTCCATAATTGGCGTAGTGGTTAAGATCGCGGGCTACTAACCGAGTTCTTTTGGTCGAGTTCGATTCCAGGCAGTGACCTGAATAATAGTAATAACGATAATAATAATAATAATAATAATAATAATAATAATAATAATAATAATAATAATAATAACAACAACAACAACAACATCGAAAAAGACCTTAGGAATGAGAACCCAGGTTCGAAATTTCCCCAAGACACCTGATGAAGGCTGGAGGGTATATCAGCCGAAACGTTGTGTTAATAACAAACAATATGAGGACAAATATTCGTCAAATGTAAATAATGTAAATATGTATGTATATATTTGTGTATTTATATATGTGTGTATGTGTGTGTTTGTACCCCCACCATCGCTTGACAACCGATGTTGCTGTGTTTCCGTACCCGTAACGTAGCCGTTTGGCAGAACACACTGATAGAATAAGTGCTAGGCTTACAAAGAATAAATCCTGGGGTTGATTTCTTCGACTAAAGGTGGTGCTGCAGCATGGCCGCATTCACATGACTGAAACAAGTAAAACAATAAAAAAAACTATGCCAGTTTCATCCCGATCAACGCCGCGTATCCCTGGTAGTATACACACACACACACACACATATATATATATATATATATATATATATATATATATATATATATATATATATATATATATATATATATATATATATATAATATATATATATATATATATATATATATACATATATATATATATATATATATTACAAAGTAAGATAGGGGTTATGAAAGTAACCCACTATGGAAAATCAGTTATCCAATATACTGCTGGTAAAGTACCCAAATACTAAATACATAAATGCAATGCAATTAATTCATTTATTGTATTGAATGGGTGAAGGTAAAAAATATTTTACCGTAAATTCATAATACAAATAAGAAAATGAAGAAACAAATTCATTTCGATCATCAAATTACGGATATTACAATTTCACATTATTAATTATACAAATGGGAACATGAAAATCGAACAAAACAATGTACATCTATATATATAAAACTGTAGTTGTGTGAGTGTCTGTCTCCTACGATTTAGATTCCTAACTACTCCCACATTTTGCGGTGCAGTTTCATCAAATTCGGGTATCTTATAGTCGTGATTCATATCGAGCCCGTCTGGGTATTAGCGCGCGTCTACGATGAGTCTACGATTTTTAAAATAATTTACCATAATTTTTTTTATTTTAACGCATATTTTTTAAATAAAGGGAAGGCGGCGGAGTTGGCGTCCATGCTCACACCTGCACCTGTGTTGCTTCTCCCCCTTCTTCCCTCCCTCGTGAAGCTGTAGGGAAGGGAGTGTAAGGAAATCAACGTCGTAAAGCGTTGTCAAGGAGACCAGCGTTCTTTTAGAACAACGACTTCATGGTTTGAAGTCGCCAAAACAGAAATCGCTAAATAAGCTGAAACAGATCCACAAAAACGGCAAAAACCGCCACACAGGGCAGGTTTCCTGTGCAAACAATTTGCACAACCAAATGTTTTACTTGTTGCACAAATCTTTATATATAAAAGTGAAGTTGTGTGTCTGTCTCCTACGATTTAGATTCCTAACTACTCCCACATTTTGCGGTGCAGTTTAACCAAAACCGGGTATCTTATAGTCGTGATTCATATCGAGCCCTTCTGGGTATTAGCGCGCGTCTACGATGAGTCTACGATTTAAAAAAAAATTTCCATCATTTTTTCCATTTTAATGCATTTTTCGCTATTATATAAGGGAAGTAACTCTCTAAAAATGTCTACGATGAGTCAACGATTTAAAAAAAAATTACCACCATTTTTTATTCCATTTTTAATGCATTTTTTTGCTATTTTTTTGCTATAACTCTCTAAAAATGCTTATATAGTTATTTCCCTTACAAACCCGAGCAACGCCGGGCGATACTGCTAGTCAATATATAAAATTAAAATAAAAGTAAAAATAATACAAATAAACTGCTCCTTACAGCTGTTTCGGCTTATAGTCAAAAGTCAATTCAACTTAAATTGCCTATAGATGCCATTGTAATATAGTCCTAGGCATTAAATATTTT
>NC_042998.1:156153508-156176008 GCF_006345805.1 Octopus sinensis | reverse complement strand
ACTCTCCCTCGCTTTCTCTTACTCTCTATCTTTCTCTACCTCTCTCTCTCTCTCTCTCTCTCATTTATAAACAACAAAAGTTCTTCCTAATGTATAGGATTCTCGCTTCTTTGGTTGTTGACAGACACTTGGATTCTGAAGATGTCATTTGTCAAAGGCTTCGAGATTTTACTAAACTGAGTTTCCCACGCGACCAAGAGGCTATCTTTTCCAATGATTTCAGAGCCAGCTATGTTCCTTGGATTAATGCAGATCGGGTGCATTGTCGTCGATGTCTGCTCTTTTCAATTGTTTGCCTCCCATCTCAAGCTGAAAGCTCATGATCACCACGAATAGGAACACTGATATTTGCTCCCTGTCAAAATGTCCTTTTCCAGCCCCTACTTTTCCAGGCTGTGAAGTTTTTCACAGTAAACGCATCTTCAGTGAATCCATGAACTACATTACAGGGCTATAACAGAAGACACTTGGCCAAGGAGCCAAACAGTGAAACTGAGCCGAACCATGTGGTTGGAATGCAAACTTCTAACCATATAACCATGCCCGCTACTTTGAGAGATAAATATTACCTTTTGTTATTAATCATTTTTAATAAACCCTCTGGCTATTTGCAACATCAGTGCCTGATTAGGCACTGAGATTCTATATACAACACTGACGGAGAATCGGTTGCTATGTCTAGCCGGACATTTAGGGAGGCCTAAATCACGTGATCTGCCAGTTTCAGAAGCCGTAGCGGATGGTTCTTGCTCACCAGCGATATAAACACAAGTGCTTTTATGCACTACATGTCTATATGAGAAGTCTTCTCGTGGTAAATAACGGAGTATTCTGCTTCTAACACAACGTCCACTTTAAGTGGGAGGTAAATAATACCTGTTTTCATGTTGAGTGATAATAAAAACAATTTTACATTTAACTTACTCAATACTTTTTATAGAATACATTTATTATCATTTTTTAACAAGTATAGTGTTGGCAGTGACTTCGAAATTTCGGCCTGCTTATCCTTTAACGGTCATTGTTGTATTTATACTCAAGTTACACACGTATACAGCTGTATAAAAAGCGCAAATATATGTATCTACCATGTTGAATAATTCCTTGCGTTTATATTTGGAAACATGCTTATGTATGTTCAACATGCACAACATTTTAATTGGAAGCTACACCAAGAAGGCAGCAAATAAGCAGCACGAAAACTGACTTCCAACTGCCACTTAATTAGTTAGAAAATAAATTTAAAAAACGATCTAATGTGAATCATAAAACGGTTAACACAAGATTTCGAAGAATTAATACTATCATACATCAAAGAATCAAAAATACTAGGAAAACAGTTCCGCATGATAGATATTCCCAGAATGAAAATAGTAAAGTAGAACCTCTCTTATAACTGGCTACAGCAACAGTAAACATATGAGAATTCAGAGTAAGGCGTGTCACTCGATTAGTGACATAATAACAACAGAAAAAAAAATGTGCCACAGAACAACGATCATGAAAATATTTATAAAAATTAAGAAGCATCGTCCGAATGTCCCGGCGATAGGAGAATGGTTAAAGTTTAGCTGCCAGAATAATGCCTCGCGTTTAAATTTAGTCAAGAAGGGAATAGATACCAGTAGAAGCACCAGTCCAGATGAAACAGCAGAATTCCATTATATGGGGGAATAACAGACTTATAAAGATGAAAAATATATTCGAAGGAAAGATACTGATGAGCTCCATATCGGGAATCAAACTTCATATCGGCTGATCTAGCAATAGATCTAATACAATCATTCCATGTAAGATCTTTAGAAATAGTGAGTTTTAAAAACGAAGAGTAGAAGAACGAGGAAGAACAATATCATATATAGAAATGTGAATATTAGAGATTTCTTGTGATTATTAATTAAAAGAAGTTTAGTTTTTGCAGAGTTAAGGTAATCAACTACTGAACACTCCAACCAGTCACCGAAAATAGGTTAAGTTAAAAATAACCAACCATTGCTACCCAAACAAGCAAATCCGATTTCTAATTCAAGCAAGATTGCAAAGAAGTGTCATCAGCAAAAATAGCAAGATTACACATTATGTCATCCAGAAAATCATTAATAAAAAAAAAATTAACAAAGTCTGATTAGGAAGCCCTGGGAAAGATCAGCTGAGATGGAATAAGTAAAAATACCGTGGCCATTTAAAACAATTTTAATATTAAATTCATAGAAATAGATTGAAGAATCTTAAGAATCCTTAAAAAATTCCATGCAACTTAAACTTAGGAAGAAGATCAGCATGACATAATTGTCAAATGTTTTCGATATGTCAAGAGCAACAATGCTTGCATCATCACAATTATCTAAAGCACGGCAGAACCATTCAATTATTATAATCAAATGTAGAGTACAAAGTACGGAAACCGTAGAGTTTGTCAGGAAATAGACAGAATGATCAAGGTCCAAAGCAAAAACCGGTTCAAAGACGCAGACATCTTGCTTAGTATAGGAAGAACGCTCACTGGGCAGTAGATCGCGTATCACATCGTTTCACAGAGTTTTTGGAAACGAAGACAACAGAGACAATTTTCTAGCAGTCAAGGAAGGGAGAGAGATTGTTTAGTATTTGTTAGAGAGGACAGAATAAAGTTCAGAACAGTACTTTTGCAAAATAATGGATTCAAAATTTTGGCACAAAACCAGTAATCTCTGAGAGTGGTTACGTCGATTACACTGACCCCAGTACTCAACTAGTACATATTTTATCGACCCCGAGAGAATAATAGGTAAAGTCGACTTGAACGGAATTTGAACTCAGAACGTAAAGACAGACGAAATGCAGATAAGAATTTTGCCCGGTTTGCAAACGATTCTGCCAGCTCGCTGCCTTAACTTGTACAAATTGATAGGAATATCATGTGTAATCTCTCTCTCTCTCTCTCTCTCTCTCTCTCTCTCTCTCTCTATATATATATATATATATATATATATATATATATATATATTATATATATATATATGAAACACTGGATGTGTGTCTGTCTGTGTGATTGTCCTGTCGTTAAAACTTGAGATCCACCCAACCGATTTTAATGAAATTTTACACATGCATTCCATAGGGTCCATGGAGTGTCATGGAGCAAAAGACTTTTCGACTTCTTGCCTAATGCGGGCCCAAGAACAGATAAACCGCATCTTTGAAGCATTTTTGCAGCGTAACTTGAATAGTATCCAGTCGCTTTCCTCCAAATTTGCAACAAACATTAATCAGGCTCCTCGAATTGCTGTTGACTAAAAAGGTTTTCGACGCCCTCAAAAATGCAGATTAATCAGATTTGATTTGGGTTTTATCTTTATTTTAGGCCATTTACCGAGAATTTAATATTTTACACTACTAATGCATTATGAATAGTATATAATATTTCATGAAAACCTTTTTGTTCAGGCAGAGGAAATGAGAAGAACATTAAAATTTTTGTCGGCGCCCTGTTGGTGCTTCACCGGGCTATGTGCGTGTGTGCGCGGTTGAGTAAAGGCACAACAAACTCATTCATCCATTCTCCAGAAGTGCCCTGTTGATGTTTCCAATCTTGCGCAACGCAGCATGGCCTGGCAGCATGTCTGTTTTCTATGTCATCCATGTCTGAACTATATAATGCAAAATGCTCATACAAAAAAAAATTGCTGTTGTGACTCACAGCCATTTGAGTTTGACCGCGTGACCACTTTCGGAAGCTACGCTCGCCAACTGCAATTAGTCCCCCAACCCTGTGTTCCCTCCTCTGTTTAGTCGGATGAGTAAATACAGGGTATCCCAGAATTAATGATTATTTGAGTGAAATCAGATGCATTTTGTAAAACTCACTTTTATTTATGTTTATCATGTTAAAGTGTTAAAAGTGTATAAATTTTGAATTTTGTTTATAATGTTATTTTCATTCCTGTTGGACTCCTCTTATTTGTCCATGACTGATTTTTTCAATTTGGCAGCAATCATTTACTTTACCATCCCCAAGATGGACCAATCATTTAGGTGAGCTTCAAGAACACATTCAGTTAGTAGTGCAGGAGTTAACTCCGGAAATGTTTCAAAATATGTTTCACCACGCTAAGAGGAGATTTGAAGTAAGCAGGGATACAGATATGTTGAAAATTTTCAATAAAAGTTTGACGTAAGATTTATAAATCTAATTGTTTTGGTAATAAAATTCTGTCAGTTTTTAAAAATTTGCTTAATTTCATTGAAACAGATAGTTAATTCTGGAACACCCTGTAAGATGTAGTGTTGTTAAGGTGTTGCATTTCTCGAGTAAATATTAAAATCAAAGGTCTTCTCGCCGTAAACATCCCATCTAAGCATATTGTATCAAGGTGTATATAATCCAAAATGCATCTCTCCTTTATAGGCGTGGATATGTGGTTGAGAAGCTTGCTTTCCAACTATGTCATCATGGGTTCAGTCTCACTATGCGGTCGTTGGGCAATTCTCTTTCATTACAGCTCCATGCCGACCAAAGCCTTGTGTATTATATAATTGCCTTTACTGTATTAATATATAAAATAACACATACAACTCACTTATCATTGTCATATAATAAACTAACAGAAGTTCGTGAATGAAATTGATATTTTTTTCTACTTCAACTATTACTTTTTTTTTTCTTATAAAATGCACACATGCAGGAGGAGTAAATATATAATAACACTTCGAATGTGGCTCCCGAGAAAGAGTAAAAGTAATTACCCGATCAACGATGGGTGTTACTGCTAGTAACTCTATAAATATCAAGGTTGGAAATTACCTACTCAATAGATTTAGAAATTATGCACGTCAGATAACGAAACGTCAGAGTTTAACTTCTGAGGAATACCACAGGATTTTGTCTGCTCCATGTATTTAGCGTTATCAGATACCTTTTTGTAGTGCTTCATTGTCAATGAGGGAATAGAATTTTTTTTTTGAAGCGTTGGCTCTGAAGCAAAGATAGCAAAAGTGGTTCCAGTGAAAAATAGCAGAGTCACATGCTGAAAGAAAATACAGGGAGAGGAATGTGGCTTACTTAACTACTGCCGATAAAGAATGAAAGCATCAAACCAGCCTGAACCCAAGTTACTACTTCAGAGTCCCAACCAGTAGTTAAAAGAGACAAGAGATTAGCTCACAGATCATAAAGAAAATTTCGAAAAGAAATTATAAGAGTTATGATGGGCTGGTGGGTCAATGTTAGAGAGGTATATATATATATATATATATATATATATATATATAGCACAAGCTAGCTGATAGTGGAGGCCTTGAAATTTTCTTCAACGAATTCATATATGGCTACTAAATCTTTCGGTAGATTAATGTCGAGATGTTCTTTGACTGCTTGTGCTACTTTTGTATCGTCGGCACATCTAGTAGGAGTTTATATATATATATATATATATATATTATATATATATATATATATATATATATATATATATATATATTATATATATATATATATATAACTGAATTGCGTTTTTACCGCTTGGATCGCTTCCAAGGCCACTGCATCCCGTCGGATTCACTCCAAAATTTACAGGGACATGTAAAATGAGGTGACGATGCCCGTGGTCTACCTTAGAAATCTTAAAAGGTGTCGTTGCTAGGGCCAAAAACCCATTTTGACAAGTCCACTCCCGTTCTTTAATGTATTTGTCTTCCTCAACTCACTCTCGCTATTTCCTCTCTTCCCAGCACTTTTTCACTCACTCTATTTCCTACCTTCCCATCACTTCGGCATTCTTTTATGTATCTGTCTGCATTCATAGAGAGAATTACCATCGCCACCACCAACATACAATCATGACAACAAATATAACGTAGGTTTTTCGTATCTATTACATTTTAGCATTTATTTAGAACCCTGCAAATATTTGGTGCTAAATTTTCATTTTTTACTACTTTATTATTTTTTCTTAAATTGATGCTTTTATTAAAATTAATTCTAATTGTCTGGGTCAACAGTTCGTTTCCTCGGAGGATATGGAAATTCCTATTACTCGTCAGACAAATAACTCCAGCACCTCACAACTATTTCAACAAAGACAACGTTACCTGCTTACCAGTCGAATTCAGCGTCAACGCTCACGTATGAGAGAGACTCCAACACACACACACACACATATATATATACATATATATATATATGTATAATGTGTGCATTATGTGGTCGCTTGAGCTGAAAATATGCAGACCTATGTTAAAAGTGCTGGCAAGTTTGCATGACAACTATTTTTTTTCCTCAAACGAAACGCGTGACCTCTAGGACAAAATTCCTCATCTTATAAAATGTGGCCCCAGTAGACCCGAATGAAATCGGGTTATATTAACCAAAATGTGAAAAGGGGTCTAAATGGGGCTGGAAGGGGATTAAAATTTAAAGGAGCGGGTGTTTAGGAATTCTCTGTTACATCAAGCTAAAAAATTTGCGCGAGCCTTTCAATCGTCAATGTGTTGCCGTCCATGATGAAGAAGTTTTGAATGCTTGCCATGGTGCGTCTACTGTCGTGAGAAAGAATCACTTCAAAACTTGGTGTTTACGAATTTTCTTTTACATCAAGTTCAAAATTTTACGCCAGCCGTTAAACTGTCAAAACGTTGCTGTCCGTCGTTAAGAAATGCCAGCCATGGTGACTCTACTATCCTCAGATTCTATCCCTTCAAACTTTGGTTTCCAATATTTTATTATTTTTATTCAGCTCGCAAGATCGTCTGTCCCTTTTAAATGTTAGTGTTTTGCTGTCTGCCTTGAAGCAGACCTTTCCGTTGTTACTGCCAGATATTTATGATTGATTGATTGATTGATTGATTCTAGTTTCAGCTCATGAGCTGTGGCCATGCTGGGGCACCACCATTTGGTGTTGCTACTTGGTTTTACTTCACGAAAGCTTTTTAGCAACTGCCATTTGGTGTTGCTACATGGTTTTACTTCACAAAAGCTTTTTAGCAACTGCCATTTGGTGTATGAGAGAGTTCGATGCAGCTGCCCTCATCTGCACCTCCTGCCGTGAAGTTGGTTCATCTGGGACACCCGACAGGAAGAGATCCAGTTTCATTTTAAAGACATCTGCATCCACCCCATGCAGGTCTCTCAGGTTCTTCGGGAGGATATTGAAGAGCTGTGGGCCTCGGAAGCCCAGGCTATCACAGTATCTTGTCCTACATCTTGATGGCAAATTTGGAGTCCTAGGCACCACGCAGTGGCGCCCAGTTCTGGCATTTGTGTAACTCTCGATGCCAAAGTTTGGGACACGTCCCTCCAGGATCTTCCAGATGTATATTATGGCTTATCTTTCCCGCCTACGCTCTAAGGAATATAGTTTTAATCCCTTGAGTCTTTCCCAGTAGCTTACATTCTGCATAGAGGCTATCTTCTTCGTGTAGCTACGCTGGATCGCCTCGAGCTCCGTGATCAACTTGACACTGGATGGTGACCATAACTGAGAGCAATAGTCAAAGTGGCTTAGGACAAGTGTCCTCCAGAGGACCATCATGGTTTCTTGTTCTCTTGTTCTAAAGGTTCTGAGAATCCATCCGGCCAGTCGTCTACATTTCATTGCCAATTTAGCAACATGTACATGAAAGGTGGCGTCATCACTCATGTAAATACCCAGGTCACGCACTGATTGTGCCTCTGGGATTGCTATTCCTCCGGGTCCAGTGTATTCATTGGGTATTGCATTTAGTTTTGCATGCTGATAGTATAAAGCTTGAAACTTTTCAGCATTGAACTGCATGCTATTTTTTTCAGCCCACTTGTATATTTTGTCCAGCTCACATTGCAGGCGTTTAGTGTCCTCAGGGTTCTGTATTGCCTGTGAAACTTTTGTATCATCTGCATAACTTGTGATCGTGGCTCTCTGCGTGGCTGAGGGCATGTCTGAGAGGGCCATTATGAACAGTAGTGGTCCCAGAACAGTTCCCTGCGGAACACCGCTCACTATTTGCGTGTTAATGGAAGTGGCCCCATTGGCTACTACCGCCTGACTTCTATCTTTCAGAAAGTCATGAAGCCATTCTCCCAGTTTTCCAACTATGTTGAGATCACGCAGTTTGTGACATATCATTCCATGATCGACTTTATCAAAGGCCTTTGCAAAGTCGAGATATATCACTTCCACATTTGAGTGGTTGAGCAGCCGTTTCAGCACCCAGTCATAGTGTTGTAGGAGCTGAGTAAAACAGCTTCTCCCTGGTCGGAAACCATGTTGGGTGTCGGGCAGCAAGTCATTTTCTTCAAGGAAGGTGATCAGTTTCCTTCTGACTATTCGTTCCATGACCTTGCTGATGTGTGAGGTCAGAGAGATAGGTCTTTAGTTCTTGGCCTCCGCTCTGCTACCTCCTTTATGAATGGGGCATATTTTACCTTCCTTCAGTTTTCTTGGAAGTTTGCCAGCTGCAAGGAAGCTCTGAAAGAGGAACTGCAGTGGTCTTGCTAGGACTCTCTTACATGCTTTTAGGAGGATTGCCGGGAATCCATCGGGGCCAGTAGCTGAGTCTGTTTTCATTTCATCTATAGCCTTGATTACATCGTCTTCCTTTATATCGATGTAATCTATCGTCGCCGCCTCTGATTTTATATCTGCAGTGGTAAAGAAGTCAGTTGGATTGGTGATTTGGAGATGCCCAAGGGGTGGAGTGAAAACACTCTTGAATTGCTCATTCAGTATTTCACTTACCCTCATTGGTTTTCCTGTAAGTGTGCCATCCTTTTCAAGGAGTGGCCCTATTCTACAGTGCACCGTAGCTGTTTCTTTGGCATACCTGTAGAAAGCTCTGGGGTTAGATTTTATGTTGTCTATAGCCCAGGCTTCTTTGTCTGCTCTTTCCTTTTCATGGGAGAGTTGCAGACATTTTTCAATTTCTAACAGTTTTATTTTTAGGCGGGACTTTTCACTGCTTTCAATCTGTTTGTTTAGGCGATTTGAAATTTTTGTACGCCGTCTCATTAAAATTTTCCTCTCTCTGGGGATTTTGTTCTTGTGTACAGTGGCCTTTCTCTCTGGGACACATTTGTAGCATATGGCTTGCATTACAGACATGAATTGTTGAAGTTTCACGTCGATGTCTGGCGAGGAGAGACGTTTAGGCCAGTTTTGTTTGAGGATCTCTTTCTCAATTTGTTTCCAGTTTGCCTTATGGTAGTTCAAGCTGGAAAGATTCTGAGGGTTTCTTGTAGGCTGCATGTCCGTGCTTTCTTTTGGCCCGTACATGGTCAGCTCTACCATGTTGTGATCCGAGAGTAGTGTCGGTGTCACTTTCACATTATGGATGAGATCCATGTCATTTGTGAAGCAGAGATCCAGTGTGTTACCTGCCCTGGTTGGTTGGAGTATTACTTGCTCCATGTACAGGGTGTTGATGAGGTTCAGGAGGGACCTCGCCTGTCCTCGTTCACATCTTGTCATTCCTGGGAGAGAAAGGCCCTCTGGCCATCTGACATTGGGTAGATTGAAGTCTCCCATAAGAAGTACACTTATGTGTTGTTCTAATGTGATTAGAACTTCTTCTATTTTTATAAGGCAGTCTTCAAACTTGCCCACATGGCTTGGGGCATCTGGAGGGCGATATGTAGCACACACAACTACATCAAGTTGCCTTATATGTACAATTAGTGTGTCACACACCGAGTTTGAGTATGACAAGAGGACCTGGGGTGTGAGGTCCTCACGGATGTACATAGCAACTCCTCCATGATTGATCTTTCTAAATATTTCATTCCTCAACTTACTCAAGATCTTTTGTTGTTTATAAATGGGAGAGAGATAGATAAAGATAGAGAGTAAGAGAAAGCGAGGGAGAGTCCGAGAGAAAGGAAGAGTAAGAGAGTGGGGAAAGTGAGAGAGAAAGGAGAGAGAAACAAAGATGGAGAATTATCATCATCATCATCGTCGTTTAACGTCCATTTTCCGTGCTAGCATGGATTGGACAGTTTGACAGGGGTCTGGGAAGCCAGGAGGCTGCACCAGGCTCCAGTCTGATCTGGCAGTGTTTCTACAGCTGGATGCCCTTCCTAACGCCAACCACTCTGTGAGCGTAGTGGGTGCTTCTTTCGTGCTGCCGGCACAGGTGCCAGGGGTCTGGCAGCGGCCACGATCGGTTGGTGCTTTTTACGTGCCACCGGCACAGAAGCCAGTCAAGGCGGCTCTGCAATCGGCCACGTTTGGATGGTGCTTTTTACGTGCTGAAAGGAAGCAACAGGAAGTAACAACCACACTCTTACCCGCGCGTAGAGCGGGTCTTCTTCAGCTAGTATATATATATATATAAATTATATATATATACATACATACATATATATATATTCATACATACATACATACATACATACATACATACATACATACATACATACATACATACATACATACATACATACATACATACATGCATACATACATACATACATACACACACATACATAAAGAGAAGTAGAGCATGGGAAGAGATAGAGTAAATGCTAAGATCAGACACGAGGCAAAGATCAAGAAAGATGAAAATGTGGAAGATGAGTAGGGGAGAAAGAGATTGAGACAAAGAGAAATCGAAGGCAAATTTCAGTAGCATTCGTGGATTTAGAACTGAGTCAATTAACATGATGAACATTGAAACCACTAAAAAACAATATTCATTGAAGGACAAAACAGAAAGTACCTGGTTAGTTTTGTCAGATACAATATTAACAAGATCACGACCTTGAGAGATAAAAAAGCGATAAAGGAGAAAAGACGATTGGTAGAATGTAGGAGGAGCCAGCAATATTATACACAGAATGGTCAAAAGATTCAAACCCAGATTCTTGAGGCACTAAAGTAATTTATATGATGAATTAAAATATTTACAGTTAAGAGAGAGAGGGAAGGAGAGAGAGAGAGAGAGAGAGAGAGAGAGAGAGAGAGAGAAAGGAAGAGAGAAAAAGAGAGAATCATAGACAAAGAAATCTAAACAAGAAATGCCAAGATTCAAGTTAGTCTTGCATAGGGCAAAGTGACCAGAAGAATTTATTGTTGAAAAGATTCACCATAGGAAAAGTTAGAATGAAGGCTTCAAATATTAGTGAAATACAAAATCACAGGTTTGGGTTTTGGATGTGATGTTTGTTTTCCGTGCATATGTAAATATGTTTTCCGTGCATATGTAAAGTCATTATGTAAATCAAGAAAAAGAATTTACAAGGAGCCCGTCCAACTACTGAAATGCCCAACAGATACGCCTGCAGTATCTCACCTCTTATGCGCGACATGATCGTAAAATTACCCTGATGGAATAGCCTCACTTAGTGCTACAACAGAACTGTGGCTCCTTGCTACCAGCCAGTCTCAAAACCAAAAACTAAGATTAGTCCTGTGCCCTCAACAAGAGATAATATAGAAGCACACATAACAAATCCCTCAATCTGTGAAGAATTTGCCTTGCGTCAAGTATTCATTATTTCTTTGAATTTGAATATATCTTTGAATCAACGAAACTCGTTCGAATGTGGATAACCATTATCTGTGATGTTAAAATGCTTATGAAGTCATATTTTTTAAATGTTCGATTCTTTTAGTATCCATCCTGCAATTTCTTTCGACAATCAAACATTATTTAATCCCCTGCAATTTCATTATGGAATCTTTTCTTTTTCGTTCTCTATGTGGATTTTTGAGCCAACTTATTTCATTTTCAATCTGATTGAGTTGATATTTATGTATATATTGCATATTTTCATATCTAATTAAAAAAGCACGATTAAATGAGAAGTAGTTACCTATGTAGATTACTTTTCTGTAAATATAGATGATGGGAAAGCCTTGGCTACTTTAACTGGAATAAACGAATAACTAAGTATTAATAAGTTTTAAATGTCTCCAGTATACCTTTGACCCTAGCGGGCTACCTAAGTGTACATTTTTCTATCTCCAAAATTCTTTATGGAGCAGCTACTAGTGCTGATAAGTTCTACAAGACTATTTTTACTACTGATTTATGGATGTCATTGCAAAATGTCTTTAGAGTCAGTGCTAAAGATTTTATTTTATTGCATTATACTGCATTTAGGACTGAAAGACAAGGTATAGAGTTCCAGAAAATCACCAGATCTATAGTATGCATTTGGAGCAACTTCCCTATTCTTTGCATCGAAGACCAGATATTTTATATGATGTAGCGCTTCATCATAAGACTGACCGTAAATACAGTTTCTGACAGCCTTGCGTTTTAAATTGCTGGAGGAAAATGTTGAAATAGATCTTCAGCCATTTTGCCAGGTAATCCGCTGAATTGTATAAATCGCTTCCCTGCATCACTATGTATATATTACACGAATAAAGGAAATTTATCAGTCCTGACATCAGTAGTAGCACTTTAATAAGAACCAAGACATTTGTTCTTGAGAAACCAAAACTTTGATACTTGCGATGATCATGAAATGCCAATCCGTGTCTTCCAAAGAGAGAACCGCATCTATTAGAATCGCCCTGATTTTCTTTGTTTCTATTCTTTCCATATACACAAGGTAAGACAAGGTAGTCCTTTTGTGGAACAAACGAAATATAACAGGAACAAGATCTTTCACCGCTTTTTGTGAGTTTCATATTTTTCAGTTTTGTATGTGCCTTTAACAGAGGTCTTAGAACCAGTTTTTGGATGACATCAAACATCCGATCAATTGGCAAAAATACAACAAACAAAACAAAGCATCGTGTTTGCCCTTCGTCCATAAACTAGTCAAAGCCTATACATTTCACAAGCACTTATTCTTTTCTTGTACCAACTGCACTGATATGACGTCCAGTTCCATGTTTTGGAACACCCCCGAAATTATTTGGCTAAGAGCAAGTATGAGTTCATGTTACATGTGTTTCATAAATCCAGTAGGGATCTATTGGATATTCCATATGTATATCAATGATTGCTAATAGTTTTATTTTGTCATCTTCTTCGTCTGGATGATATTCTGCTAAAGTAGTTACATCTTTGAGGGAATCTATTTCCACAACAGCGGCAATAGCCAGGATGCTGTCTTCAGCTCTTAGAATGAACATAGGCATTAGCAATTATTTCGAATAAAAAAGACTGCGTCTCATCTCCGACACACAGGAGTTTTTTCCTATTTGGTTGATCTTTCTATAAGCCGGTGATTTAAAATGGAGACTAATTAAGTAATAAAGTAATCCGATCCAGTTAATCACATTCATATCAATCCACTTTTCTACTTCTCATTTCATTTCTGATGAGAATCAAATAGGATTTATGCCACTAATTTTGAAATCTTTCAACAATTGTTGTCGGACACACTGAGCATAAGTAATATATGGTGTCGATATACACATGTATGTATGTATGTATGTATGTATGTATGTATGTATGTATGTATGTATGTATGTATGTATGTAATGTATGTATGTATGTATGCATGCATGTATAAGTACATACATATATAGTTATCAAAATATCTCAGAGATAAGTCCTTTGTTGGGAATTTATTTTATTCTTTTTTTTATCTACAAGATCTAGAGGAAGTGTCAGCGCACAAGCAAGTAGTTTCCACAGAAAATTTGCATGTCAGACTCAGTTGAAAGCTTACTGATGTTCAGGCAACAACAATGCATTTTACCAAATTTCTGTAAGGAGAAAGCTCATTGATAGGTGATGAGAGAGTAGATAACCAGTGAATCTGGTTTATGAAAACAGTTCTGGTGGTCTTCGAGGAGAGTTAGAGGTTCAAGGTTGAGTTGGAGGATATTGTTGTTTATAGCTGTCTTTCTTACCTTAAAAATACAGAATGTGATTACACTATGGCAATTGTTTGCATAATCAGAAGAGTTACCTTTCATGGTTATGAGACGCATTGTAGCTTGTTTCCAAAGAAAAGGCTAGATCTCCGTAGAGTGAGAGACTAGATAAGGGTTAGCATTGCAATGGAAACGACATTGTCAAGGCAGCAGCCCTTGTAGGCTTAAGATGGTCGAAGGTACTTTAGAATGTATCATGTGTCGAACTAAAAAGTTGATGGGTGTTCTTACAGTTTAAAGGCAGTATATCTCGAGGGCTGTACAGTGCCTGTCGTTATCTTTTTTAGTTCGGATAGTAGGTTTTTGAGAGTTGCATTTTTAGGTAAATGCCTCCCGGTTTCGCAGGGTGGATGAGCTTCTCCAGAGATTATAGCTTTTTTTTCCTGAACATGGTAAAAAGTCCTTTAAGGTCCGTTAATCTATAATTTCTGAACGCCTCTCTCTCTCTCTCTCTCTCTCTCTCTATCTATCTCTCTCTTTGTATATATATATACAGAGTGAGAGAGAGGGTGAGACAAACAGAGGACGAGTAATTCAATAAGATGCTTTAGTGCTTTATATATATATAATATATATATATATATATATATATATATATATATATATATGCATATGTATGTATGTATGTATGTATGTATGTATGTAAGTATGTATGTATGTATGTATGTATGTATGTATGTATCTATGTATCTATGTATCTATGTATGTATACTACACACACATATACATACACATATATCAATCAAATACCAAAGAATTAAAATGTTTTCTGTTACAATTTTGTTTATATATTCTTAATATTATCTTTGCTATTTTGTTAAAAAAAAAGTGTCGTTAACTAGAAAATAAAAAGAAGAGGAAATATTTACTGTCCTAGTCTAAATGCATATGACGTCACATTATATTTTAGACTTCAACACATTTTTCACATGTCGAATTCGTGTTTAGTTTTGATTTCATAACATGAAGCAGATGAATGATAAATCTCGCTTTGAATATGAAACTAATCTATTGCACATAGCATTCTTAGACAATATGTTGTCCAGTCCTGTTAACAAGTAATGTATGTCGAAGTGTTCCTCTCGCAGTCTTTTCTATTTTGTCTAAAATTCAAATGGTTTATTTAGTCTTGCAACGTCCAGAGTCGATAAATTTATCACCAGGAAAATATTTGAGTTGTCCTTTTCATCGCTATTATTGCTGTTATTGTTTATTCCTGATCAATCCTGATTGATCAAAAGTGAGTTATAATCAAAAGCGAGTTATCAGACTTTATGGTGTCCAGTGTATCCTCCTATATCTAAGAGTGTGATTTTAATAGAGTTGGCTGCTATTTCCTGCAGGCCTTGTAACAGCGTGGAGGACCCCTGTTGGCTCGTTGATTCAATAGATAAGCGCGTTTTTAGTTGTATGTCTTGTCAAAAATAACAACTATGATATTAAATTTAAATAATTACTTATGAAACCTGGGAAATTGAAACAATAGATGAGAACAGGTTTATAGACATGAATCACAACAGACACTAACACCCACATGGAACTGCAGACGATTGGATGTCTGATGTTTCTCATTGTACATACAGGGTACGGCAGAAAGATTACCCCGATTTCAAAGGTTAATAATTTGAAATCGCGGCAACTTTTCTGCCGCACCCTGTATCTGGTTTAAGGAGTTCAAAAGCAGTGGAGAGCAAAAAAAAATTTTAATATTTAAATAAAATTAAAATAAAAAAATTTTTAAATGTTGGATTAAATGCCTTTTTTTTTTGTAAATTCATTTCTCTACATTCTATTATCATAGATTAAAAGTTAAATTCCAACGAACCGAGTTCACCACACTGCTTAATGTTTCTTTGCCTTTCATTTTACGTATAAAAATGTAGTTTAAATGTTATTTCATATCACTGGATATTTTGAAAATCTAGTTTGTTTTTTGACTATGTTAGATTCTGCAGGTAAAATTAATCGAGAAAGAAAGTTTACAGAAACATTAGCTAAATACAACTCTAAATTAGAATCTGTGGTACCAAATGGTGCTGAAAAGTGTTAGTCATTAGCATACTTGTCAAACTGGTTCCATAATTTAGAATTGCACAACATGAGACTGTCCATCAGAAGTCACAACAAAAATACGCACTTATAATCTCTTTACTTTGACATTGTATTTAATGTCAACAAAATATTCGAGGGTTATCTTCGCCTCTTCCATCTCTTGCTACGTCATTACCAAAACCCTTGACAGTTGAGCATTTATCTCTCTCTACACTCTCACTGCCTATCGCTAAATCTTTACTATACGTAAATTATACTCTTTTAGAGGAAGGGAGTGTCTTGAAGTAAAAAAAAATCAGCACTGGAACGCCTCTCAAATGTTCAAAGAAAGAAAAATGGAGAGAAAAAATGGGAACGGAAAGAGAATAGTGACCAGCTCGTTTAAAATTTCCATAGGACTACCAATCATGGCTACTTGTGACTCTTTTGAATTAAATCCTCTTCATCTGCAAGGGCATAGGCTAATGTATAATACATCTGCATATAGAAAATTAATATTACTTACCAGAGAGCTGAAGGACCTATAGCATAAAGTTATATAAATGTCATTAGAATATTGTGCCATAGTTTAAAACAAATTAACAAAATGATCAAGCAAAGAAATCAACAAATTAAAGAGAATACGCATATACATGACTGCAAAAGTCTCTTATGAAGGTATAGCGTAGCTCGGTGATATCCTCACTGTTTGAGGAGATCATAGAAATGATATTGTGTCAGATAGCAGCCATTCTTCGGCTGCTTGGGACCGGTTGTGTCCGCTGCCCTGATTGGTTGGTTTTGGTGCAGTTTTATTTCGCACCAGTGTGTAAGCCAACCAATCACGGCCTTCGGATAAAGGTCCCATGACACAGTCTCTTGGATTTTTTGTAGAGCCTGCCTTTTGCTTTAAAATGCTTCAGCAATTCACTATATCTCGTCTTTGGTCTTCGACCATTGATCACAACCAGACCAGCCAGTTCCAGCGAGATAGCCATGTTCCTGTGACAGCCAGCGACGACACCAACATGCAGCATCTCAGGACCGTTCTCCACCGTCGCCTTCCTCTCAACGTCGCCTTTCTCCACCGTCTCCATCACCATCGTCGACTTCACTTTGACGCCGTCATTACCACCGTCGCCTTAGCTTATCGACATCACCAACATGTCTACGTACATACCAACACCAACATCGTTCCGGGTTCATTTTACGCTGTTGTGTATACACACCAAGGTTAAGAGCTCAGCTCTACCTGCGAGAAATTTCTGTGCCAAAGCAACCTGGCAATGGATTGAAGCCACATCTTCTACACGCGTAGTAACCGCTCTCCTCTTTGCCACCAACATCATTGATACAGAACTAACTACTATTGTGTATTTTACGAACTGGTAATTAACTCCATCTTGTCTGAACATTCATTTGTATCCTGAGAGACACATTTCTATTTGTTCTCTATTGTTCCTTATTGTTCTTCTGTACTCACACACGAACACACAGATACACACATATGCCGCACGCACTCAGACATACTCTGCTAGCACACATACACGCTCTTGTTATGTACACATCCTGTAAATAAAGTCTTCTTTCTCTCAAACAGTAAACGGTTGTGTCGTCTTCCTTATTCATTGTGGAAATCTTATTCTTTTATGCCCCATATTTGGCTATCTTCTTTTGTAGGCGACCGTGCGGCGTTTAAAAGGAGACATTTCTGTCACCAACTCCTTTACGTACGGTCGTCACTACAAAGGTTTGTCAAGTTGAATTATAGCATCATGGATTATAGTAGTGGATTATAGTATCCCAAACATAACTCATTGGATGCACATGCACGACAATACGTTTCACCTCTTATATAGGATTGTCTTTCTGTAATTCAGAATGTTTTTAAATAGTCACGACTCCCCTAATGAATGCTATGAATAGTGCCCTGTCTAATCGGCCCTGGGTCGAAGATGTGACACAAAATACAGCGTACACAAATGAAAAACGGTTTTACAAAAGACTATTACACACAAATTCGTTCAATATTACTTTTAGGCAAACAAACACTAGATCAGTTCTTTTAGGGGAAAGGAATCGAATCCAAGCACTATTTTACCGATAAGGTGAAATGAAATCAAATTCTGGTCTTGGGAGATTTCAACACAGAGCATCTAGGTACCATATTGGATATGAAAAAAAGGACACTCAAAACGAGAAGAAACAACATTGTAAAGTTTGTGTTTTTCAAATGGCATAAGTGAAAATGATACAGCTATAACTAGGATTTGAAATCGAATGACAGTAGATTCAAGTAGTCGAGAATTTTTTGTTATTTTAGAGGGTTATTTATCCTTAAAACTAATGACAGCAACAACAATAATTTTGATAATAATGTCAATAATTACAAAATAAAAACAACAACGAAATAGCATCTATGTTTCCTGATAGTAATTGAAATTGAGCAAAGTAATTAAGTTAGAAACAAAATAGCCATTGAAGTTACATATGCAAATATTTTCCTATTTATAAAGGCAGCTTCTCACGTGAAAATTTAGTGGGATAAATCTAAATGAAACTCAGCTTCGTCATATTTTCTAAAGAATTATGAGATCACATTACTCTCAGATACCGATTTTGAAAGTTTTAGCAAACGCATTCAAATAAACTAAACGATTTTCCTAGCCCGTGTTTGTAAAGTTAATTCAGCTTCTGTATATGCGTCTTCTTTAGGTTGGTTGCTAACCATTAACTTATCGAATGTATGACCGATGAGTCGAAATTCTGGATACCATCCGCTGAGTTAATAAATACTCCATCTAAATACGACCTGGATGACCAAGTCCCCATTAGCACATTCGGAGAATGTATCTGTCGGACATATAGAATCTTCTGAGTAGGATATTCCAACCAGTACCCAAGATGCCGTTCCAATCGCCCACTATCACTAGACTACGTCTAGATATGAAAACGTTTGGCCATTTGCCTCAGTCAGAGGATAAATGGATACTAACTTGAATATATTGGATTTTCTTCGACAGAAATCAGGAATTGTTCCATGCAGACCCATGGCTAAAGTCAAGGTATTGAATGAGCGTGTATATTTTTTATTTCGTATGCAACAAATAACAGATCCCTTTCCGTTAAAACCGCATCTTACCATCTGTGAAGGGCAATGTAGTCCCTTAAACACAGTGCTTAAGAAATTATGGGATAATCACAGATATGAAGTCTTTTAACTACGCAAATAGACGCAATCAGGTCAGAATTGAGACTGAACAATAACAACAACCACTTCGGTATAGTTTGCAGTGTCCACAAGTATCTGGGTCATGACAGACGTTCCTTATATCAAATAAAGCACTTCAAAATCGTAAGGGGCTTTGCAGCTTTAAAGAAAATCTGATCAAGAGACCTGAAGCTGAAATGTCATCTTAACATCCATAATGCGAGAGGCTTCCATTGCAACACAGAATCGACCCTTTCTGACAGCGGATGATAAAACTTCTTTAGTGACTTTTTCGTCCTGAATAAGAAATTCTGTTATAAATAAGAAATTCTGTTTGCCACTTTACTGATATTACATTCGTCGAAGTCATATTCTTCACCTGTTGAATGGCACGGCATCTGGTACTGATAGAATCCCGTGAGAATTGTATATGTATGATGGTGTTCAGTTAAGTAGAAATTTCATGTTCTTGTTCTGACAAAAGACGATTATGTGAATCTTACAAGTTAGAGACGCCATTACAATGTAGCTTTGTAGACTTTATCTATAATCATCTTGTTGACATTGTATTCATGGAAAACAATGTGGTTGTATACGGAATTATGATTGTAATTTTCTAAAAGACAGGGTAACTCTTCCAATTATGTGCTACTGCAGACCAAGTAACTCTGTATCATATCGTCACCATTTTTCACATACTTAGCAAACAGATGCGTTGGATGACGAGCAGACTGCAAAAGTCAGTACAGATTTTAGTAACTATTTTTGTTGCTTGTAGAACTCTTATGCTGTATCCCTTGCGACCAAAATGAATGTCTACACGATAGTAAAAATATCTCCACTATTGTATGGCTTGGAGATTTGGACTTCATAAAGGAAACTAGTAGAGATTTTGAGAGCTTCCGTATGAAATGCCTGTGTGTTAGAGATATGACATGGAAAGACAAGATCAAAAATAGCAGCTCTCTTACAAAATGCAGCTTGGAATATATTGAAACTTCCTTATTCAAATCCCATTTCCTTTTTCAGAATGAACTTTATTTCTCTCCTGTCATTAGCGATGTTTTTATTATTATTATTATTGTTGTTGTTGTTGTTGTTGTTGTTGTTATTATTGAGTGAGAGAGCAGTGCAAGCCGTCAAAGGGACACTGGGATAAAATATACGAAGCCCAGTATACCCATCATGACTATTCGTCTAATAAGGGTATACTAGGCACATACATCACAACCATATGTGCGAGACATGGTGATCTCATATCAAGATAAATACCACATTACCTTGCAGGTGGGGCCCAGTTAGAATTTTCTTCTGGTCGAGTAACCCATCCCGCTCAAAAGGTCCCTAAATAAGGGTTGTTTAAGGATGTTGAACGAAACACCCATTTTTCCCGAGGTGAATTATTCAAACCCCAAAGAATCCCTCTCAACACATAGCTATGATACTCCCCAACTACTTCTGCTCGTGATCAGAGCTGCACATATCGTCAGCCACTAAGGAACATGCTCAACAGGTTAAGGTCAAACAACTGACAAGCAAATATGTGGTATTGAGCAGAATATTTGATGTAGCCCATTATTATTATTATTATTATTATTATTATTATTATTATTAGTAGTAGTAGTAGTAGTAGTAGTAGTAGTAGTAGTAGTAGTAGTAGTAGTAGTAGTAGTAGTAGTAGTAGTAGTAGTAGTAGTAGTAGTAGTAGTAGTAGTATTCATTCGTCTATTATTGTGTTATTTCTCCTATTTTACACCTTCCTTAAGAGTGAACGATGAAATCATTCCTCCTACAATGGAGAATATTTAATTTTAATTTTCGTCTAATGCTTAACCTTGAATATCACTTAACCCTAGCTTCTGGTGAACGAAAAGAGAAACAATCCAACTCACAAAGGAAAAGGAAGTGAATGAATGAATAACAGCAGGAAAGAAGTAAACCTTACAATGAAAAAGGTAGTAAATACCAGTGTCCGTCATCATTTTAGAATCTAAACTCAAAGATTATTTATAGTCTAAAATTTAGACAATATATAATCTCTGACTTTAGTCGAAGGGATTCTTGTTCATGGGGAAGAACCAGTATCTGCACGACAGGTACTGGTTTGATCCAACCGGTTCCAACTTTACTGGCATGAAAGATTTCTCTGGTAAGAAACATTTAAATGTATGCAAGCAGTTCATTAAAATTATTTACAATCATATTATTAGTTTCCATTGCACGTGCATACAGTCTTTCAACCGTTTTAATTTGTTTATATCAAAATCTATATTATTTTCATGCCGAAAGTACTAGATAGATGCAAATAGTATATTATCATTAAACTTGATCTTCTCTTCACAACAAAACCATCCGGTTAATCGGGCTAAAATTCACTCTTCCCCGTTCTTTAAAAGAATTCCTTGAAACACCATCAATTGTTGCTGGTCTATTTTACTTTTTTCGTTCTGTACTGTCGCAAATCACCTCTTACGAACCCTTATTCCAAACTTATCCACATATATTCCTTATTTTGTTAAATAATATATTTTTTTACGCTTCGTTTTTGGATTTGGTTTGCAAGATTCTTTATATGAGTTCGTGTGTTGAAGCATATTCTGTTGTGTCTGGGGAGAGTCATTCTCTTTTAGTGCCTTATTATTTAACACACTCACCGGTAAAA
Organism: Octopus sinensis; assembly: GCF_006345805.1. Lineage (NCBI taxonomy): Eukaryota > Metazoa > Mollusca > Cephalopoda > Octopoda > Octopodidae > Octopus > Octopus sinensis. The sequence continues at coordinate 156,154,314 of NC_042998.1, read as the reverse complement.
TTTCAAGACTATTGAAAAGGTTGCAAGACGCAACGAAAATTTTAGAAAAAGTAAGAAATAAGTGGAAATTTTACCGGTGAGTGTGTTAAATAATAAGGCACTAAAAGAGAATGACTCTCCCCAGACACAACAGAATATTTTTTACACATTAATATGCATATAAGAACATACGTACACATTTGTGACCACATCGGGTTTATGTGTGCATATTGGCGGGGTGGGGTGGGGAATCAAAACATAAAAGAATTGTCATCAGAAATAAATCCGACCACGAAAGCCTAAGCAGGAAAATGCATTTACTTTTTTCCCCTGCATGGGCTTTGTAGCAAACACAAAAAAGAAACTACTAACAAACTTTAAACTGGAAAATGTAGAATGCTTAAATGGAATAAAAGTCTACTTCTATAGCATAAATTCATCATTTTAGGCGATACCAACAAAGATAAAACAAAACATATAAATAAACAGATATCAGAGAAAACTATTTAATGTGGTTTTGCCTTTAGAATAAATAACAATCAATATTAACTATCTACGTTTGTTATGACTGCATTGATTAAGTCACCTGACCCCACTTACATAGAGATTCCGATTGACGTGTTTTCCAATGAAAATACGTCATTGATGACTGACTAGCGTCAGAACTGGAAAATACTATCGAATTCATGGAAAATACCGTTTCCTACAATAGACATTATATACTTTCATCGTTTACTTTCTTTAATCATTCATTCATTCAATCATTCATTCATTCACGTATTCATTCATTCATTCATTCATTTCAATTGCTTTCTTTTCTTCTTTAT
>NC_042998.1:156118508-156148508 GCF_006345805.1 Octopus sinensis | reverse complement strand
AAAAGACGAAGACAGGTGGTGTAGGCAACAAACAGATATATCAGTTTAACACTCGGGAAGTGAAAAAGTCTTTAACGTTTCGAGCCTACGCTCTTCCACAGAAAGGAATACAGAAAGAAACAAAGAGAGAAAATAAAGAATGTATAGTGGCTAGTGATCTATCATGCCGAATGCCTGACAGAGCAGTCACACAGGAGAGCTAGGAAGAAGGGGAGATAATAATGTAGTGGTGATCCCAAAACGAAGGTGCGCGTGCATGTTTGTAAGAGAGCATTGTATGCGTGTGGAAGAGGGCTGGTGACCATGACGTGTGCGTGTGTGTAGGTGTAGGTGCGTGGATGTGGGGCTGGGAAGTGGTCAGTACTAGTGTGTGCGTGGTGGTGTGATGTGATGTAATGTGGTGTTGTGTGGTATGATGGTGTATGGTGTAGTGATGTGTAGTGTGGTATGGTGTGATGGTGTTGGGATGTGGAGGAGGCGAGAGTGGGGAAAGCAAGAGTGGGGTGTGGTTAGGCTGAAGGTGGGGTAGAGACGGTGTATGTGGGAGTGGGTGTAAGGGATGGGATGGGGATGGGATGGATAGCGAAGGTGGGGTTGGATTGTGTTGGGGTGGAATTACGAGGGAAGGGTCACGATGAAGAGAGGGGGGAAGGGAGAAGGTGGGTAGGAGTGAAGAGAAGAGAAAAGGAGAGTAGGAGGGAAGAGAAGAAGTAGGAGTCGGAGCAAGAGAATAAAGGTGGGTGTGAGGTGTGAGAGGGAGAGAGGAGAGGGGAGGAGAGTTGAGCCAATGTGGCGCAAAGGAGCCTACTATTCTATAAACAAAACAAAAAAGATGTATAACATGTATATACACCTGATAAAGCATAAAGGCAAGCTGCTTGAAAACCTTCCTCACATATAACTTACATTCTTTATTCTTGAATTTGGCAACTCACCGTTTAACATCTTCATGGCTTTTTCATTTCTACCGAATGTCCAAAAGGTAAAAATTGATATCTACTTAGTGAAGTAAAACTGCTTCAAAGCAGTTTTTGAAATTGAATTGTCTATGAAAAAGTTCTCATTCAACATAGTCATGCTTCAGTCCAAGAACAGTAAGCAAAGAATTGGTGACGCGTATCCTCGATGATGGTGATGCTGTTGACATCGTTTTATTGGACTTTACCAAAGCTTTTGACTCGGTTAACCACCGCCTATTACTTGTCAAGCTTCAAGCATATAGTTTCCATCCGGATATTGTACGATGGGTTGGTGCCTTCCTCTCAGATCGCTCCTTCCAAGTCCAAGTTAATGGTTCGCTGTCCGACGTCTCCAGTGCGAGCAGTGGCGTGCCTCAAGGTTCAATGCTTGGGCCCTTATTGTTCTTAGTCTTCATAAATGACTTGCCCGACGACCTCACGCAACACACCCTTCTATTTGCCGATGATGTCAAACTGGTCGCTCCTCGCGGTGATATAGATATCTTCGTCGATGCCTCCACCGTCTGCTGCTGGAGAGGACCGACCAGGTAAAGGACCTGGGTATCTTGGTGGATTCTTCCTTTTCGCCTTCGGCCCAGTGCGTCCATGCTGCCAACAAAGCACGCGGAGTTGTGTTTTTGATTCGACGGTCATTCGGAATGCTCACAGCAGCCATATTCCTACCGCTCTATGTCACGCTGGTGAGACCCATACTGGAGAACGGGATTCAAGCCTCTTCTCCTTATCTCCTCAAAGACATACATCATCTCGAAAGAGTCCAGAAGCTGGCTACCCGCATGGTTCTTGATCTCAAGCATTTGTCTTATGAAGAAAGGCTGAAGACGCTCGACCTTTATTCTCTAGAAAAACGACGACGCCGTGGTGATCTCATTCTTGCTCACAACATCATAAGCGGAAAGTGTGACCTCTCGAAAGAGTTGTTCTTCACTCCTGCTCCAGAGCGTCGGCTGCGGGGTCATTCCGAAAAGCTCTGTCTACGACGATTTCATCTCAATCGAAGGAGAGAGGCTTTCTCCGTCCGGGTTGCGGATCCGTGGAATAAGCTGCCGGACGAGATAGTGAAGATGCCGACGACCGCTCGGTTCAAAGTCTCCCTTGACCACAAATGGCCTGAACTCTTTGCATGAACACCACCCTGTACGTAACTCCATGTTCCCCTACATGGCCTTGCTTTTTGCTTTTTGAGCCAAAAAATTAACTTAACTTAACTAATTTATCTTTTCAGAAACACAGGTCTTCACTAACAACTTTTAAATTCTGCATGCCTTTTACTGGTGCATTGTAGTCCAGCAATCTTCTATTAATCTTATCCTATTGAATTCCTTTCTTTGAGTTGTACAATGAAGATCATCCTTTTGCTTAAACTTAATATACATTGTAACATGTAATATACAAAAATAAGAGTTCGTGTAGTTATTCTTCGAGTTTCTTCATATTCTGGAAATAGCAAAGAGTTAAATTAACAGCATTTACATATTACATGTAGGGCCTAAGGCTTGCTTTGATCACCAATAACATTCCAAAGTGCACTGTCCAGATTTCGGCACCTTTCACAACTTTATGATACCTGCTGGATTTTAACATAGCAACAACTGTTAGCATAACAGAAGATGTCTGGTGAAGTTTTGTCTTCACTACTTAACATATTATACAATGATAAGATTTCCAACTCTATAAAATAAAGTGAAATTGAAAACTGATTTTACATAGGTATTTGAAGCAGCTATTCACTATAGTTTAATTCTTCTGAAACGGTTAACATTTTTGGAATTAGCACTCTAAATTTAGTAACAGACAATGAAATAATTATGATAAACAAAAATTTTTACAAAATTTCTGACGTAAGTTTAATTATTGACAACGAATATCTATTTCTTTATGCATTGTTAAAGGAATGCAAATATATTTGATTTAATTATCCCAGCTGTATGAGATTCTATGATCTTTATGATTCTATATGGTTAAATCACAGCTGGCAAAATACGTATAATTGAACAGCTGATGTCTACCACAGAAAATTTGGTATGTAAACAAAATGATGCAACCTGAAATGTTTCTGGAAAGTTGAATCTGCTACACAATTTCATTTCCGAGTTGGAACAATTTATTTCAGTTATATCCCTAACAACAGGAAATATATAAACATCTGTCAATCCCATTCCCCGTCTCCTATAATTTTTAAGCTTTGCACCGTTGTTAAAATGATAAGTCTTATTTATCTTAGATTTCTATTTTTATGGGATAGTTACATTAGAAACTGGAAACAGTTACATTAGAAATTCATCAATAGATTTAACTGATTTAGAAGCATTGCAACGACGCTAAAATTTGAATGGTCAAACAAATCATTAATTTCGAACATCAATATAACTCGAACATATTTATAATACTCACCGGTACACATTTAGTTAGCAGAATAAACCCACAATAATAATATAATACAACCATAAATATAGACAATAACAGTTCTGCCTGCACGATCAATCACTCCATAACAAACCACATTAAACTAAAATGGAAAACAACACACATAGACATCGTTACATGTTGAACACAGACTACACCTACAGAAACCCGAGGTATAACCCCAAATACTGTGTTGGAATATACATCACCAAGTACAGAGAAAAAGCAACTGTTGCACTCTGACTGAATCCACATCCTGTCTGCGCTGTGGCTACCATCAGCGTACAAAAATAGATTAAACAACAAAAATAGATTAAACAACAAAGAAATTACAATATATCAGGATTATCACATTACTCTCCATACTATTCAATATATATCGGAGTGTATAACTTGAATAAGGTATAAGGTAAAACATGGTAGAACTAGGAAAAAAACATAGCTAAGGGTCGCAACCTTCTTTTTTGTTTAACTGTCTGCACACTATAACACTGCACCGTCAGATTAACCCAGGGGCTACTCATCATTGGCTATCAAATAAAGTGGTTCAGTGAGGGAACTTTCTAGTGGCTGTTTTACCCGCCGATTGTTTCGATCAGTTTGCCCCAACAATATTATTAATGTTTTAAAATTGGATTGATAATTAGAAAACCTTAATTTTCGCTCCGCATACCCGTAATATAGATGAGATGGCCGTGACTTGATTGCTGAAATTCTATCAAAAGCGACTCATCATATCTGATTCATATAATGTGCTTGCGTAATGCGTTTGTCTTAAACATTGGAAAATCTTCATCTAGAAACGACTATGAATTTTATAGATTGTGGTTTGTTATGTTTATGTAGTTGGTTGACTAATCCCCGTACTAAGTCTAAAAGTCTATGTTGTTCTTTAGAACCAGATCAAATTTGACCGAGAAAACTTGTGATTAAACACATGCAACCTATGGCCATTCTGTCTTTTCAATATCTAGAAATTTGTCTTAACCCGTTTTAGAGTATGGAAGTGATTTTAGGGAGTTTTATTTGCTTCTTGTAGCAGCTTGAGCCACAACGTAGCGGTTCCCTTGTTGGATCGCTTTTTGGTTTAATATAGTCGTGTAAATGCCACATGGTTGAATGGTTAAGAAGTTCGCTTTGCGACTTCGAGCTCCAAAGTTTGAGCTTACTGGACAAATGTCATTTTCTATAGCCTCGGGTCGATCCATAACTTGAGAATGAAACTGAGTAGACGAACTATAAAAACCCATCGGGTGGATTTTACCAGAACTCAAAAGGTAATGCCTTCTCCCAAACTGTGTCAAGCGGGCTCACTATGTGGAAAGCTCAGCAACTTACACATTTATTCAGGAGCAGATAATTCAGATAATCGAACAATTGAATCTATATCGCGAAACACAGAGATCCGCATAAACAAATGGTGGTCTAGTTATATTACTGAGGTTGGTGGTTTTGTTCATGTAGATACTTGGGGCTTAGTATCTTTGTAGCTGATGGTCTATTCAACATATATGTTATCCGCTCCATATTTTTATTGTAGAAGAATTAATGGCTATACATTGGCTAAAGGATAGTGGAGTAGCAGATTTGTTTTGTTGGGATATTGTGCGGTATATAAAAATAGAAAACTGCAGTTTGTGACAGATATCGATTATATCATAGTGAACAAATCAAATGCTAATTAAATTAGGTACGGAGAGTGTAGGTTATTTATAATTTCAAATTGTTGTCCGTAAAGATCACAAATTTTTATCATGACCATTGAGGCAACTTATTAATATAAACAAGTCTATTTCTAGAAGGCTCAATTATTGCACTTCTAGCAAGGTATTCTCCTCAGGAAGTAAAGCGAAACACCAGCAGTAGTTCAGTACAAATACACAAACACAAATACACATACACACACGCACACACTACTTACACACACAGTCACTCACACACACACAGAGCATGTGCGCGCACGCCCGCGCACTTACACAGAGACACGCATATGTGCGCGCACGCACACATGCACAGGGTGCATTCCAGAAGCTTTCTGAAACTTTTAGGAGAGGCAGTTATAAATGTCCAGGACTATTGTAATTACTAGATATCTAATAAGCTGCTTTGCCAAGAAAGTAAGTGAGAGATGATGAGAGAGATGGGAAGGAGAGGGACATCGGAACATCGCAGTTGGTTGAGAAAATTCGCAACTGTTTGGTTGAAGACCGTCGTATATCTATAAAGACAATATGCATACAGTTTAGAGTTGGTGAGGCAACTGTACATAGAATTATTCGTGTACATCTGAAAATGCGCAAAATTTGTGCACAGTTTATTCCCAGAGTACTTAGTGACAAGCATTCAAGTAATCATCTACTTGACAAAGATGGGCATCAAAAGTGTCCCTCACCCTCCCTACAGTCCAGACCATGCTTCCTGTGACTAGCAAGAGAACCTCAGTGGCAGTCGTTTTGAAGATAATAGAGGCTGTGACAAGGGTTTGAACACCTTCACTCTGGAGGACTTCCATAGGGCCTTCTTGAAGTGGATAGAGTACTACAAGTACATTGAAGTCAGAGGATTCTAATTTGAAACTGTTTAGAAACTGTGCATGTGTGTGTGAAAATAAGAGATTGGAAAAATGTTGGTATTATTTATTATATACCATTACATGTTTCATTTGCTAATAGGAATTACAAAATTGTACTTGCTGGAGAAAATGCAAGATGTCTTCTATTAGAACTTCTTTAGACAGAGAAGCAAGTAAGACACGATTTTGCATTTGAATGAAGTCATTATTTACAGTCAGAAATCGGGAGTCATATAGTTAATGGAGGGGACAATAATATAGAAAAGATACCTGGGTATCTTTTCTATATTATTGATGTAATAAAAGTACACACATACACATTCATGTTTAGATAGATAAATACATACATACATACATACATACATACATACATACATACATACACAAATATATACATACATATATCTAAGCACATACATACAAACACATATGTATATATACATATATATATATATATATATATATATATAATATATGTGTGCACGCGCATGTGTGTGTGTGTGTGTGTGTGTGTGTGTGTGTAAATATATTTTGAAGAATTGGAAAATTCTGCCTATTCCTGATTAACTTGTTGATATCATTCCAGCCTTTTTATTTAAGGTCTAAGGATGATTATTCTTTTACCGTTTTACTTTTGACTTTTTACATTTTAGTTTACACACACATACACAAACATACATGCAATAATACATTCATTCATACATACATACATACATACATGCATACATACATACATACATACATACATACATACATACATACATACATACATACATACATACATACATACATACATGCATGCATGCATACATACATACATACATACATACATGCATACATACATACATACATACATACATACATACATACATACTACATACATACATACATGTGGTAGAAGCTATAGCCACTCATAATGAAAAGGAGTACTGGGGGATTGTTCCAGTGAAGACCTCAATAAAATGTAAGCACAACAGACTTGATATAATGATTTGGGATAGAGAAAAAGAAATTGTGTACAGTTATGGAAATTACCTGCCCAGCAGATATTAACATAAAGCTGAAGAACTATTGAGAGATTTGCAGTTACTCTATTCAGATTATAAGTTCAGGTTTATACCTATAATTATTGGGATCCTAGGATATGTAACACACTGCCTAAAAACCCATCTCGAGAAATTAGGCTTCTCAAAACCAGAAAGAATAAAGCTGATTCGAAGACTATAGATCCAATCCATCACTTGAACTGTAAGACACTGTAAAACTTTCCAGAAGTTTATCATTTAAATATATATGAGCATGTCTAAATATGTAATGAGAATACATACATAAAACAAAACATACAAATCTGCACATATACATACATATGTACATACATACATGCATACAAACAAAAATACCCTGTTGATGCTGAAATTTTAATGAAGAAGACCTGGATCTAGTTTATAAACCGGCTCTTCCTCTATTGGCAAGAAATCTTGAAATAAAACTGAATAATGACATGCAAACATATACACTCAGCATGAGAGATATTCATATACAAAGAAAGAGTGAGAGAGTGTGGTAAATATGTATAGAGGAGGGGAAAGAAAAAAACGTAACAGACAGAGTGAAAAGACACCTCTGCCTGCATGTGTGAGTGTGTAGGACATAATATACGTACGTGTGCCTGCATATACTCTGCATATATGTCTGTATATACATGCGCTTAAAACGCTGGGTTGATTTTATATATATTAAAAGGCGGACGCAATGCTTCTAAGCACTTTGTCCGGTGTGCTAACTCTTCTGCCAACACGCCACCTAAATTCACTATAAACATATTTTACTATGTTACTTCTTTTACATAAAGTTTGGAATATTAAGAAGTTTCTGAAAATCAAGTCATCATAATTACAAAAACAAATTTTTAACTTCATTGTGACGAAATACTTAAGACCAAATTATGGTTCATGCTTATTTCTGACTAAAAACTAACAGTTCAAGATCAAGAATAGATAAATATTTAAGTAAAACTCTAATAGTTTAATTTATAACATTGTTGTAGATACCTCAAAGACTACCTCGAACAAACTGAGTTCCCACCACGTAAACGAAATACGGTATACCGAAAGCAAAATAAGTTATAAAAGTTATAGAAAAATTCCGTTAGGTCGACACATTAAATCTTTTGGGGATAGTTTTGGCACACACATACACATATATAAACTGGTTATAAAATCTGATTATTAATTCCCGTGAAAAAGAGAAGTCGTTTGGCAGAGTCATTGCAGCGTTCTAAAAATGCCTCGCGGTGTTTGTTTCAACTCTTTACACACAGAGCTCAAATCGCTCAGAGATCATCTTTGTCTTGGGTCGATAAACTAAAACACCGGTCAAGTATTATAGATGATCAATTGACTAAACCCTCCCAGCAAATCCCAGGCCTTGTTTTTATATAACAAACAATTACAATTTTGAACATAATTTCTGGTGAGTTCAATTTTTCACTTTATTAAAATTGGCATGCTGATTTCAAAACTACAGTCAGTTTTCTTCTATCACCTCAAGCTTCATTTTCCACAATTGTGCTGTTTGTCCGTAAGTTATAGGATTGGTCAGCTAATTGCTTTTACTATTTTGTTGATAAGGAGTGCGAATTTTTCAGATTTGCTGACTTTAGGTTGCGTTTTGAAAAGCATGGCACCCTAAAGCTAGTTTAAAATCTCCAGTCAAAGAAAGTCATCGCAGCTGGTTTTCAATTCTTAAGAGTCAAGTTATTGTTTCAAGATGGAAACTGGAGGCTGACTTGGTGCTAAGATGCTTGAAATTACACGAATGTAATCAAGATATGGTAGTGAGAAGTGCGGTAACGCAGAGGATTCGAAGTTAAAAGACTGAAGAACAGATTTGTGTAGTGGAGGAGAGATGACAAGGCTTTGAAGTGAGTGAACTTGTGGTTTGAAGTGTGGAGGAATTCTGTCCTAAGGTTTGAGGCCTAAATTTCTACCCTGTTCTTCTTTCTTATGGAGTATTTGTGTGAATATATAGGTATCTATGATGTATTTGTATGAATATATATGTATGTATATTCATTTTTGAATGCATATCCATACATACTTATGCAGAATACACATATTTTTCTGGAATAGTGATTACAGGCCCCCATGGCCACTCTATATAGGTGATTACTATCGTATTCTGCAAATAATACATAAAAGTCTGTATGCAAGGAGTTAGCAGATATCATGTAAGTATTTTGTTTTGTTTTTATAAGCTTGTGACTATTCAACTTATTTTTTTATTCCATACTTATTTCCTTTCTTTCAGATCATATCTCCTTTTGTTACTTCTTGTCGTAAGTGCCTAAACAACCCTGATTCATTTTCTTATATCTGTGGCAGTTTCACCATTCCCAGTTAAACGTCAAACATCAGAGTATTTGTGAAGCCAAGCTATTTTGCATAATTTAAAGTAAAAGTTGTTGACCAAGACAAGTCTTGGTCCCCTCACAAGGTGTGTAAGCAGTGTATGTAGAGTTTACGGATATGGACCAAAGAAGCAAGTGATGAGTTGGCATTTGATATACTTATGATTTGGCGAGAACCAAAATATTGCACAGACTAATAATTCAGGATATAACAAGAAAAACAATTGTAAAATCAAGTGTCCTTGCACACAATTCAACTCACAGAAACAATATCCTTTGTGTGAATAAAATTAATTTGTATAAATTTTAGTCAAACATTGTTTCACTATTTTCCATTGTGTGTAAATTTTTAAAACATTCTATAAAATAAACACAAATTTGTTAGGTACGATATCTTAATGATTTTTCCAACAAAGTAAAAGTTGTTGTATAACACAGAACACTATTAGAAAAAGACGAGAGGTAATGCTTTTTAAAAAGATACTTAAATGACAATTTTCCTCGTTTCCCATGAAAGATTAGCTCAAACAACGAAAACCGGTTGGAGTGTGATGAACTAAATGTGAAGAAATTTGTGCTTCGTCATTTTATATATTTAAAGGGGATATAAGTGTTATTTGAACTGATCTGTGAGTTTTCGTCTTTGTTTTCTCAATGTAACTTGAATAGAACACTAGGTCCTTGAGTCCCAGGGTAACTTCTGCCAGTAAAAATTTATATTTATTTATGTATATGTGTGTGAGTGTGTATCTAGGTAGACATAATAAATACATACATACATACATACATACATACATACATACATACATACATACATGCATGCATACATATAACTCCTCTTTCAACTGTGTCCTGGTAATAGCCCGAAGATTATGTTTATAGTGTTTGTAGAAGGAAAAGCACTAAAAACTGTCAGTTTTTTCACCTCTCTCGACTCTACTGTAACAAATTACGTGAAAGTTTGATAAAGAAATTGTAATTCATATAGGCAAAGCAAGTTCAGCTTTTGACAAACTGTCCCAGAGACTCTGGAATGCCCATGAGGTCTCTATTAAAACCAAAATTGAAATCTATAAAGCAATCGTCATGACATTTCTCTTGTGTAGTACAGAGACTTGAACCCCCTCTTGGAAGCATATTAATCAATTAAACAGCTTTCATATGGGTGTCTTGAGATAAATATGCAAAATAAAATGGAATGATAGAATGAGGAAGTGATGTTTTTTCTATGTGTAATGTCCCTGGTATGACCCAACTGAGGTGGTTGGGTCATATTTTATGAGTGAATGATGATAGAATTCCATAGCAAGTCTTTTATAGGCAATTGAAGTCGTATGGTTGGTAGACTGCGAAATAAAGACAAATTTAAGGATAATTTAAAATGACTCAATATAAAAGGTAATGACTGGGAGGATATTGCAAAATACCAAAACAACTGGAGAAGATGGCGCCATATAGGACTACTAAATTTTGAAGTACAAGGAATAAACTATAATAACCAGTTGCATGAAAACAGAAAACGAAATTATCAAAATACGAATAATCTTGCAAACTATCACTGTCCCAAATGTGACCTTGCCACCAGGTCAAATGTTAACTTAACTAGCCATCTCCCTTCTCATGCAATTCAAAGTAATGTAAGACATGTACAAGTTATAACCGACTGTGTAAAACACCGTCAGCTAAACGTCCAGTGCCTCTTTCAGCTGAAATCCCAGTGTCAGTTTTCGTTCAGCTCCCTTCTTTTGAATATGCAGATCATGATGAAGAACTCAATGACAGTAACGATACAGATTTTGAAATTGATGATGACTCATCTCTTAAGGTATTTGATTAGCACGAGTTGAATGATATGGCATGAGATCTGAGACGATAAATAAAATGGCTTTAGAACTCCTAGCATCAAAACTGAATGAGAAAACCTTGGTTGAAAAAGGAGCGAAGGCATCCAAGTTTCGATCCGGAGAAAGTTCTGCCATAACATACGAAATTCAAGCCCATTACCCGTTTTACATCTTCGATCTCGTTGTTTATATCTGGCGTCGGATACGAAACGTAACAAAATCAGTGCTGGCTGTAATTTCTATAGAAAATCTATAGAGATAACCTTAACAACAAATTAATTATACAGTAATATCGCGGTTTACCTATTGCGCCCTCAGTACAGGATTTTTTTGGCTAATGTACGTAAATTTATATCGCGGACTCCTCAGTATATCTATATTTTTTTTAGATTTTGATTATTTCTGTGGTAAAATAAGCATTTTCACGCTTAAAAATTAATAAATTGATAACTAAAAATACGGTATAGTACTGCATTGTGTAACACATTAATTAAAATATATTAAAAGAAAATACGTAGTGCACCGTAGATGAGTAAAGAATCGCACATACTGAATGGAAAACGAAACTCGGGAGGCGAGTGTGTGGTGTTGTTTTGCATTTATGATAAAATAAATATAGGCGCAGGCGTGGCTGTGTGGTAAGAAGTTTGTTTCCCAACCACATGGATCCGGGTTCAGTCCCACTTCGTGGCACCTTGGGCAAGTGTCTTCTACGATAGCCTCGAGCCGACCAAAGCCTTGAGAGTGGATTTGTTATTTGGTAGACGGAAACTGAATGAAGCCCGTCGTATATATATATATATATATATATATATATATATATAGGGTCATTCAACCCTATTATCTCCCCTTATTTCGCTCTCGCGTCTCATGTTTGATCTTTGACTTCTGGCCGAAATCAGATCGCCATGTTGATTCGTTTAGTTACTGCACGCATTTTTTTTCTCTCCTTCTTTCTGTGTTTTTTTTCTCTCTGTGTATCTTTCTGTTGAAGAGCGTAGGCTCGAAACGTTAAAGACTTGTTTTATTTATATTTCCTGAGCACCATACTAATACAATTGTTTGTTTGTTTTCCACCTGCCTTCGTCTTTTGTCTATTTTCATAAAGCTTCCCGTTATATATATATATATATATATATATGTATGTATATGCTTGTGTGTCTGTTTATTCCCCACCATCGCTTGACAACCGATGTTGGTATGTTTGCGTATTCGTAACTTAACGGTTCAGCAAAAGAGACCGATAGAATAAGTACTAGGCTTACAAAGAATAAGTCCTGGGGTCGATTAGTTCGACTAAAGGCGGTACTCCAGCATGACCACAGTCAAATGGCTGAAACAAGTAAAAGAATAAAAGAATATACAAATTATGAAAATATAAAAATATACTGTACAGTACTATTTCTGCTTTGTGGATTTTCTCTTATCGTGTGTGTGGGGGTGGGGAAACACCCGCGATATTCGAGGGATTGCTGTATTGTAAAAAATGTTTATCTGTACATAGAAAAATTGTAAATAATGAAAACAAATTAACTATGTCGTAAGATTTTTATCTGTGGACTGTGTGTTTGTGTGTGTGCCATTCCTATGTTTGTACTTTATGACTTTCCAGTTCAACGGGTTTTTGTTTGAACGTTGCCCTCTTCTTACGTCAAACTTGTTAGAGTTGTTTCTGTCCTCATTACTCGTTTTCGACATGAAACTTATCACACACGCACACACACACACACACGCACACACACACACACACTCACACACACATACACATACACACTCACGTACGTATATATCTATATTACATGGAAAAATGCAAGCATGAAAAATCATATTCTTAAGATTAAAACCTGGAAAAGTACAAGACAAGTTATTACACCTGTAAAAGTATAGGACAAGCTATCACTTCTAGTAAAGTAAAGAATAAGAAACTTCTTATTTACTTAAAATATTGCAGCAAAGAATGCCAGTTCTTCTAATTTATCGCTTTTTACAGTTCTCATCTTTTTGTAAGTTTGTCTAATTCGTCACTTTTTTCTATATTTAAGGTAGTAAATTAGCCAAATTCTACTTAAATAAGTATAGTGTTATTTGTAAACTATAATAAAATAAGTTTTTATATTCATATTTTAATTTTAGCTGCAATATTTTAAGTAAAAATATTCTTATTCTTTACTTTACTAGAAGTAATAGCTTGTCCTATACTTTTACAGGTGTAATAACTTGTCCTGTACTTTTCCCGGTTTATAATCTTAGGAATATGACTTTTCATGTTCGCATTTTTCCATGTAATCCATGATTTTTCCAGGCATTGTTTTTATAAGATAATCAATAATGTGTCAATTAATAATTTAAGATTTTAACTTGTAAAATACTGAAAGATAATATTTCAATTTTTCCATGTAAGTGATGATATTTCATTTTTTTAATTCATTTTTAAATTAAATATATAGGCGCAGGAGTGGCTGTGTGTTAAGTAGCTTGCTAACCAGCCACATGGTTCCGGGTTCAGTCCCACTGCGTGGCATCTTGGGCAAGTGTCTTCTGCTATAGCCCCGGGCCGACCAATGCCTTGTGAGTGGATTTGGTAGACGGAAACTGAAAGAAGCCTGTCGTATATATGTATATATATATATATATGTATGTGTGTGTGTGTTTGTGTGTCTGTGTTTGTCCCCCTAGCATTGCTTGACAACCGATGCTGGTGTGTTTACGTCCCCGTCACTTAGCGGTTCGGCAAACCAGACCGATAGAATAAGTACTGGGCTTATAAAGAATAAGTCCCGGGGTCGAGTTGCTCGACTAAAGGCGGTGCTCCAGCATGGCCGCAGTCGAATGACTGAAACAAGTAAAAGAGTAAAAGAGTAAAGAGTGTGTTTGAATTATTTGATTACCCATCCACACCAAATTAATGGCAGAGATTTTTACCATGTTGTTGGTTGCACCATGGCTCACCAAAAGTTACAAACAACAAGACTCCAAAACCATCAGCTTCCAGGCTCATCTTAAGTAACCTAATTTTGCAATATTAGGAGGTCACAGGAATTCATTCAATGAAAAAAAATTCCAGTGATTCCGCTACCTTTGCGACAATTGGTAGAGAATTATCAGTGCTTGGCAGCGTTCTAGATAGTAGACAGCCTGTCTTGATCTATGCATGATCCATGACTGTAGTTACATCAAAGAGAGGAGCTGTGGAAAGACGTAGCTGAGTAAAGGCGACAAACCTGTCTATTGCGTAAGAATCTCTGTTAATGTTGGTAGTAGTCGGACAATCTGATCCGAGGATCCCTCTCGAACCTTCCGTTGGAAGCGATTATTATTGGTTCTGGATTTAATTCCATATTCACATTTTGAAATCTTTCAGATCTACTTCATGATTTTTGTATTTATGTTTTGTTTTGTTTTTTATGCGAGGATTTTTGTTTTAAGGAATCGAGATGTTTATTTGAAGAAATACATATTCATTTGTGTCTTTGATAATAACAACTGGGAGGTTTTTGATCTCTTCAGTTTGGACATACATGAAGCCAGGACGTTATTGCATGCTAAATTTGGTACATACACACTTATATAATTTCCTCTCAGTTTTCATGTCGAAAGGTCGGCATATTGCCAATACATATATCTACCAATCGTGTCATGTAAGTGTATATATATATATATTCTGAGACTGCAATATCTAGACAACTAGTGTTCGAATTTTACCTGCGCTTCGTCTTAGAGTTCTTTCAGTGCTCCAGAAGACTGAAGAGTTTATCTATGCAGCATCATGAGACAAGATTCTCTGAATTCTTTGGCTTTGATTTTTATTAAACGGACGTATGCAAATACAAATCTGTGTGAAGATGTTGCCATGATTATTAATATATTCGATTCAAGGAGGAATAAATCACTTCTTCCCTGTGCTTCCGATTGAAATCTTTTTGAAACGACAATGATGTATAAGTATCAAAAATGATATCAAATATTGTCAATTCACATTCAGACCTCATATTTTTTAAAGAAAATCATTTATGAACTGCCTGTATTGATTCTTATTACAAATCCAGTGTGTAATGGACACACAATTCAGTAGAAAGAATCTTAATGCAGCCACAGAAGATGTTAAACATTCTTCAGTCTAAAGGCCTTCAAAATCCTAACTTCTGAATTATAATATTTTCATCAGATGACACAATGTATTCTGATTCAACAGATTTAGAAGACGCGCCGTTATAGATACCAAAGAATATCAACCAAGTTGCACAGTGCTCAGGAATCGGAAAACCTTTCACTTAAATGACAATTGTGGCTCTGCAGAGAGGTGATTCTTATCTTGTAGACAGCAACTACCAAAGCGACGAAACCTCTCAACCGCAGCTCAGAAAATTTTCGCAAACATTGCTTGGCTCAAATTATCGAAGCTTCAATCCTGAGTCTATAGATATGATTTATAATTATATCTATGTTCAGATTACAGTTTATCAAAATGCATTATATTGTTTCTGCTATCGATATTTACTGGACAGTCATTCATTAAGAGTCATACCCGATTGAAAGCATGCTAGAAGGAGATGGTTGCTTTGGCTATCTGCCAAAACTTCAATTTAACGTAACTGCAACTTTTGTATAAAAAGATAACCAAAAACTTTGAGAAAAGAAAACGTCTAGGCGAAGCAAGTTCGTGAAATTAGTTGCTACCTAACTATTTTGGCTTTTATAATTAACGGCACTACAACTGAGTTCTCGAAGAGGACAGAAAGGTGGGCAAGTATATGGCAATATGCGAGGAATGTTATCAACACATGATGATATCGTCAGTGAGCAGATAATGAAGGTCCTCTGTAATACAAAATATTTGTCACTATGTTCAGAATAAGTTGTTGTTGTTTTTTTGTTTTTTTTGTCATGGCCATAATAAACAAATAAGCGATAGTTCGAGAAGTGTCTAAACCTGGTTCTTCGCAGTAACTGTAGATGAAAGAAAGGACATTTCATAAACCAAACAGCTTTCATTTGTTCTGCATGAAGATTTTGGCAATGGTATCTGTGAAGAATTTATTAGATATCAGGTAACTTTTAAACTCGACACCGAATCACTTCTGCCGTTCAAAGAGTCAGTACTAAAATTTATTGGTATAGACGACTAGTTATATGTTGTTCAAAGTTATGATGGTGCTTCAGTCATGGTCCAAAGATCCCCGATAATCAACTAAAGCTGCATGCTCTTATCCCATTAGCAGTCTATGTCCGCTGACATGCCTATCGACTCAATCTATAATAGCTGTGATAGCATTAAAATGCTATGGTTGTGAGATAATTTTTCGACTTAATGTAGTGTGATGAAAATTCCAAATCTACCTGTCCACATGTTTAAGCACATCATAACTTCATATGGTTACAGGCAAAAAAATGTGGACAAGTAATGGAGTTGAAAAAACTTGTCCAATACAAGCTGGCTTGTGAAGTAATTTTATGCTGTGCATAGTACTCTCCAGTTTATTTTGGATATTCTTTCATATTTATGGGAGGTTACCAAGCCATCTGAAAAACAATATGAAAGTAAATCGATAAATTGGTAAGACCTTTCTATCACTTTTGTCTACAAAAGTTTGTATTCCCCTTGCCCTCTTTGAACAAGTTCTGCTACGAACTAAGCATCTAGTAAAACTGCTGTTATCTTCTTTACTGGATATGAATGTAAGTGAAGTGACATCCAGTTGCATGGAGAGTCGTAATGTGACGCGAAACAAGATGGATGACGAAGATATTTGGAATATGGGCAAAATTATGAGACAAATTTCCGGTTTCTAACAACCTCACTGAGTGCATCTTTGTGGTCATTGAGGTTGCAGGAAATCGGCTGATAAGAAATAAAAAAAGGATCTTTTCACCGATTTTCGTAGTGTTATCTTTATTCGTGTTTTGGATTAAATTTACTCAGAGCTCCAGTACCACATTTTGGTGGGAAATCCATCTTAATTCCAAAAGTGACCAGTTTCTCAACATTGATGGTCTGAAATTTGAGACATATCTTACCAAACTTGAACGAGTGAAGACAGAATACCACTGTACAATGCGTGTCATAGAGCAGAAGACATATTTTGAATTTACTGACCAAATTACATCCCTACAAGACGTAACTTCTTTGAACTGTTCAAACTGCTTCAAAGTGTTATAATATTACCTGTAGGTAGTGTGGACTGTGAACGCCATTTTCCCAAACTGTGGGAATGATCGAGATTTATTTGTGGGATACCATGGTGAGCAACGGACAATTTAGGGATTAATTGCCATGCATAGACGACATGCCAAAAATCCGAATAGTAAAGATGTTGTCCTTCGTTTCGTGATAAACCCCAAAACAAAAAATCGCTGCTGTGTAGTTTGTGTTACTGCAAACTCGTAACAAGTGTTGATATTTTTCATTGATTAGTTATTATAATTTTGTAATTACACCAAGAAGTGACTGAAACTTTAATTTATTTATTATAACTTTTATAATATAATAAATTATAGTATAATTTTTCATAAATAAATTATTATTTATATAAGAACTTTGACCTTTTCAGTTCTATGACCATTGTGTCACCCTAAACATGTCTGTGTAAGAGAGAGAGAGAACGAAAGAGAGTACAATATTGAGTGTAACAATAGCTCCAACAACACTAATAAAAATACAAAATGAAACTACATGTGAGTGGCACAGATTGGGCAAACTTACCCATCACAGTCCCATATGAAAAATCGCATCTAAAGATCCAGTCACCTGTGGAAAAGCTCTGAGCATTACTAAGATTGCATCCTAAACATCATGACAGACATATCGGTAAAATGTAATATCTCTAGACTGTCACACTGCACCCCATATAACTCATCACTGAAGTCAGAGTGTACCATACAGTCCTCAGTTAGATAGAAACATGGTATCACTAGATAAATAAGTCACTAGTGTAGCTCTTAGCCGTTGAACCAACTAACAGCGTGCCATATCCTATACTTGACTAGGTCAGATCTAGAAACATAAAATGACGTCAGTAAATCTAACGAACGAGCCAACAAAAAACATTTTATGCAGTCACTCAAACTGCAAGCAATAACAACTAAATTTCTTTTCAACTAGATACATTGCAGAATGTAGCGCCTAATGCATAACTTTATTACAGGCCTATAACAGGCCTACTCAGAGTAGATACAATACTAAATAACATCATAACAGCGAAACACGTCCAAACTTCCATTAAAAATAGAATGAAGAAATGCATATGCCAGCTGCATTGAATCATTACTGCTACTACTTTACTAATGCTGTAACTTTACTGTTGCTGCTGTCACTATTGCTGCCTCTACTGCTGCTGCTGCTGCTGCTGCTGCTGCTGCTGATGCTGATGATGATGATGATGATCGCATACGTCATCTTAACTAAATTAGGTTGCTCGTCCAATACTATATGCTCCTATCTTGCCACAG
Organism: Octopus sinensis; assembly: GCF_006345805.1. Lineage (NCBI taxonomy): Eukaryota > Metazoa > Mollusca > Cephalopoda > Octopoda > Octopodidae > Octopus > Octopus sinensis. The sequence goes on along the minus strand of NC_042998.1, from coordinate 156,129,851 downwards.
CAACTATATTTCTAGAGCACAGCACCACAATTCTTTATCCGACAAAACCACGAAATGACAATTAAAAGGAATCATAGTGATCGTTGTCGTAAACATCGCTGTCGTAAGTCGTCACACAAACCTTAGCAACGGCTTACTTTGACGTCAGAAGAATCGCCATGCTATTTCACAATATTGATTTTATGTCTAAATTTAAAACACCGGCTCTATGTTTGTGTATAGGTGTATATTTATATTGCATTATCATACGAGCACACGTATTAGAGAAAGAAAAATATTGAAAAGCAAAGGTGTCATTTGGAAAATAAGAGAGAATAAGAAATTACTTAAAATTAACTAAAGAAAGACATACATACATACACGTATCCATATATCATACATACAAACATACACACACCACACACACACACACACACACATACACACACACACATATACATACATATATATATATATATATAATATATAATATATATATATAATATATATATATATATATATATATATATATATATATATATATATATATATATATATATATATATATATATTATATATATATATTATTCTGTAATTCTTCTACTATTTCAGTCATTTGACTGTGGCCATGCTGGAGCACCGTCTCAAAGGGATTTAGTCGAACAAATTGACCCCAGGATCGATTTCTTAAAGCCTAGTACTTGATCTATCGGTCTCATTTTGCCGAACCGGTAGTTTACGGGGACGTAAACACCAACACTGGTTGTCAAGCGGTGATAGGGAGAAGACAGAAAGTCATACACACGGTCGTTTATTGATGACGGGTAACGGCGGGGCGGGTGCAGGGAGAGAGAGCAGAAGCACGGTCCACAGAACGTTCTCTGGTGGTGAGGGGATATCCACGAAGAATGAAGTGGTGAGCCATGAGTTGAGGTTAAGTCTCAAGGTCATGGTTGTCACTGCAGAGCCTGCGCAGACGGAGGAATTGGGAGTAGGGGATGGAGAGCTTGGTGTGGGTAGGGTGGGAGGAGAGGTTGAGATATGACTGTGAGTTGTCCTTCCTCTCTTTTGTCCAATTTTCCATCCTGCCCTCGAATTCTGCTGCACCTTTTACAACACTTCCGTCGCCTTTCTCGACATTTTGGTCAACATACACCACTCCACTCTCACTACCTCCATCCACTAAAAACACATCTACTCACAGTCATATCTCAACCTCTCCACCCACCCTACCCACACCAAGCTCTCCATCCCCTACTCCCAATTCCTCCGTCTGCGCAGGCTCTGCAGTGACAACCATGACTTTGAGACTCAGTCTCAACTCATGGCTCACCACTTCATTCTTCGTGGATATTCCGTGGACCGTGCTTCTGCTCTCTCTCTCCCTGCACCCGCCCTGCCGTTACCCGTCTCCCGTTTCCCCTCAACTACCACCCCTCCACCCTACCTCTCCAACGCACCATTCTCCGATCCTTCCGGCAACTCTAGTCCGACCCTTCTACTTCACACAGCTTCCCCAACCTACCCTTCTCCTCCTTCAAACGAGCCCACCTACGTGACCTCTTGGTTCACAGTTTCTTCCCTAACCCCACCTCCCAATCTGGATCGTTTCCCTGCTCCCGCCCACGCTGCCGCATTTGCCCCAACCTGTCCAACACCACCATCCTCACAGACACCCATCATCGTTCCTAACATATCACTGACTCCTTTATATGCACTTCTAGCAACGTCATTTACTGCATCTGCTCTTTCTGTCATTCTATGTACATCGGTCAAATGGGACACCGCTTGGCTGACGGGTTAGAGACATTAGACTCGGCAATGACACCTCGGTCTCGCATCATTTCCATTCTACCGGTCATTCATTACAACACATGTCTGTGTTTGGATTGCCTTAACACAGGGAACATCCGGACTCCCAACTTCGCCGTAAACAAGGATTAATCTTCTTCCTTCGATACTTTGCACCATATGGGCTCAAATCCACTCCCTCTTCCTCTGAATCCCCTCCTCTCTCCTCTCTTCATCTCACACCTACTTCCTCGCTTAACTCCTACCCACCTCTACTCTCTTGCCCTGATACCTACTTCCTCTCTTCAGTTCTCACTACACAGTCCACCCCCACCACCCCACCCCACACATCCCACTTCTACATAACCACCCTTACCCTCACATCCTCACCCCAAACCCACACTCCACCCTCCCATCCCAACACTCCACCCTTGGATGTGGGTAGGATGGGAGAAGAGGCTGAGATATGACTGTGAGTAGATGTGTTTTTAGTGGATGGAGGTAGTGAGAGTGGAGTGGTGTATGTTGACCAAAATGTCGAGAAAGGCGACGGAAGTGTTGGAATATATATATATTTATACGACGGGCTTCTTTCACTTTCCCTCTACTAAATCCACTCACAAGGCTTTGATCGGCCCGAGGTTATAGTGAAAGACTCTTGCCCAGTGAGACTGAAGCTGGGACCATGTGATTCGGAAGAATAATGCGTCTTATCACACAGCCACGCCTGCGCCTATATATATATATACACACATATATATACGCATCTATATTATAGAGAGAGATAAATATACATACATACATACATACATACATACATACATACATACATACATACATACATACATACATACATACCTGTAGATATATACACTTTATTAAAGACAATTTGACGTTGTTCCAGTTTATTCAACTGTAGAATTGAGTTACGACGACACTGGTGCCAAGCTGTATCGGCCTTTGCCTTTCCTTTGGATAACATCAGCAGCGTGAAGTGGGGAGGCTGGTATACATGAGCGACAGCTGGTCTTCTATAAACAACCTTGCTCGGACTTGCGCCCCGGAGGGTAACATTCGAGAGGCAATCCCGTGGTCATTCACGAGCGAAGGGGGTTACGCCTTTATATATGTATACATGTGTGTGAGTGTGGACAAGATAGATAGATACTAGCAGAGATACCCCATAATGTACTGAATTAAAATGGCGTAGTTTTTTATTGTTTTACTTGGGTCGGTCATGTGACTGGGGCTATACTGTAGCCTTGCCTTTGATCGAAGAAATCGACCCAGCATTCATTCTTTGTAAATCTAGTACTTATTTTATCGCTGTGTTTTGGCAAACGGCTAAGTTACGTGGACCTAAACATAGCAACATCGGTCCTGAAGTGATGGTTGGGGTACAAACAGAGACACACATACACACACTCACACCCACCCACACACATATACACATAAATATATATATATATATATATATATATATATTATATATATATATATTTATATATATATATATATATACATATATATACATACATACATACATATACACATGTATAAATATACATACATATATGTAGGAGTGGCTGTGTGGTAAGTAGGTTGCTAACCAACCACATGGTTCCGGGTTCAGTCCCACTGCGTGGAATCTTGGGCAAGTGTCTTCTGCTATAGCCCCGGGCCGACCAATGCCTTGTGAGTGGATTTGGTAGACGGAAACTCAAAGAAGCCTGTCGTATATATGTATATATATATATATATGTATGTGTGTGTGTGTTTGTGTGTCTGTGTTTGTCCCCCTAGCATTACTTGACAACCGATGCTGGTGTGTTTATGTCCCCGTCACTTAGCGGTTTAGCAAAAAGAGACCGATAGAATAAGTACTAGGCTTACAAAGAATACGTCCCGGGGTCGAGTTCCTCGACTAAAGGCGGTGCTCCAGCATGGCCACAGTCAAAATGACTGAAACAAGTAAAAGAGTAAAAGAGTATATATACTCATATATATATACACTTACATATATACATATATATAGATGTATATACATATGTATATATATATATATACATATATATATAAACATGTATATTCAAAGATGCATAAATATACATTTATATACATATATATATACATGTATATGCACATGTATATATATATACGTATATATATTGGAAGGTTTGGAGATGATGTACAGGTATTTTATATTAGAAGAAATGAGGTACTCAGAAAATCGGATGGTTTATATTTACAGATAATTATTTGTATATTACATGTTTTTATACATCATAAAACTTAGATCGTGTATTAGCGCTTTCTCCCATTCTAGTGGGGTTTTCAAATCAAACTAAGTTCCTGTGTGAAAAGTTTTGACCATTTCATAGTGGTATTGAGTTTGTAGTGGTGGGGAGGAATATAAGACAGTACAAGAGGGTGATGTATGAGGAGAAAGTGAGAGAGAGAGAGCATGTGTGTATGTGTGTGTGTGTGTGTGTGCGTGTGTGTGTGTGTTTTTGTATTTGGAATGTGTGCTAAAGAAAAAGAGGGGAAAGGAGAGGGAAGAAGAAGAAAAGAATTTTTTGCTCTGCACGACGGGATACTTACTCCAAGGGGGGGGTCTAAAATCTTGGGGAAAAGAATTTCAGTTTTGACCATTTCATAGTGTTATTGAGTGTGTGGTGGCGGGGAGGTAGACCATAAATTTTATTTCTTTTAATCCTTGTCAGTGAGAGTGTGTGTGTTGAATGAGAGATGGTCAAATGGATTTTTGGGTTTAGAGAAGAATTCTTTTAATGATTGTTTTGTGGAGGTGTGTGTGTGTGTGTGTGTGTATGGGGGTGTCTGTGAGTTTGGAGAAGGGAAGAGAGGAAGAAGGAGAAATAAGTGTGTTGATATTTATACTACTATATATATATATATTATATATATATATATATATTATTATATATATATATATATACATACATATACATAAAATATTAGAAAAAAACATCTTTTATCAATTCAAAATGAACAATTAAATTACACCATCTAGAAAATTGCATACATATATATGTATGTATACATCTTTATATATATATACATATATATATACATGTATATATATATATATATATACATACATATGTATACACAATACATATATCTATATATAAATATAGATATCAGATGTTGCTACACATCGCTGGTCACAATGCGCTTCGCATTGTTTTAGCCTTCAATGACGCCACCCCGCGGGCTAAGCGAGCAGGCCAATATATGTATATATACACACATATATATGCGTATATATACACATATATATATGTATATACACACACACACACACACATATATATATATATGAAAATAGACAAAAGACGAAGGCAGGTGGAAAACAAACAAACAATTGTATTAGTATGGCGCTCAGGAAATATAAATAAAACAAGTCTTTAACGTTTCGAGCCTACGCTCTTCAACAGAAAGATACACAGAAAAAAAAACACAGAAAGAAGGAGAGAAAAAAATGCGTGCAGTAACTAACGAATCAACATGGCGATCTGATTTCGGCCAGAAGTCAAAGATCAAACATGAGACGCGAGAGCGAAATTAGGGGAGATAATAGGGTTGAATGACCTACTCCAACATAAGGGTGTGTGTGTGTGTGTGTGTGTATGAGAGAGTATTAGTGCGTATGAGAGGTCTGGACGTGTGTATGTATAGGGTTGGTGTATGTATTAGTATGTATTAGTATGTATTAGTATGTATTAGTTGGTGTATGTATTAGTATGGCACATCATATATGATGTGATGTGTAAAGTCGTGTGGTGTAGTGTGGAGAGAGGAGAAGAGGGGAGGGGAAGGGGGAGAAGAGGGGAGGAGGGGAGGAAGGGGGAGGAGGAGGAGGAAAGAGGGAGAGGGGGAGAGAGAAGGGGAGTGAGGGAGCAGAGGGAAGGGGAAGAGGGAAGGGGAAGAGGGAAGTGGAAGAGGGAAGGGGAAGAGGGAAGGAGGGAGGGAGAAAGAGGGAAGAAGGGAAGGGGAGTAGGGGTGAAAGGATGAAGGACTGAAGAGAAGTAGGGGTCGGGGGGGAAGTATGTGAGGAGGGGGAGAGGGGGGTTAGATGAGGAGGGGGGAGAGTTGAGACCAAATGGCGTATAAGAGCGAAGAGAGAAGATTAATTCCTGTTCACGGCGCAAACGGGAATCCGGATGGCCTCTGTGTAAGGACAAACCGAACACAGACAGGTGTTGCAAGGAGTGACCGGTGGAGCGGAAATGGCGTGAGACCGGTGTGTCGTTCGCAAGGTGGATGTCACGAAGGTGTTCTGCGAACCGGTCAGCCAAGCGGCGTCCCGTTTGTCCGATGTACAAGGAATGGCAGAGAGAGCAAGAGACGCAATAGATAATATTGCTGGAGGTGCAGGTGAAGGACTTGATGATGCGATAGGGTCAATGATGGGTGCTAGTGAGGAGGGTGGTGTTGGAGAGGTAAGGGCAAGTGCGGCAACGTGGGCGGGAGCAGGGGAACGAGCCGGGTTGGGAGGTAGGGTCAGGGAAGGAGCTATGGACCAAAAGGTCTCGAAGGTTGTGGGCTCGTTTGAAAGAAGGGAGGAGTCGGTTAGGGAAGAGGTGTGAAGTGGACGGGTCGGACTGGAGATGACGGAAAGCTCGAAGAATGGTGCGTTGGAGAGGTAGGGTCGTGGGGTGGTAAGTGAGGGGAAAAGGGAGGCGGGAGACTACAGGGCGGGTTCGGGGAGAGAGGGCAGATACACGGTCCACGGACCGTGCTCTGGCAAGGGCGGTGTGGATAGTGGTGAGGGGGTATCCACGTAGGGTGAAGTTGTGAGCCATACGTTGAGACTGAGTCTCAAAGTCATGGTCGTCACTACAGAGCCTACGTAGACGGAGGAATTGGGAATAGGGGATGGAAAGCTTGGTGTGTTCTGGGTGGGAGGAAGAGAAGTTGAGGTATGAGTGTGAGTCTGTGTGTTTGTAGTGAATGGAGGTGGTAAGAGTGGAGTGAAGAATGCTAACCGAAATGTTGAGGAAGGAGACAGAGGTGTTGGAGATAGTGGAAGTGAAGTGGAGGGCTGGATGGAAAGATTGGACGAAAGAGAGGAAGGAATCTAGATGTTCACGGGAGAGTGAGGTGGCACCGATAATGTCGTCAATGTAACGACCATATAGTTCAGGAGTGGGACCAGTGAAATTAGAGAATATTTGGGCCTCAACATAGCCAACGAACAGGTTCGCATAGTTGGGGCCCACTCCCGAGACCTGATGGTAGAACTCGCCCGCGAACGAGAAGCAGTTCAGAGTAAGGACAAGTTCGGCCAGACGAATGAGTGTGGAGGTGTCAGGTTCAGGGTTGGAGCGGAGGTCAAGAAAGTGTCGAAGGGCCTGCAGTCCTTCGTGGTGAGGGATAACAGTATAGAGGCTTTGGATGTCCGTAGTAAAAAGGATTTTGGAGGAGCCGGGAGGAAAGGAGAAAGAGTTGAAAAGCCGGAGAGCATGGTTGGTATCGTGGATGTGGGAGGGAAGAGATGCCACTAGGGGGGCAAGGACACGGTCGAGGTATTTAGAGATGAGCTCCGTGGGGCAGTTACAGGCGGAGACGATGGGGCGGCCAGGGTTGTTGGGTTTGTGGATTTTGGGGTGGAAGTAAATGGTGGGGGTACGTGGGGTTCGCACAATTAGGTTGGATGCGGTGTGGGGGAGACGGGAGGACGAGATGAGGTCGCGGACAGTAGAGGATACCGTCTGTTGGTAGCTACGTGTCGGGTTAGAGGGCAGAGGGGAGTAGAAGGAGGTGTCATTGAGTTGGCGGAAAGCCTCGGCCCTATAGAGGTCCGCGCGCCACACCACTACAGCTCCACCCTTGTCAAGCGGTTTGATGATAATGTCAGCGCGCCGTTGGAGGGAACGAAGAGCCAAGACCTCAGCCGGGGAGATGTTGAGGCGGCGTTGGCGCCTGGAGAAGTTGAACCTCTCCAATGCACGCTGACAAGCGCCCGCGAAAAGATCCACTGCTAGGAACTGGCCAGGGGCAGGCGTCCACGGGGATGGTCGGCGGCCCAGGCCCGTGAAGCAGTCCTCTTCGTTGGGTGTGGGTGGTGAGTCGTGGTAATGCGCACCCAACCGGACGCGGCGCACAAAGCTGTGGACATCAACTCGCGTCTGGAATTCCTTACAGGATGGAGTGAGGGGGATGAAACGCAGACCCCTACTAAGGACGGAGCGTTCAGCCGCAGAGAGGGGAAGATCGGGGGGAATGGTAACAACAGACGGAAGTGGAGAGGGGGGTGGAATAGAAGTAGGAGGGGTGGTAGGTCTCGTGGAGGTCTGAGGGGGAGGGATTGGGGAGGTGTGTGGGGGTGGTTGGGGGGGCAGTAGGGTTAGGTGTAGGTGGATGGAGCCTATCAGGAGGGGAGAAGGGGTTGTAGGGAGGGGCAGTGGGGTTAGGTGTGGGTGGATGGAGCCTATCGGGAGGGGAGAAGGGTAGTGGAGGAGTTGGGGTAGTGGCGTCGGGTATGGTGGAATGGAGGAGTGATTGGAGTTTACGAAGTTTGGTATCGAAAAGAAATTGATGGAAGAGGTGATTCAAATGGATAATGAAGCGTATCGTGTTTGGAGCATAGAGAGGCGGCAGAGAGGAGAAGAATGTGGAGAAAGCAGGAGGAAGAAGGCGGTTGATGGTATGTAGTTTAGAGAGATTGGAGCGAATGGTGGCCCGCATAAGGCGGTAAGATGTGGTGCGGAGTATGGGTAAGATGGAAGAATCCGAGTGGAGAGCAGTGTGGAAGTGGAGGCGGAAACCTTTAGGGATGAGTCGGTGATGTAGGCAGCGGCTTAGGAAAGAGACATGGCTAGAGAAGCGGGTTTTTTAAAAAAGAAGTAGAGAGAGATTAACGGACGGCTGAAGGCAGTTTACGGGAAGTGGACGGAGATGATCCTTCACACGATGATGGAGGGTGAGGAGGTAGGACCTAGGATCCGACATGATGGGATAGCGGGAAAAAAACAAACGTTCGAAAAAACAAAAAATTATCGTATGAAAAAAATAGATAAAAAAGGATAGCGAAAGAAAAGGGGAAAAACAAACGTTCGAAAAAAAAAGAACAAAAAAAATAATCGTGAAAAAACTAGATAAGTAAGCGATAGGAGCAGAAAATAAAGGCGGAAAAGACGGGGCAAACGGAAAAGGGAAAGAAAGAAGGGAAGCAGAGAGAGAGGGAGGCAAAAAAGGGGGTGCAGGCAGAGGAAACAGAGTATGGACATCCAGAGAGCGAAGAAAGACGGAAAGGAGAACAAAAATGCAGGAAAATGTGGAAAGCATGAAATGAATGTAAAAAAGTGGTAATATATGAGAAAATAAAAATACAACAAACGGGACAGTTTATGCGAACAAGTTCAAGGTTGAGAGTTCAAGGTTAGAAATGTATAGACGTCGTGGTATATTTTTTAAGGATTTCACATCAATAACATAGTCACTTTGATCCGCGAAAGAGAGGTGCAGCCAATGGTAAGTATCCAAGAGGTAAAGAAAATCCAAGGTAGATTAAGTGTTGATAGTGGTATTGGTAGAATATAGGATGAAAGTGAGACCACGTGAGCGCGTAATATATAACGGGAAGCTTTATGAAAATAGACAAAAGACGAGGCAGGTGGAAAACAAACAAACAATTGTATTAGTATGGCGCTCAGGAAATATAAATAAAACAAGTCTTTAACGTTTCGAGCCTACGCTCTTCAACAGAAAGATACACAGAGAAAAAAAACACAGAAAGAAGGAGAGAAAAAAATGCGTGCAGTAACTAACGAATCAACATGGCGATCTGATTTCGGCCAGAAGTCAAAGATCAAACATGAGACGCGAGAGCGAAATTAGGGGAGATAATAGGGTTGAATGACCTACTCCAACATAAGGGTGTGTGTGTGTGTGTGTGTGTATGAGAGAGTATTAGTGCGTATGAGAGGTCTGGACGTGTGTATGTATAGGGTTGGTGTATGTATTAGTATGTATTAGTATGTATTAGTATGTATTAGTTGGTGTATGTATTAGTATGGCACATCATATATGATGTGATGTGTAAAGTCGTGTGGTGTAGTGTGGAGAGAGAAGAGGGGGAGGGGAGGGGGGAGAGGGGGAAGGGGGAGAGAGGGGAGAAGGAGGGGGGAGGGGAGGAGGAAGGAGGAAAGAGGGATATATATATATATATATATATGTATATACACATATATATGTATATACATATATTGGGTTGTCCGGAAAGTTCGTGCCGATTTATAGTAGCTTACCTTTCGACTTATTTTAGAACATGGTTGAGTCCATAAAATAGGATTTGACTACACCTTCATTTAGAGTACAGTTTAATCTATCTTTTCGTGGAAGAAGGTTTATGTTCCTATAACCTGCGTTAATTCTGTAACCCTTTAAAATGGAAGATAAGAAAGTTCATTTTCGGCACTTGATGCTCTTCTTTTTCTGTTAAGGGATAAATGCCACACAAGCAACCAAAGAAATATGCGCAGTTTTCGGTGATGTTTCTTTATCCGAAAGAACTGTACGGAAGTGGATCGCAAGGGTCCGAGCTGGAGATTGTAGCCTTATTGATAAAGAGCGATCAGGCAGACCATCCACTACAGATGATGACCAAATCAAGTCATTAATTGAGAATAACCCACATTGCACAACCCGAGAATTGGCAGAAAGCCTCAGCCTATCAAAATCCGTCGTTCATGAGCACCTGGTAAAGCTTGGGTACACAAATCGCTACGATGTTTGGGTACCACATGAGTTGAGTGAGAAGAACCTTTTGGATCGCATTTCCACCCGTGATTCGCTTTATAAACGGAATGAAAACGTGCCTTTGTATATACGTATATATACAAATAGAAATTTATATGTATATATATATATGTATGTCGTTCATAAAAAATTCTGCGTTCGCAATACTTTTTTTCGTTCGGCGTTAACAGCCTTTCTTATCTTGTATTTCATTGTCCTGTCTTTTACTGTTTATAATTTGCACTGTCGTTACTGTCCTGTTTTTGCTACCATTTTTTACCCCTCTGCGAAAAGATCTCAGAATTTTAATTGATTTGCTTTTCGCAGGAAGGAAAGTTTCTTGTCGAAGATACGTCTCGCTTTTACCCCTCGAAACGTAGAGTAGATGAAACCTTTAGCGACTGAAGAAGGGTTTTTTTCTTTGTGTTAATTGTCCTGTACTCTATTTTTTTTTTTGCTGTTTTTAAAAAAAATGTCCAGTTCCTTTGGTTTGTGTCTATGTTTTCGTTTCTCATTGTGTTCGACGTCCTTTTGGTGTCCTGTACTCATATATGCGTGTATATGTACATGTAGAGGTAGGTACGTACATATATGTTTATATATATGCATATGTTTTATTTTATTTATTAATGTATTATATATATATATATATATATATTATGTGAAATAGAAAGATGAATAATCTTGTAGCAGATTAATCAAAAGTTTAACCGATACCTTGGTAGCAAAAATCACAGCAGAAGACAGCACGGTTGGAGGTACAACCATATGGTGTTGCAACCGTGCGTTGGTGCGGATAATTGAATTTTA